>NC_139998.1:6138641-6619591 GCF_964263955.1 Coregonus lavaretus | reverse complement strand
GGAGGTGGGATGAGATGGACGCTGGGGAGGTTTGACTGTTGACTTGACCGACAGTTCCTCAATTGCTGCAGCAGACAGACGGAGAGCGGACAAGACAGTGGCTTCCACCACAGTTTCAATAAATATTCCCCTCGCGGGCTCGCACGGATATTGCGGATAACAGTGATCCCAAATACCAGGTACAGTAGCTCCATGGGACTAGTGTCTCTAAAATGGACAGCGTCATAACAGCGGCTTTACAGCTTCCGGTTTGGACAAACTGTACACACACTTGGGTATGCAAAACACACACACACACACAAACACAACACAGGGATGACACATGATGACACAGCCACATGGTGTGAGACAGTTGTTTTGTTTGTATGTGTGTGACAGGCCAGCTGGCAGTGGTGTAAAGTACTTGTGTAAAAATACTTAAGTAGTTTTTTGGGGTATCTGTACTTTACTATTTACATTTTTGACTATTTTTACTTCACTACATCCCTAAATAAAATAGTGTACTTTTTACTCCACACATTTTCCCTGACACCCAAATGTACTTGTTTACATTTTGAATGCTTAGCAGGACAGGAAAATGGTCCAATTCACGCACTTATCAAAGAGAACAACCCTGGTCATCCCTACTGCCTCTGATCTGGCAGATTCACTAAACACAAATGCTTGGTTTATAAATGATTGTCTTGAGTGTTGGGAGTGTCCCCCTGGCTATCGATAAATAAAAAACCAAAATGATTTATACTTTTGATACTAAGTATATTTTAGCAATTCCATTTACTTTTGATACTTAAGTATATTTAAAACCATGTTTTTTTTTTACTTTTACTCAAGTAGTATTTCACTGGGTGACTTTCACTTTTACTTGAGTCATTTTCTATTAAGGTATCTTTACTTTTACTCAAGTATGACAATTGGGTACTTTTTCCACACTGCCTGCTGGTTGCTGTAGCAGTGTAGCATAGAGCCGCTGTCTGTGTAATGTACTCTGTGCTACAGTACAGCAGAGCTTTGTTGCTGGTCAAACCACTTGCAATGGGACAGGAGCCAGCTCACCCCACCCCTGCTGCTATACTGCTGCCTGCAGAGAGAGAGAAGTGCTGCATTTCCTGAGGGCAATGCAGAGGACGAGAGAGAGGGAACTACACAGGGTCGCGAGAGAGAGGAGAGAGAGAGAGAGAGAGGAGAAGAGAGAGAGAGAGAGAGAGAGAGAGAGAGAGAGAGAGAGAGAGAGAGAGAGAGAGAGAGAGAGAGAGAGGAGAGAGAGAGAGAGAGAGATAGACGAGAGAGAGAGAGAGAGGAGAAGAGAGAGAGAGAGAGAGAGAGAGAGAGAGAGAGAGAGAGAGAGAGAGAGAGAGAGAGAGAGAGGAGAGAGAGAGAGAGAGAGAGAAGAGAGAGAGAGAGAGAGAGAGAGAGAGAGAGAGAGAGAGAGAGAGAGAAACTATGATGCCTCTGCAGCGCCAAGCTTGCTAGCAGTAAACAAGCTTTGCAGCACAGGCACAGCAGCAGGGGACAGTCAGTGTGGGGATGAATCATTTTGATTCCCCTAAAACCGCACAGACAAAATGCATCTCACTCTCACACAGGCTGGGCGGTTTGGGACTCTAGAATGATTAAATATGCTGAGAAATGCACCATGGGTGTTGTTTAGTTTGATTTCAACAGAACACAACACCCCTTGTCAACTATTTGCAAAGCTATTTGTCATTGCTATGTCTGGATTGTAATCAGGTTGTTGCCCTTTTTTGGGGGGGTCATTTACTAGTGGTTTTGTATTAGCAGTTTTCCCAGTGGTGGCAGAAGTGGGATTGGCACTCTTCAGACCCCAGAAGGGAGTAATGACGTGAAGTATGATGAAAATAAGAGAGGTAATCTCCTGAGGAAGGGAATTAGTGTAAAGGAACATCTTTAAGTTGGCTCCCCTCTCTGTAACATTACCAATGGGGAAAAAAATTAAAATATGGATTTGGAGTGTTTAGCACAATAGTAGCTACATAGATAGCTGAGCGTTAGCGTAAGAGGGCTCAATTCCTGCAGCCCTGTGAACTCACAGTTCCATTCTCCTATGTCACACACAGTAATGCTGTTCTCAGATGTCGCGTGCTTTGTGCTTCATAACAACCACAGTGTGAGCAACAGGTATGCAACAGGGGACATGGACTATAGCCAGGTACTTAAGGCAGTACCTGAATGCAGGGTGGGTCGTTTTCAATCTGAATTAATTAATACAGGTGTTTATTGATATTGAAGTACCAAGATGTTTGTAATTGATCAAGACTCCCCTGAATGTGATGTGATAGTAACGGTGCAAACTGGTCCACTGACTGTGTCATTGGGAAGGTCATCGTTGGGGTTGGATAGAAGCCGAATGGGAAACTTGAACCCTTAATGGCTCACAAGTACACAGTCACCACCTTCAGACTTGACTAGACACCCAAACCTCCTTCTTTTCCAAGTAACAAATGAAAATACACAATCAGATCCTTAAAAATTTATTGAACTTGATGTACAATGAAATCATGAAGTGTGACATAAGTAAGAAAATATATACCCTTGCATAGATCACAGACCATGCCTTTGTCAGACGTCTGACAAACTGAACGTATCGTAGCATAATCCTCGTAAAACTAAATATTAAAAATGACAAACAAACATAAAAGAACACATTTACAATGTTCAGTAGGCAAATGGATTACTTATAATAAACAAGTTTATTCAGTGAAGTGAAACATTGAGAATGTTGCAGGTAATCGGTAAAGCTGACATGACTCACTGTTCTACATGACAGAAAGTCATATCTCATCTACACAATACATTTCTATCTGAATGTCTTGTAACGTTGCACCCTCCTGAACAGACCCCAGGAGTCAACAGTCCCTCGTGCCTCTGAGCTGCTCGCTCCAAAACGTGCTAGCTTCCCTAAATTGGTCACATTCCCATAGGTCCTTATAGGTTTTCTATAGGATCTCATTCCTATATGCACTACAGTTCAAAAGTTTGGGGTCACTTAAAAATGTCCTTGTTTTCGAAAGAAAAGCATTTTTTTGTCCATTAAAATAACATCAAATTGATCAGAAATACAGTGTAGACATTGTTAATGTTGTAAATGGCTATTGTAGCTGGAAACGGCTGATTTTTTTATGGAATATCTACATAGGCGTACAGAGGCCCATTATCAGCAACCATCAGTCCTGTGTTCCAATGGCACGTTGTGTTTGCTAATCCAAGTTTATCATTTTAAAAGGCTAATTGATAATTAGAAAACCCTTTTGCAATTATGTTAGCACAGCTGAAAACTGTTGTGCTGATTAAAGAAGCAATACAACTGGCCTTCTTGAGACTAGTTGAATACCTGGAGCATCAGCAATTGTTGGTTCGATTACAGGCTCAAAATGACCATTAACAAAGAACTTTCTTCTGAAACTCGTCAGTCTATTCTTGTTCTGAGAAATGAAGGCTGTTCCATGCGAGAAATTGCCAAGAAACTGAAGATCTCGTACAACGCTGTGTACTACTCCCTTCACAGAACAGCGCAAACTGGCTCTAACCAGAATAGAAAGAGGAGTGGGAGGCCCCGGTGCACAACTGAGCAAGAGGACAAATACATTAGAGTGTCTAGTTTGAGAAACAGGCGCCTCACAGGTCCTCAACTGGAAGCTTCATTAAATAGTACCCGCAAAACACCAGTCTCAACGTCAACAGTGATGCTGACCTTCTAGGCAGAGTTGCAAAGAAAAAGCCACATCTCAGACTGCCCATCTTAATCTTTTATTTTTATTGGCCAGTCTGAGATCGTTTTCTTTGCAACTCTGCCTAGAAGGTTAGCATCCCGGAGTCGCCTCTTCACTGTTTTTCTTTGCAACTCTGCCTAGAAGGTCAGCATCCCGGAGTCGCCTCTTCAACTGTTGATGTTGAGACTGGTGTTTTGCGGGTACTATTTAATGAAGCTGCCAGTTGAGGACCTGTGAGGCGTCTGTTTCTCAAACTAGACACTCTAATGTATTTGTCCTCTTGCTCAGTTGTGCACTGGGGCCTCCCACTCCTCTTTCTATTCTGGTTAGAGCCAGTTTGCGTTGTTCTGTGAAGGGAAATGTCTAAGTGACCCCAAACTTTTGAACGGTAGTGTACATGTAGGTGCACAATGGTTGCATCCCAAATCACACCCTATTGCCTATTTAGTGCACTACTTTTGACCAGGGCCCATAGGGGCTCTGGTCAAAAGTAATGCAATATATAGTGAATAGGGTGTCATTTGGGATACAAACCATGTCTGATGGACGGACAGGAAGACAAACTCGTAGTAATCATATGTCTACCAATCATATCACTCCCTGTCATCAAACAAAAACTAGTCACCTCTCATCACCATTCTAACTAAAGTGAGGTTTGAACGTATAGCCTGGTCACAGATCTGTTTGTGCTGTACAGCCAACTCCTATGATCATTGTCATTGGTAATTGCCAAACATGTTTGGCCTGACAATGACCATATACTTGGCAAGACAGCGCAAACAGATCTGAGACCAGGCTAGTTTGAACATGGTGTGATGTCAACAGTCAGAACGTACGCCTGATCCGAGATGAAAATCAGAAGGTACACCTGATCCGAGACAAAAGTGTTTGTCAATATCTTAAGCAAACAATAATGTTTTTCAATAAAAAATTAATTTAAAAAATCATAATACAGGAGGGTATTTCATATAAAAAAGCCTTTGGTGTAGATGAAAGCAAGGGTTTTCTTTAAATGATGCAACCGTTATTATAGTTGATCCACAGTTTTGAAAAGCTCATGCAGTCTTCCATTGACCATGCAGTTTTTGTGATCAGTAGGTTGCCATAGAGATATGTATACATTATCTATACATTATCAGTTGGTTTTTAGTAAAGGACATTTGGAAACGCACTTAAATGGTGTGGTTTGTTAGGATGAATATTCCAGTATTTCTTGAAATAAAATAAGAAGACGATCCATATATCGTGATGCTAATATAGTGGTTTGTAGTCCATATCATTAAAATGTGGGCCTACAGTAAATTGATAATAGTAGGCTACTTCAGTTTAATCATCATGGCTTGCCAAATGAACACATTATTGTAGCGTATTTGATATTTCATTATATTATGGCATGTTCTTCCTAAAAAAAATCTGACAACCGTAGTATAGTGCCACAGAAAACAAAAAAATAAGACACAATGAAAAGATAGTTATTGATCATTGGTTTTGACCTTTTGCAATATATATTTGCTTGCTATACTCTATTTTACTATAGCTACATTTGTTCTTACTACTCTTTAGATAGGTATGGTTCACTTATACTTTTGTTTTTGTGTTGATGTCATTTCTCTGAATTATGTTTTTTAAAAGACCTTCTCACTCATGTCTTTATTTTGAAGAACATATATCTCTGAAAACATTTAAAATAAATGCAAAGAATTTGTAAAAAACAACATAGGCACCTTCTCTGACTCTCCTTCACACTAAATTCACACTAAACACACAACCATTCAATCCAGCAGTGGGTGGATGCTTGCATTCTGTAAGTGCATTGCATCACAGGCTATTCATTCCTGTGGGAGGGTGCTACTGGATACTTTGCCCCATTTATCAACATAGTTTCCTAACTAGAAAACGACTCCAGATCAACCTATGAGTTTTATGGGGATTGGATGGCCACTGTACAATACCTATATTTGGCTTCTTCATAGGTGTTATCTGTTTAATGTAAGGACAGGGTCGTGTTCATTAGTCACCAAATAGAATAAAACACTCAGAAATGGAATACATTTCTTGTCCAATTTCTTGTCCAATAAGAAACTTGCTTTTTTTCCCAGTAAGAAATGCTTGTTTATGTTTTCTGTTGCAAAGTGTGTTAAATCATTTTGCTATGGTTTGCCCTGATGAACACTTTGACCTTTGACCCCAGACTGACCTTAACAACTAAATCAAAGCATAAACACCATACACAGCCCTGGTGTAAATGTCTTGTCAAGAGATGGTATTTTTCCTTCACATCTTTTTTAAATAGATTCATTCAACTCCTATTTTAAAAAAGTCTCTAAGAAACAGGTAACTGTAATTCTATTGCTATAAGAATGCATTGTTAGTTTTTTTGTAGAATAATTGAATGCATAGCACCATACATAGATTGCCCTCACAGCAAGAGCAATGGATGCACTGGTATTGTGACATGAGGGGTTTTGCATGTGTTCCCTCAACCTCACTCTGAACTGTTGCATCATGGGTATTTGGTGGAATATGACCTGTTTTGTCCAACCACACTTCTGGGCCATAAGAGAAACCACATATGGTAAAAAATATATAATTTACCTGATGGTCAGCTAGCTACTGTACATGGTATAGATAATGTTGCTGTGGATAATCATTTTGTATTTGTTGTATTTTGGGGTATTCTATATGTCTGCTCTTAAGACCTGATGACATTCTCTTGGTTAGAAGCCTTGAAAATCCCTGACACAGAAGTAACACTTTTTTTGCACTCATATGTCAACTCCACTGACATATTTACCTCATGATGTCAAATTAACTGACATCTAGGAAGGCTCTCGGATAGACAGACACCAGACCTGTAGCAGACAGACTACTAAGTTCCCCAGCAAAACAGTAGAACGACCATGAGCAAATAAAGAGAACATAGCCGATAACGTATAGCCCAAAACAACCAGCAACTAGATTCACAGAATCAAAAAAGGCCTCGTCCATAAACAATGGGCACATAGTGGCTTTCTGCTAGTCCACAAAAGGTAAAGCCTTTGCACAAACTGATGAAAGCAAATGGTTCACTAGCTGAGACATTTTAGTAACAACTGAATTTGAGGCGGTATACATACAGTAAAGGCCAGTGGAAAAAGAGAAAGGAAACATGATACAGTACTTTTCACCAAATGACATACCCTCAAGAGGGCCATTGAATCTTTAGCTATGTTTATGTGTGGTGTCATTACATCTGTCTTGTGTATAACCCCTCAACTTCAGGGTCACAAATGTTTCTAGGGTCGCTACCATAATAACATAAATAATCTAGTCATTTCACACACTACAGCCCAAATTTTGCTGCAATAACGAAACAATATTCACATTGCATCAGTAAGCTTCGCTGAGAGCTGGAAGACTCTATTATGAAATAAATACATGTAGCTATTGAGCAAATGGAACCAGCAAAAACGGTGTAGCATCTAATAATGCACTTATATTGCCCAGAGCGCAATTCCAATCTGCTAAAAATATAAGACTCCCTGGCTACTCCATTGTCGTTCTGTGACTGATACACACTTAGAAATGGAATTACTGGAATGGACATTCCCATTCAAGTCAATGTTCTGTGATGAATTTGAGTAATTATATTTCTATTAATGCACATATCAATGAAGTGTGTCACACTTTCAGACATTCACAGATATAATTGCCCATGCTATTTCTATGATTTAATAGTAGCAAACCTGCATTACTTCTCAACAACTGTAACACCAAAGAATCCAAACCAAACCATTTGTATCAACATTTCTCGAGAATCAGTCAGTCTACATCACTATGCTCTAGTCTAGTCTACTACTATAATAATGTGTTTATTTTCTTTTTTGATTGTGCGTAGCTTGGAAGGAAAAGGGGATAGGGGTAAGGGTGGTTGTTACATTATGTCCTAAGACCTAAGTGCTTCTCTAAGGCTACTTTTGGGGGCCAATCTAAGAGTTTAACATCAGGGCCTGTATTCATAAAGCTTCTCGGAGTAGGAGTACAGATCTAGGATCAAATGTGCCTTTTAGATCATAATGAATAAGATTACATGGAAAGGGGAGGACCTAATCCTAGATCAGCACTCAGCACTCCGAGGCCATAAACACAGGCCCTGATGACCACAGTCTACTCCACTTAGAGGCCATTTTGCATGTTGTGGAAGAAGGAAACTCTGCTTTGCACCGAAGAATAGCCTGGCTTGCAGCTCTGCAGTGAGTTCTGTAGTGACCTCACTGAGGTAGACACATTTAAAAGACTTATGGCACATAAATCAATAGCAACAGCAACACAAAGCAAAGCAAAGCAATGATATTCCCTTTTGATTGAAAGTGGTGCATGGGTGGAGAAGCATCAAGTACTAGAGGGTGGTTGTTGGAATATTGTTCTAGAGTCTTGGGTCAACTCAACTATGGATCATGTTTGGTAGTGCACTTCCATGATTGTTTTCACCAAACATTCTCTCACTGTATTAATAATTATCAGAATAATCAATCATCATCCTCATCAACAACAACAATAATAACAGCATAATAGTGCTGAAGCAAGTGAGATCTTTTGCACCTGATCTGTTCAACTTGTCATGGATTTCCATTGTAGGCTACATACACAGAGGCACTTTCACTGAGCCTGTTGCATGGTGAGAGGGGTAAAGGCACTAGCAACTAATGTACACAATTATTATTTGCAATATCTATTAAACAAAGGCTAATTTCAGGAAAATACGACTTGTTTCTGTTGTTTTGTTTGTGAAAACCAACAAACATATCCCTACATTTAGTGGTGAAATGGAAGGCATGACTCATAATACGTTTACTTTTTCTATGTTCAAAGATGGTCCATGCACTGCACTATTGAAGTAATACTGTAACTTGGTGCTTTATGAGTATATGCGTTTTGATAATAAGTATTTCTTCTGCTTCTTTGATCTACTACGTTTTAAATTAGAAAGTCAGCATCCCCGAGTTGGGTTTTTTATATATTTTGTCACATTTCATTAATGGTTCAGAGATTTTTCTAAGTTCCCACGTTTCGTTTCCATAACAGTATGAGACACTTTTCAGAGTGTCTGTAATTGCAACAAGCTGAATACTGACGTCATGCATTTAGATGTACTAGGATACACAGTACCTTAGTCGATAGGCCATAATGCAGGTTACTTTTTCTCATGCTATGATCTTCGTTTAGTTACTGTTTCCCTTAAGATGTTTTAACATTCACTCGCTAAATACTTGTAAATAATTAGGAATTTTCAAATCAAAAACGATTTAAAACCAGTGCTGCACTCTAAGTGAAAACGAATGGGACTCGAATGAAGGCATAGGGGGATGGAAATATTCCTAAATAAATATATTTTTAGCATTATTATAAGGTTACGTCTCATCATCACACATGCCAATATCAAAATGTATGGGGAGTCTCTTCTGAACATGCTCATGTGAAGCTCTTCTGTTATATCATTGTGCTGTCTTGCATCCAACGGGCAAAAATGTCATTGAATCACTTGGTGATATCGTAATTACAGCATTTAACTGCTGGAAAATAGCAGCATTGCAGATGTCCGCAGGTCTAGCAGACTGAGGCGAGTAGATCATCAGCCTCTTTTTAACATCCAAACCAGAAGATCAGTGATCCTCAGCTATCAGTATTTTTCCGATAAGGTGCTTTGCTGTATAGTAGATCCTTTGATGACAGAGGGGTAGAGGAGTCGCCTCGGACTTCAGGCCAGGTGTCGGTTGGTCCGACCACTGACTGGGTGCTGCAGATGCTGGCACTCTCTTTGCAGCAGATGGTGTTTTCTGATGCATTTTATCCTTGATGCAGTGTGCACTTGCTGAAATGTTGTTATCTGTATGGATGCATAACGTTTTAATTATCACGTCTGGCTTTGGCTGATAAAAACAGATATGTCCTCGTAAGTGCTGTTGGTTAGTCGCGCTTCCCGTATGCGTGTTAAATAGAAGTTTATGTATTTTATTTTATTTTATATATATACGCATTTGAAGGATCATTTTAAAATAAGTAATTACTCTATATGTCGTATTCTCTAGTAACAGCTGAATTTTCTTTTTTTCTTCCTTTAAAATAATTCCTTTCAAATTGGTGAGCATGGTTGTTGTCGTAATGCTAGAGCGCTTATAGGAGGCGAATGAAGCATTCAAAACGGATGGTGTACTCAACGTGTGACGGCATCATCTAAGTCCCATGTTTTCTCATTCGATTCTACACATCTGTAAGCAGCTTGCTTTTATTTACACAGTTTTGGTTTGCTAGAGTGCAATTGCCAGTTCTGAGGTTTGCCTCTCTAAAATTGTCGATGCTATTATTAATGTCTCCATCAATTTCCATGTATTCTGACTTGCTGACAGCGGACGAGCTGCGGCGACTAGAGTTGCTTTCACTAATGTTTGGTTCACTAACGTTTAAGAGTTGAGCCTGCTCCTCTCCCTCGGTCTCCCTATGGTAGAAGTAGTTGAAGTTGGACACAATGACAGGCACTGGAAGTGCAATCGTCAACACACCAGCAATGGCGCAAAGGGAACCCACTATCTTGCCCCCTATAGTGACAGGCACCATATCCCCATAGCCCACAGTTGTCATAGACACCACGGCCCACCAGAAAGCTTCCGGTATGCTGCCGAAGTACGACCCTTTCTCCTCGGCCTCTGCGAAGTACACCGCGCTGGAGAAGAGGATGACTCCGATGAAAAGGAAGAAGATCAGCAATCCGAGCTCGCGCATACTGGCCTTGAGGGTCTGTCCCAGGATCTGCAATCCTTTGGAGTGTCGTGACAGCTTAAAGATTCTAAACACTCTGACCAGACGGATTACCCTGAGGATGGCCAGAGATGTTGCCTGCTCCCCCATGCCCTCGTCCTGGTCTTCGGGGTCCTCAGCCAGCTCCGTGCCCAGTGTGATGAAGTAAGGGATGATGGCCACTATATCGATGATGTTCATCATGTTTTTGGAGAAGACTGCCTTGCTTGGACACGCGAAAAAACGCACTAACAACTCAAAGGAGAACCAGATAATGCAAAGAGTTTCAATAATGAAGAAAGGGTCGGTTAGGATGTTTGGTTTGTAGTAAAAGGTATGGTTCCCTACAGTCTTAAACCGACCCCTAGGGTCTTCTTTCAAATCGGGTAAAGTCTCTAAACAAAATATGACTATGGAAATCAGAATTACCATTACAGATACTATAGCAATCCCTCTGGCTGGACCCGAGCTCTCTGGGTGTTCAAAAAGCAGCCAGATCTGACGCTGGAACTCCTTCTCAGGTAAAGGACGTTCTTCCTCCCTGACGAAGCCCTCATCCTCACGGAATTTCTCCATGGCATCCACTCCCAACTCATAAAACTTTATCTCTTCCGAGAACATATCCAACGGGACGTTGACGGGCCTTCTCAGCCTACCCCCGGACTGGTAATAGTAGAGGATGGCATCGAAACTGGGACGGTTTCTGTCAAAGAAATACTCGTTTCTCAGGTGGTCAAAGTAGCGCATCCTCTTCTTGGGGTTGCCTAGCAATGTCTCGGGGAACTGGGAGAGAGTTTTGAGCTGCGTCTCGAACCGCATCCCCGCTATGTTGATGACCACCCTCTCGCAGCAGTCGTGGTCTTCATGGTCGGGAGGGTATGTGTCCTGCGGGTGCCCCGGTACGGCTGCAGTCTCTTCCATGTTATCTCCTGCCACTACGGTCATCTTGTAGGTCCAAGGACTTTTGGAATTCCGGTTATCCGGTTAATCTGATTGAACAGGCGGCATTCAGGTTTTGGGTTGATACAATTTCCTTCTCAATTTCTCTTCTTCTTCTCCCCCTATGTGTTGTCCTAGTCCCCAGATAAGGGGCTAGCTTGCTTTGCCTCAGTGCGGCTCCACTGCTGTTCTCGCTGACTCGACCATTGCTGCTCTCCGCTGCATCTGCTGCTGCTGCCTCTGTTACCCAGTCAGAGAAAAACAAGAAAATAATGGATTGAAGGAACAGCAGAGATATTTGCTAGCTCAGCAATTTCTGCCAGTTATTTATTTATTTAGCCTCTAGGCTATATTTCCTGTCTATTTATCAGCGTCTAAAGGGGCAAATTATATTGTTTTATTGGTGATAATCTAGACATAAAGCAATCGAATATGCATATTATAATTGACAGGGTAATTGTTATATATAGCCTATATAGCAAATATATATATATATATATATAAATGTTATCTTATTACATTTTTATGCATGTTTTGTCGCATTACACTGTTTGAAACTTGCCTAGGCCTATAGGCTGCCTCACGCAAATAATTCAGCGTTAAATGCACTAAAAGTCATAGAAAACAATACCAATTTACTGTCACAGTCACTAAATAATAGTAATATTATAACAATAGCATTGGAAGGATTCCCCCGACCCCTATAAATGACAGACAGACAGAGTGCACACGTTTCAAGGCTTACCTCAGGATGATCTTGAAGGAATCCTGAAGGAATGCGTCTTGTCCGCGACTCAGCACAGTCATCCAACGGCTAGGACAGCCAGGACTGCCGTAGCTTTGTTGGCATGTGTTAATACATTAACACTTCACAACGCACCCCACCGCAACACATTGGAGCTTTCCGCTGTGCAGGCCATGGTATAGACTAAAACACTAAAGACATCACTGTCTGAGCTATTCGTATCGGATAACTTAAGTGTCTTATTGGTCTACATCTTGATCCCGTCTCTTGACATTCGATATAAAATCACGCTGGAGTCAGAGAAACGTGAAGATGGGAAAAGAGAGAAAAACGAACTGTAAGCCGCAACTTCTGTAGCCTGTAGCCGCTTGTGCGGTTGGGCACTTCGGTGTGAATGGCTTATAGAGCAGGATAAATTATTATGCTGCAATTCAGGGAGGGGGATACATTAAGGGGCAATAAGCGAACCCTTGCCATTTCCAGACATTACCGCATCAGCAGAAATGTCATGTTACGAGTAGACAAGATGAGGGGCATTCTATAAAAACAATTCTCCTCGATCCGGCACAGAGGGAGGAATCGATTATGTGAAGATATAATAATTTCTTAATAATGTTCAGTATATTGTTCTTAGGTATTTCACATGCAATGAGAGTGGAGGAGAAGATAGAGGGAAGCGGTGAGAGAGCGAGAGAGAGAGAGAGGGGGGGGGGGAGTAGGGGGGTTCGACGCAATGCAGAGTGGCTATACTGCCACGAGTGCTCTCTACAGCACAAAAACAAGAGCATTTGTGTGTGCCAGCACTGGTGCAATATCTGCTCCGCTGGAGGGAGATGAGCCGGTATCTTAATCATTATTTCCCAAACACTCAACAATGGTCCTAATATTAATGATAGGCTACTTATAAAGTAATATTATATGGCTGAGACAGAGTAGTCTAACTTGGCACAGTCATTACTTCATACAGTTTACATTACAACACTCAGCTGTTCATATTCTAACTCCGCTCAATTCTGTGAGTGGCCAGTGGCCGGAAAGAGCGGCCGCGGTGCAGACCGTTTCAGCACAACAAGGAGTGGCTTGCTTCAGCACCATGGACAGCGGTCGCGAGCACCGCGTCTCAGAACAGACCGCTCGATCATTATCCTCCTGACATTCCACCCCCTGCCCTTCCTCCGGCATGGTGCAACGTTCTGTTGGTGTTGGTCCTGTCAGTCTAATCGATAGGACGAAACACGCAGGTTACTGTTTTAAGATTGATTTGCATCAAGCTGCACTGAGTTCATTCAAGGACAGGCGGCTTTTCAAAGGCAATGAAGTGAGATGACTTTTTTTTTAGAAGGGCTGCATGAGTGATCGTAAGGCGGTGTCTGATCATTTGGGATAAGCTATACCTGTTCACTTGTTTTATAGAACACAATGGAAATAAATGTTCTATTCATGAAATTGTCCTTTGCTATGTGTTTTTTAAATGGTCTAATAGGCTTAAACAAACAATAACATATATTTTCATTACTTTTGAAAAGTAGGGGACTTTTTATGGATGTGAATAAAAAAACATTATATATATATATATATATATATATATATATATATATATATATATATATATATATACACTACCAGTCAAAAGTTTTAGAAAACCTACTCATTCAAGGGTTTTTCTTTATTTTTTACTATTTTCTACATTGTAGAATAATAGTGAAGACATCAAAACTATGAAATCATGTAGTAACCAAAAAAGTGTTAAATCAAAATATATTTCAGTCAAAACTATTCGCTGCTCTGGCACCCCAATGGTGGAACAAGCTCCCCCACAACGCCAGGACAGCGGAGTCACTGACCACCATCCGGAGACACTTGAAACCCTACCTCTTTAACGAATACCTGGAATAGTATAAAAGTAATCCCTCTACCCCCCCCCCCCTCTCCCCCACCCACCAATTTAAAAAACAAAACAAAAAAACAAACAATAAAATATAAAATTGGGTGGTTGTCCCACTGTCTATCATAAGTTGAATGCACAAATTTGTAAGTCGCTCAGGATAAGAGCATCTGCTAAATGACTTAAATGTAAATGTATTCAGACCCTTTACATTTGGCAGCGATTACAGCCTCGAGTCTTCTTGGGTATGACGCTACAAGCTTGGCACACCTGTATTTGGGGAGTTTCTCCCATTCTTCTCTGCAGATCCTCTCAAGTTCTGTCAGGTTGGTTGGGGAGCGTTGCTGCACGGCTATTTTCAGGTCTCTTCAGAGATGTTTGATCGGGTTCAAGTCCGGGCTCTGGCTGGGCCACTCAAGGACTTTCAGAGACTTGTCCCCGAAGCCACTCCTGCATTGTCTTGGCTGTGAGCTTAGGGTCGTTGTCCTGTTGGAAGGTGAACCTTCACCCCAGTCTGAGGTCCTGGGCGCTCTGGAGCAGGTTTTCATCAAGGATCTCTCTCTACTTTGCTCCGTTCATCTTTCCCTCGATCCTGACTGGTCTCCCAGTCCCTGCCGCTGAAAAACATCCCCACAGCATGATGCTGCCACCACCATGCTTCACCGTAGGGATGGTGCCAGGTTTCCTCCAGAAGTGATGCTTGGCATTCAGGTCAAAGAGTTCAATCCTGGTTTCATCAGACCAGAGAATTTTGCTTGTCATGGTCTGAGTCTTTAGGTGCCTTTTTGCAAACTCCAAGCGGGCTGTCATGTGCCTTTTACTGAGGAGTGGTTCCGTCTGGCCACTCTGCCATAAAGGACTAATTGGTGGAGTGCTGCAGAGATGGTTGTCCTTCTGGAAGGTTCTCCCATCTCCACAGAGGAACTCTAGAGCTCTGTCAGAGTGACCATTGGGTTCTTGGTCACCTACCTGACCAAGGCCCTTCTCTCCCAATTGCGCAGTTTGGCCGGGCGGCCAGCTCTAGGAAGAGTGGTTCCAAACTTCTTCCATTTAAGAATGATAGAGGCCACTGTGTTCTTGGGGACCTTCAATGCTGCAGAAATGTTTTGGTACCCTTCCCCAGATCTGTGCCTCAACACAATCCTGTCTCGGAGCTCTACGGACAATTCCTTCGACCTCGTGGCTTGGTTTTTGCTCTGATGTGCACTGTCAACTGTGGGACCTTCTATAGACAGGTGTGTGCCTTTCCAAATCATGTCCAATCAATTGAATTTACCACAGGTGGACTCCAATCAAGTTGTAGAAACATCTCAAGGATGATCAATGGAAACAGGATGCACATGAGCGCAATTTCGAGTCTCATAGCAAAGGGTCTGAATACTAATGTAAATAAGGTATTTCTGTTTTTTTACTTTAAATAAATTTGCAAAATGTTCTGCAAACCTCTTTTCGCATTCCATTATGGGGTATTGTGTGCAGATTGCTGATTATAATATTTTAAAATCAATTTTAGAATAAGGCTGTAACATAACAAAATGTGGAAAAGGTAAAGGGGTCTGAATACTTTCCGAAGGCACTGTATTGTGTTTTGTTGCTTTTTGTGCTATTGCTCTGTCTGCTTGTTCTATGTTGCTCTGCATGTGCTCACTGCTAATTGTTTGTCTGTATTGTTATTGTAATTGTTTTTAATAACCTGCCCAGGGACTGCAGTTTAAAATTACCCGGCTGGCTAAAACCGGCACTTTTACTGAAACGTTGATTAATGTGCAATGTCCCTGTAAAAATAAAAATGTATTCAAACTCAATTTTGCTAACGCTAGTTAGCAACTTCCTTCAAACTACACGTAGAGACATAAAACTGGTATCCACGAGTTCATCTGACTCTGGGGAAGTACACTGAACATAATATAAATATATGAGCTGAAATAAAAGATTTTGTGCACAAATGTGTTTACATCCCTATTAGTAAGCATTTCTCTTCTCCCAAGATAATCCATCCACCTGACAGGTGTGGCATATCAAGAACTGATTAAATAGCATAATCATTACACAGGTGCACCTTGTGCTGGGGACAATAAAAGGCCACTCTAAAATGTTGTCACACAACACAATGCCACAGATGTCTCAAGTTTTGAGAGTGCAATTGCCATGCTGACTGCGGGAATGTCCACCAGAGCTGTTGCCAGAGAATTTAATGTTTATTTCTCTACCATAAGCTGCCTCCAACGTCATTTTAGAGAATTTGTCAGTACATCCAACCGGCCTCACAGCCGCAGACCACATGTAACCACGCCATCCCAGGACCTCCACATCCGGCTACTTCACCTGCAGGGTCGTCTGAGACCAGCCACTTGGACAGCTGATGAAACTGTGGGTTTGCACATCCGAAGAATTTCTGTACAAACTGTCGGAAACCGTCTCAGGGAAGCTCATCTGCATGCTCGTCATTCCCACCAGGGTCTTGACTTGACTGCAGTTCGGCGTCGTAACTGACTTCAGTGGGCAAACGCTCACCTTCGATGGCCGCTGGCACGCTGGAGAAGTGTGCTCTTCACGGATTAACGTGCATGGCGTTGTTTGGGCGTGCGGTTTGCTGATGTCAACGTTGTGAACAGAGGGCCCCATGGAGGCGGTGGGGTTGTGGTTTGGGCAGGCAGGCAGGCAGGCATAAGCTACGGACAACGAACACAATTGTATTTTATCAATGGCAATTTGAATGCACAGAGATCAGATCCTGAGGCCCAATGTTGTGCCATTCATCAGCCGCCATCACCTTATGTTTCAGTATGATAATGCACGGCCCCATGTCGCAAGGATCTGTACTCAATTCCTGGAAGCTGAAAATGTCCCAGTGCTTCCATGGCCTGCATACTCACCAGACATGTCACCCATTGAGCAGATTTGGGATGCTTTGGATCGACGTGTACGACAGCGCGCTCCAGTTCCCGCCAATATCTAGAAACTTCACAAAGCTATTGAAGAGGAGTGGGACAACATTCCACAGGCCACAATCAACTATATGCGAAGCAGCTTTGTCACGCTGCATGAGGCAAATGGTGGTCACACCAGATACTGACTGGTTTTCTGATCCACGCCCCTACCTTTTTTTAAAGGTATCTGTGACCAGTCATATGAAATCCATAGATTAGGGCCTAATGAATTTATATAAATTGACTGATTTCCTTATATATTGCTACCATGTTGTTTTCATGTTGGGTTGCTACCTTTCTGTGTTGTCGTAAGTTGCTGCCATGCTATGCTGTTGTCTTAGGTCTCTCTTTATGTAGTGTTGTGTTGTCTCTCTTGTTGTGATGTGTGTTTGGTCCTATATTTATATATATATATTTATTTATATTTTAATCCCAGCCCCCGTCCCTGCAGGAGGCCTTTTGCCTTTTGGTAGGCCGTCATTGTACATAAGAATGTGTTCTTAACTGACTTTCCTAGTTAACTAAAGGTTAAATATAAATAATATAAAAAATATTAACTGTAACTCAGTAAAATCTTAGAAATTGTTGCATTTTGCGTTTATATTTTTGTTCAGTGTAGATAAAGGGCCTCATTGCCACTGTGTGTAAAGGTCCACCCAGAACAATAACAATAAAGGACACATTGAAGTCTTTTCTGAAAAATAATAGGCATTTATTAAAAAATATTGTTCAAAAGTTCACATAAATTTTTACAATCTTACAAAAATAGAAATATATCTTCATGACATTTTTTTTTAGCACAATTGATGTCTCCTTACATGCAGACTTAATAAGATTCCTATGGGTAAGTTATTTTAAAACTAGCTTCCCAAGAAACGTTTCTAGCAAAATCGGAATTTCTGTACAATAAATAGTTAAATAAAATAAAGGACTACACAAATAGTTCCTTTGAAATCATCCACATAAAGGCACACAGAGCAAGATATGTTCGCATTAAGATTCTGAGCTGAGCACAAGCATCGAATTTACAATACAGGCCTATTTACAACAATACACGACAGGATATCTACAGTAGTTCTTTCATAGTTCATTGAATACATTGCAAAATACTTTGAAAGGTTCATTGATTTTCAAAGATGATCCGTTTCCTAAATGCAGAGCTCTCCATTGGATGATGTAGCAGCACCTGTCATCTCACATTGCTGGCCAATAGTTCATGGAGACATGTCATGTGCGTTTTTTTGTTCTCTATCTTCACTTTTTCAGTTACAAGTATATCTGGAATAAGCCTGCATTTCGTTTCAACTGGAGCAGAAAGGCAATGGTCTTTTGACCTGGAAGTAAAAAGACGAGAATGTTTTTTTTTTTTTTGTATGGTGACATTCCATCACTTCTGTCCAAAATGTCACTAACAAGTTTTTAGGGACAATTTATGCACAGTCATAAGTAAACAACGCACACACTTGATAATCAGCAACGTCTTGCACACTGTTCAGATAACGGAAATAGCTGTTTGAATGTTTTACCTGAGAAGCATCTGCTGCACGACTGCGTTTCAACCACACAGTGGCGCTCCGAGTTCAGAAATTCTATAAACTATCCAAAAGCAACCCAGTTTTATAAGTTGTTGTGGCCACTGAACACTGTATGCTATTGACCTGTAATACAGTTTTAGGCCTATTGAAGCTGTCAAACAAATTAATTCCAGCTATTTTAAGATGATATGTCAACAAACACTGTGCGTAATAGCGTGCGTAAAACCGCGCGTAATTATTCAAACATACACATAGGCCGGACACTGACTGATGAAGCTATAGGCCAACTGAAGGTATCCAACAAATTAATTCAAACTATTGAGAGTAAAAGAGATATTACGTAAAAGCGCGCGTAAATGTACTCAGGCTGGCTACTCACCGAGATAGGTTTTTCTGCTCAGCTAGGCAGATGCTTGTTTTTTCATACATCCGTCAGCTTGCCAGTGTAATGTTCAAATGGGCTGAAGTTAGTAAATCTGATAGTCTCGAAAGAATCATCTTCAATGTACTCTGATTTGGCGAGGGACTGTTTGCTGTCGCTGGTCGATTTGAATTCCCCAAATGAAGCGTTCTGTTGACCACAAGTCACGTGGGTATACACGGCGGTTTCCTCATCATTACGTTCTCTGTGATAGAAGTAATTAAAATTGGAAACGATGACAGGGACAGGTAGGGCTATGGTCAGCACTCCGGCGATGGCACACAAAGATCCCACTATTTTGCCGCCAATAGTAACTGGGCACATGTCTCCATATCCAACCGTAGTCATGGACACCACCGCCCACCAAAATGCGGCGGGGATACTCGTGAATCCCGATTCAGGGTCGTCTGCCTCTGCAAAGTAAGCGGCGCTGGAGAACAGAATAACCCCTATGAGAAGAAAGAATATCAAAAGCCCTAGTTCGCTGATGCTGGCGTTGAGTGTCTGACCCAAGATTTGGAGACCCTTGGAGTGCCTGGAAAGTTTGAAAATCCTGAAGACTCGAACCAAACGGATGACTCTGAGTATGGCTAACGACGTGGCCTGCTCGCTTCCCGGTCCCTGTAGCTCTGCGAGGTCAAGGCCAAGGGTGATGAAATAAGGAGCAATCGCTAAGATGTCGATGACGTTCATGGCGTTTTTGAAGAAACCCGGTTTGCTGGGGCACGATAAAAACCTCATGAGAAATTCAAAGGAAAACCACACGATGCAAAGTGACTCAACTATGAAAAACGGGTCTGTCAACAGATTGGTTTTTTTGTGTTGAGTAGTCCCATTCTTGGTGAGGTGATTACTGAGTTGTAGGTCTGTGCTGTGATCTTCCCTGAACCGTGGCAAAGTCTCCAAACAGAAGATCACTATGGATATCAAAATCACACTGACTGATACAACAGCGATCATCCGGGCAGGCCCCGAGCTCTCCGGGTACTCAAACAACAACCACATGTGGCGCTGAAACTCGTTGTCAGGCATCGGACGTTCCACCTCTCTGATCATACCTTCATCTTCTTTGAACATCTCTATGGCCTCCTCTTCGATTTCATAAAATGTTATTTCTTCCATGAAAATGTCCATGGTAACGTTGACAGGTCTCCTAAGCCTTCCTCCAGACTGGTAATAATAAAGGATGGCATCAAAGCTGGGTCTATTCCTGTCGAAAAAGTACTCATTTCTCAAAGGATCGAAGAAGCGCATCCTTTTACGTGGGTCTCCCAAGAGTGTAGAGGGAAAGCGCGCGAGGGTCTTCAGTTGAGTTTCGAACCGCAGCCCGGAGATGTTGATGACGACCCTCTCGCTACACTCCTGATCGCCCAGCTCCACGTCGCAATCATCTTGGTACAGGGGAGCAACTACCACAGTCTCGTCCTGGTTCTCACGGGATACAACAGTCATCTTTGACCCCTCTCAATGGTAAGCGCTTCACTCACCTCCACGGCCCCAACTGTCACTTTCTCTCGGTAGTTTTCTTTCTTTCCCTCCCTCTCTTTCTTTGGGTAATAAATCCAAGTAAATCCTCACTGTATCACTCCAGCCTCCCAACGGGTTTGATTAATTACTCCACCATATGTTTTTTTTCTGCCCAGTGTAAGTTTTCTTGTTGGTTTCCCCCATTTAAATTACTACACTTTTTTGTAGTTGCAGACGGTCCTGAAATACTCTCCAGTCTGTCCACTTGCTAACGTTGGCTGTCTACGCTAATGGCTATCATATTCACACCATTTTAAACGGCCAGAAGCCCTCCCCGAATTGACTGACGTGATGACACTCGTTGCACTGTCCACTGCTCACTTACTGCTCTCTTCTTTAAAGTTTTCTCAACTCAGGACCTGCAGTGTTGGCCAGTGCTCTAATATCATATTTCAGAGAAACAAATCACTGCCATAATTTTTAAAGGACTGCCAAAGTTTCCTTTAGTTAACCTACACAAAAATCATAACTCAGTCAACTTCACCAGTTCGTTTTTTTTATGTTGCATTTCAAATGTTTGTTTCCAATGTGAACTAACCGCAGGGGCTGTAAAGCAGCTTAACATGGGACCAATATTAGCCATTTTCGTGCATGATGTCTAAATCATCCAAAGGTATCAACAAATCATTGTGAATAACTACAAAGTCAGTTAAAGATGTTTTGAACAAATTGATGCTTGAAAAATGCTAATATCGGTCCCATGACTTGAATGGGATTTGTGTCACAAATGCTAAAACATTAGCATGTGGAAACAGTGCCAGGGAAACTAAACCAAAGCATGGATTGCTGTCATACCTTGGCCATAGACTGCTTACAGGGCAAGGAAATCAATATGTCATTTTGTAATTTGGGGAACTATCCCTTTAAGAACGACTGCACTCCTCAAAATTAACATTATTTTTTATTTTCTTAATGGATTACATGTTCCTGATATTACTGTAGGCCCTCTGCCCACACTGTAAATTGATGCTCTCTTACACAACCGGTTTCAGCTGCTTCACACATGGTGTGCTTTGAAGACTGTGAGAAATAAACCGAAACAAGATCAACAATCCTTCCTAGGAATATACAGTTGATTAATGTGTGTGTCAAAACGGAAGCACCAAACCCAAGATAGACTGTGCATCTACAGATACTCCACAAACGACCAGTTTTTGATACAGTAGCCTATGTAGCCTAACCAAACACACACACAGATGCCCCCCCCCCCCCCCCCCCATGGAGCCGGAGGCGTGAAAAATGCCGACAGGAAGCACATTCGATCCCATCATTATGAATTTCCCGACCTGTGGGTGCAGGAGACCCTCCATGACAACAGGATATCCTCAAGTCATTCACATCACTAACGGAAGGCAACATAGAGGTCCATGCCAGGTCCCACAGTGCTCACATGTACACAGTCCACAAGCATGCATATACTGAAGCAGGTAATCACAGTGGGAACTGTCAGTGACTTCCTTGACTTTCACTTTCCCTGTGTGTGTGTCCGTTTGTCTGTCTGACAGCATTAACCGCAATATCATTTGTAGACCATATGTGTTATTGTATGATATAGGATTTTTAGCAGGTCAGTCTCAATAGTCAACAGCTTTGGCTGACGGCCTTTGGATCCCATCATTGTGCCAACTATGTTGTTGGATATCAGATAGTGGGCCTTTGACTTGACCTGATGAATGCACTGCAGGGGAAGTGGTTACAGGGCTTCAATGGAAGGGATGAGTATATGGATGTGGAGCTTGAGTCAGAGTCTAGGAAGCCTCTGTTTTGAGTAGGTTTCCTTTTACACAGAAGTCTTACTATAAGACCATTCACTTTTGTCTCAAGACTTCCTTAAGGTTTTGTAATTTAGTTTATTCCCACATAATTACACAGCCAGCAGGTGAGATACAAATTATATCTAAGGATGTGGGGAATATCTCAATATTATGAGGTTATTGTATTCATTTTGTGAAGGACAATAACCTCTGTTCTATTGGCAAGCATATTTTTGTAAGGTCAGGAACAACATTCGATGGGAACTAAGGGTTTAGTTAAACTCATTATATACAGTTAACTTTCAACCCCAATTTCAGCCTTTGCCCAACCACTTAAAATAAAATAAAAATGCATTCAGGTGAGAATTGTGGGTGGGGGAATTGCTCATAAA
Organism: Coregonus lavaretus; assembly: GCF_964263955.1. Taxonomy (NCBI): domain Eukaryota; kingdom Metazoa; phylum Chordata; class Actinopteri; order Salmoniformes; family Salmonidae; genus Coregonus; species Coregonus lavaretus. The sequence continues at coordinate 6,596,961 of NC_139998.1, read as the reverse complement.
TGTTGGGTAAATGTAGGTGTACCTGATCCCAACACTTTCTCACTAAAGCATACTTACCAGAAGTCGACTGGCATGCTCTGATAATACAATTATATGTATTGTGAGCAGATATGGTTTTGAACAATTAGCACACAGTGGTAAGACGGTGAGTTCCTGACATCTATTGCCACTTGTGGTGTAAGTTCGAATACCCCATCAGCTTAAAACAAATATTTGAAAGTGGAGTCACATTTATTGCAGTATTGTGTTGGGAAGAAAAGTGCAATCATCACGAAAATTATGATATTTTTCCAATGGTCAAATTAACTCACAGATTGGTCTTGGGTACTGTATAAAAACCTACAACTACAGCCAGGGCGACCCTGCTCACAGGTATGCTTTCACTTTTCAGAATTAGAACGGGATGAATATTGTAAATAAAGGATTACATTTTTTTGTTGTTGCCCTATCTGGTATTAGAAAGAACACAACCATTGAACTACAAGCCAACTGTCTTAATGGTCTGCACCACCAATCAGTCATGCCGGTTGGGAAAAAATACGAGTTGACATGACCACCATTGTCATCATCTTTTTTTTACTATGGATGTAGCTACGAATATAAACGTACCCTGAGTGTACAAAACATTAAGAACACCTTCCTAATATTAAAGCAAAAACATTGAATTTGGTCATATGCTGGAATGTGTCTTACACTCCCTTTTGAATTTTGTGTAACGTCAGTAGTCTAGTCAAGGAAGCATCATGCAAAATATATTGTCACACTCCACTTACCAAGACCATTGCCAAATAAGTAATGATGGGTCGTTTGTGAACTAACTGCTCTTTTTGAGCAGCTCTTTTTGGTGAACGTCGGTAACCGAATCGCATCAGTGAAAGAGCCGTTCATTTGGTCCCCTGATTTGCATATTTTTAGCCTACTACTGGGCTCTCTGAAGATTGTAATTACTATCTGCAGGAACAATAGATAGTGAGGAGAGATACTTTTTCTGGTCCACAGACATTTTTGCAGTGAGTTCATGTTTTTCCTTCATTTCTTTTCAGGTCATCTAATAATGTGGTAATGTCAAAATGTATTTGAACTCACATGTCACGATCTGACATAATGGCAGGCAACTGTAGGCTTTACATTAGAGATGTGCAATTGTTTCATGGTTGTAGTATTTTTAAGCGCTACTGAACGAAGAGCCGTTTGGGAGCCAAATTAATGGCCCTTTTAACTGAACGGAGCCAAATGAGCCGGCTCACTGAAAAGACTCGGAATGCCCATCACTACAAATAAGGTGCGCTGTCACTGGCTTTTATAGTAAGCCTTCAGGTGGTACCATCCAGCACATGTAGAAGGGAGTGTATTTCATACCGAACCCCTCCCTTGATATGACTTAGAGGCACCACACGATTTCAATGGTAGAGTTGAACCGCTAAAGGCAAAAAGAGCTAGATTCACTTTTGCAACGAACTGTCAAAATGAAGACCAGAATTGACGTGTTTCACTATAACTAAGGCCAAAATATCTGGTTTTATTCATGAAAGTTACTCTAAGTCATACAAAAAAGTAAGAATATAATGTCATGATATGAGAGTAAGTTAAATGAGTTACAATAGGCTACTGTATATCTTGACAAACATTCAATGCTTCCTCCTTCCTCCCCTTAGTGTATTATAAATATGGCCGACATAGAAAGAGTGAGAGCAAACGCATCTCATTAGGAGTGTGAAAGTGTTGGCCTAAACAACCTTAAGATGTGTTTATGCTATCCGATTAGCTCCTGTGTCCACATGACCAAAAGTATGTGGACACCTGTTTGTCGAACATCGCATTCCAAAATCCAGGGGTGTAAAGTACTTCAGTAAAAATACTTTAAAGTACTACTTAAGTAGTTTTTTTTGGGTATCTGTACTTTACTTTACTATTTATATTTTTGACAACTTTTACTTTTACTACATTCCTAAAGAAAATAATGTACTTTTGCACCATACATTTTCCCTGACACCCAAAAGTACTCATTTTGAATGCTTAGCAGGACAGGAAAATGGTCCAATTCACACTTATCAAGAGAACATCCCTGGTCATCCCTACTGCCTCCGATCTGGTGGACTCACTAAACACACATGCTTCATTTGTAAATGATGTCTGAGTGTTGGAGTGTGCCCCTGGCTATCTGTAGATAAAAAAAAACAAGAACATTGTGTCATTTGGTTGGCTTAATATAAGCAATTTGAAATGATTTATACTTTTACTTTTGATACTTAAGTATATTTTTGCAGTTACATTTACTTTTGATACTTAAGTATATTTAAAACCAAATACTTTTAGACTTTTACTCAAGTAGTATTTTACCGGGTGACTTTCACTTTTACTTGAGTCATTTTAAGGTATCTTTACTTTTACTCAAGTATGACAACTGGGTACTTTTTCCACCACTGCCAAAATCATGGGCATTAATATGGAGTTGGTCCCCCATTTGCTGCTATAACAGCCTCCAACCTTCTGGGAAGGCTTTCCACTAGATGTTGGAACATTGCTGCGGGGAATTGCTTCCATTCAGCCACAAGAGCATTAGTGAGGTCGGGCACTGATGTTGGGCGATTAAGCCTGGATCGCAGTCAGTGTTCCAATTCATCCCAAAGGTGTTTGATGGGGTTGAGGTCAGGGCTCTGTGCAGGCCAGTCAAGTTCTTACACACCGATCTCAATATACCATCTCTGTATGGACCTCGCTTTGTGCACAGGGGCATTGTCATGCTGAAACAGGAAAGGGCCTTCCCCAAACTGTTGCCACAAAATTGGAAGCACAGAATCATCTAGAATGTCATAGTATGCTGTAGCATTAAGATTTCCCTTCACTGGAACTAAGGGGCCTAACCCGAACCATGAAAAACATTATTCCTCCACCAAACTTTACAGTTGGCACTATGCATTGGGGCAGGTAGTGTTCTCCAGGCATCCGCCAAACCCAGATTCGTCCGTCGGACTGCCAGATGGTGAAGCGGGATTCATCACTCCAGAGAATGCGTTTCCACTGCTCCAGAGTCCAATGGCGGCGAGCTTTACACCACTCCAGCCGACGCTTGGCATTGCGCATGGTGATCTTAGGCTTGTGTGCAGCTGCTCGGCCATGGAAACCCATTTCATGAAGCTCCCGACGAACAGTTCTTGTGCTGACGTTGCTTCCAGAGGCAGTTTCGACCCTGGTAGTGAGTGTTGCAACTGAGGACAGATGATTTTTACACGCTACCTACATTTCCACTTCACAATAACAGCACTTACAGTTGGCCGGGGCAGTTCTAGCAGGGCAGAAATTTGACAAACTGACTTGTTGGAAAGGTGGCATCATATGACGGTACCACGTTGAAAGTCACTGAGCTCTTCAGTAAGGCCATTCTACTGCCAATGTTTGTCTATGGAGATTTGCATGGCTGTGTGCTCGATTTTATACACCTGTCAGCAATGGGTGTGGCTGAAATAGCCGAATCCACTAATTTGAAGGGGTGTCCATATGCTTTTGTATATATAGTGTACTGTATGTGTGTGATCAGAGGCTTGGGGCACAGGCATCCAGACCTTAGATTCAAAGACTATACAAAATGATTTAAACAAATGTAGCTGCTCTTAATTGATCTTGCCTGTTGCAATGGAACCAATAGAAAAGTCCCAAACCCCCACCCACATGGCACTCCAGGCAGGCGAAAGCAACTGCTCAAAGTATTTTAAATAGTATTTGAACCCAGGTCTGAACCGTCTTCAGACACCCAGAGGTGTCTCTCCCAGCCTTCAGGCTTCCTATGTGGATTAAGGAGACACCCTCCATGCCAAGCTCCATGCCAGTTCCTGGGGGGTTTGATTGCCACGCACCCATTTTAGAAGGCTGTCATCTAAAGTTGATGGCCATTTTTTCACTGATAAGTAGCTAACCAACCAGGCATGGAGCAAGAGGAGGCTGAAACCCGACACTTCAGTTCTGGAAGGCTGTGGGTTCCTCCTCAGCTCCTCCTCAAGCTCCTTCCGGAGCATGATTTCACTGCTTGATCATATCAAGCCCCTTGCCCTTTTTTAGTAGACAGCATTGGCGGGCGGAAGCTTCCAATACAAGCAAACCTGGGTTCAAATACTATTTGAAATCATTTCAAAAACGTTATCTATGCTTGATTGAGCTTGTCTGGCTTTAATGGAGCAAAATAATGTTTCCCAAACTGCAAACCCCACCCATCTCACACTACAGGCAGGTTAAAGCAAATGCTCAAAGTATTCAAAAGATATAAAATATTATTTCAACCCTGCCTGGCATCTGTAGGGGGATCAGTTCTAGGACCAAGACGCTGTCCTCTTCACAGTTGGTAATCAGGGGGAGACGTCAAACATCTTCTTGAATGTTCTTTTTTAGTTGAGTAATAACTCATGTGTAGCCAAGGATCTAGTCTTTCCTCCCTGCATGTTGCAGGAGGAGTTTTTAAGAAACTGAAAACATTGAATGTTGTGAAGGAGATTTTGGTTGGGCTACTTTTTTTAACCTTTTATGGACCATGATCGTGACAAGCAAGCCCATCTGATCTGGATGGTTCAGTACTGTATTATAAATAATCTATCTCATTTTATTATGTATGGTCAGTAAGCATGGTGTACTTTGTTCCACACTGTGGCTAATCGGACTCCAGAGTAACTGTATCGTTAGTAAGCCACTAGAATAACTTAGATTGAATAGACAATATTGTCCTTGTATAACGCTGACATTGACTTTGTGCTCTACTGTACATTTCCTTATTCTAAACAACAAAAGGTGTGGAGAAGATACAATTCAAAACCTCACTGTCCACATCCAGGTCATTATTTAACTTTTGTAAAATTGTCCCAGTCTCAGTAACACTCTGCTTATTTCTCCCACATCCATGTTGGTTCAAGTATTTACAGTGGGGAAAAAAAGTATTTAGTCAGCCACCAATTGTGCAAGTTCTCCCACTTAAAAATATGAGAGAGGCCTGTAATTTTCATCATAGGTACATGTCAACAACTTTTTTTCCAGAAAATCACATTGTAGGATTTTTTATGAATTTATTTGCAAATTATGGTGGAAAATAAGTATTTGGTCAATAACAAAAGTTTCTCAATACTTTGCTATATACCCTTTGTTGGCAATGACACAGGTCAAACGTTTTCTGTAAGTCTTCACAAGGTTTTCACACACTGTTGCTGGTATTTTGGCCCATTCCTCCATGCAGATCTCCTCTAGAGCAGTGATGTTTTGGGGCTGTCGCTGGGCAACACAGACTTTCAACTCCCTCCAAAGATTTTCTATGGGGTTGAGATCTGGAGACTGGCTAGGCCACTCCAGAACCTTGAAATGCTTCTTACGAAGCCACTCCTTCGTTGCCCGGGCGGTGTGTTTGGGATCATTGTCATGCTGAAAGACCCAGCCACGTTTCATCTTCAATGCCCTTGCTGATGGAAGGAGGTTTTCACTCAAAATCTCACGATACATGGCCCCATTCATTCTTTCCTTTACACGGATCAGTCGTCCTGGTCCCTTTGCAGAAAAACAGCCCCAAAGCATGATGTTTCCACCCCCATGCTTCACAGTAGGTATGGTGTTCTTTGGATTCAACTCAGCATTCTTTGTCCTCCAAACACGATGAGTTGAGTTTTTACCAAAAAGTTATATTTTGGTTTCATCTGACCATATGACATTCTCCCAATCCTCTTCTGGATCATCCAAATGCACTCTAGCAAACTTCAGACGGGCCTGGACATGTACTGGCTTAAGCAGGGGGACACATCTGGCACTGCAGGATTTGAGTCCCTGGCGGCGTAGTGTGTTACTGATGGTAGGCTTTGTTACTTTGGTCCCAGCTCTCTGCAGGTCATTCACTAGGTCCCCCCGTGTGGTTCTGGGATTTTTGCTCACCGTTCTTGTGATCATTTTGACCCCACGGGGTGAGATCTTGCGTGGAGCCCCAGATCGAGGGAGATTATCAGTGGTCTTGTATGTCTTCCATTTCCTAATAATTGCTCCCACAGTTGATTTCTTCAAACCAAGCTGCTTACCTATTGCAGATTCAGTCTTCCCAGCCTGGTGCAGGTCTACAATTTTGCTTCTGGTGTCCTTTGACAGCTCTTTGGTCTTGGCCATAGTGGAGTTTGGAGTGTGACTGTTTGAGGTTGTGGACAGGTGTCTTTTATACTGATAACAAGTTCAAACAGGTGCCATTAATACATTTAACGAGTGGAGGACAGAGGAGCCTCTTAAAGAAGAAGTTACAGGTCTGTGAGAGCCAGAAATCTTGCTTGTTTGTAGGTGACCAAATAATTATTTTCCACCATAATTTGCAATTCAATTCATTAACAATCCTACAATGTGATTTTCTGGAAATAAAATTCTCAATTTGTCTGTCATAGTTGACGTGTACCTATGATGAAAATTACAGGCCTCTCTCATCTTTTTAAGTGGGAGAACTTGCACAATTGGTGGCTGACTAAATACTTTTTTTCCCCACTGTATATGTCTAGTTTTGGTTAATTGCACACGTTTTTTAAATGTACTGTTGTCTGGCAACACAGCATCATGCCAAAGTGTATAGTCTGTACCGAACACATCTTGTGCATGCATGGGCTCTGCATAGTAATACCACCTATACATGTGTAACAGTGTTGCTTCCGTCCCTCTCCTCGCCCCAACCTGGGCTTGAATCAGGGACCCTCTGAACACATCGACAACAGTCACCCTCAAAGCATCGTTACCTATCGCTCCACAAAAGCCAAGGGAAACAACAACTTCAAGGTCTCAGAGCAAGTGACGTCACCGATTGAAACGCTTCTAGCGCGCACCGCTAACTAGCTAGCCATTTCACACCAGTTACACATGTACGCACTGTAATATACATAGCCTGTAGGGATGTGCATATTTCCCTTTCAAGATGATTTATTATTTGTCTTATAGACAATACAGTGTGGTGCCTGGGCTTCTTCCTGCAGTGGATTCTTAGAGAGAAACATAATTGATTTGCCTGCATGTGTCATTGTAGCAGAACTGTATCCCTCTCAATAGATTGGGCAATATGTTGGATTTCAAGCAGAAGAAGACTCAAGAGGAGCTGAATGGCAGTTTGATCATAATATTCCTCCCACAGCTGTACAAGTGTTCCCTGAACTTACCGTGTGTTTCTTTGGAATGGCAATTTCATCATGACCACCTCTTTCATCATCTGCTGTTCACCAGTTCTCTTAGCTACAGATTGTTACACCAGATAATGTGATTTAACCAAAGATTTTTGGAATCCAATACTGGGAGTTACAGGATAGTTACTGTTTGGTGTAGCACATAATGTTCAACCAACCTTGGTGAATCTGTCTTCGTCCTTGATTTGTGGAAACAGGAGTCTCATGAAATGTCTGTGTCCAGTTGCGGGGGTTCAGTTTGAATTTAGAAAATGCTCAGTTATTTAAATAAATATTTGTTTTACTCCATGAAGTAATCCAACAATGTGTACGCCACCATCTTGTCTCTTTCAAGTCTCTCTAATTGATCGAGACAGCTGTCTGTCATCATGACATGCGGCACTTTGGGGTGGACACTCACCTGTCTCGATAAATGAGAGAAGACTTGAAATAGATAAGATGGTGGCGTACACTGTTGGATTACTTCATAAAGCAAAAAATTATTTATTTTAATAATGGAGCATTTTCTCAATTCAAACAGACCCCCTGCAACTGGACACGGACATTTTGAGACTCCTGTTTCCACAAATCGAGGACGAAAACAGCATCACCAAGCTAAGGTTGGTAGAAAATTCTCTGTGCTACACCAAACAGTACCTATCCTGTAACTTCCAGTAATAGATACCAAAATTATTTCTTAAATCACATTATCAAATCAAAACAAATCAGATTTTATTTGCCACATGTGCCAAATACAACAGGTGTAGACCTTACAGTGAAATGCTTACTTATAAGCCCTTATCCAACAATGCAGTTTTAAGAAAATAAAGAAAGTGTTAAGTAAAAAATAGATAAGTATAAAATAAAAATAGCCATGATTAACTGAGATAATGGATGGGCTGGACATGCCGGGAGATGAGTTACGCGCTTCACCAACACTACAAATGTGCTGAAGAAATACTATCTTCTTCCTTGCCAGAATGGATATGCTGGCTTTCCATTGAGCCACTTGTAGACATGGCATAGTCCTGTTTGTTTCTGTTTGCTTCTCACAAGGTAAATATCTTAGGGTTTCACTGGGTATTGTGTGATTGTAGTGTAAATTATTATTTTTTATTGTAAGTGGTCTTTATGCTTAGTTCTCCCTCTTTCTCTCTTGTCTTTAGATCATGACGTTTGCTGTAGTTCAGTTCCTGGATGAAAAGAACGAGCCATATGCAGTAGTTCTGTAAGTATGGATCAAAGAGGATATCTGTTATTGGCCACCACTCAGCCTCAGAAAAAAAGAACAAAAATAACAATTTAGCCATCGAGTGTACGCCACTAGACAGCACCTGGGAAAGAAGTTGCTTTAAATTCATGAAGGGAGAAGGTAATTTGGCCTAATTTATGTCTTTGATATGCTCTCATTTGAACTGTTAGTGTAATTATCTTGCCTGATGTGACAGTCCATGTTTTGCGGGATGATTCATGCCTCTACCTTATTATTCACTGGTCTAGACAATTGGGAAACGGCACAGATGTAACGTGAAAACATTGAGGGGCCAGTGGACGGTAGAGTTGGTATGTTAAAAGCTTCTCTTCCAGACGAACTGCCAGTCCCACCGTATCAGGAGCTTCTATAGAACCGTGAAAACATTACGGTGCCAGCAGACTTTAGAGCTGGTATGTAAAATAGATTTTTTAAATGCTTGATTATATTCTAAGTTCCATTTCTGAACCATAATCAGCTTTCATAGTCAATTTCCAAATGTACTTACGTTTTTTTTTCTTCTTAGAATTAGTTGTCTCCCCTATAACACAGACGCCACTTCAAGGGGCCAAGAGTCCGAATACAAGTAAGTGAAGCATTATTCATTAAAAAATCCTTGGAGGATGTATTCTGTCCTGCTAAATACTGATGGAAATTCAGAGGTGGAACAAGCCCCTTTATTCATGTAACCTGTCTTTCAATTAGGACAAGCATCATATTCCCCAGTAGTACATCTACATTGACTTTTCCCAGATGAGACTTTGCCTATCTGTTCTTTTTTGCACAGTATTTAATTTCAATGTGTTATTTCAAATAGGGCCTACAATGAGACACTTCAACGGGCCAAATGATGGCCGTAGATACATTATGAAGGTAAGAACATATCGACTTAAAATATGAACAGTAACTTTTATGCACAATGTATGAATGTGACTATATGTACCTTTATTCGTGTAATTTGTCTTTCAATTAGGACATTGGACAGCCCCAGCATTATGTTCACCAAAGCAGCATGTGGATGACAGCCATGGAAGTATGTAGTACATTTGCTTAGCCCGGATGAGACTTTGCCTATCTGTTCTTTTTTTGCACAGTATTTACTTCATTTCAATGTATTGGGTCAAACAGGGCCAGGAGTGAGACACTTCAACGGGCAAAGTTATGGCCATAGACATGAAGGTAAGAACATGCCGACTTAAATATGAACAGTAACTTTTGCATCATATTTGAGTGTTTGAATTTTTGGTGTATAATTGTTTTCAGGAGTGTGACAGTGATTAACTGCTTCTTTTTTTCTATAGGTCCGGGTGGTATCGGACACTTGAGATGGATAACAAGATGAATACCTTGTTAGCCTATTAACAGGCCAATGGGTCGGTTGGAGATTTGTCCTTGCCTGATGATCTCAATCTCCCGATGCGGGACCGGCAAGCCCTGGAGCTGCTGGAGACCAGGCTGAGCCAGGACACCGAGCTCCAGGAGAGACTTGTAAATGTGCTCAGAATTTTATATAGCCATTTCCTTTTCTGGGAAGGAGCAATAGACATTCAACTATGACCCTGTTGTTGCGACTGTTGTAACCTGACGTGACAGCAGCATGTTCTAAATTCCTGCACTCAGAATTGTAACATAAGGCATTTATATTACATGTAAATACTTACTGGAAATCTGACATCTGTCTTTACTGACTGTAACAATAAAAGTATATAAAATATAGGGGGTTGGGGATGGAAATATGTTAACATAATGTGTCATTTATAATACTTTTACATTTGTAAATTAGGTGTCTGGCAGTAAAGGGTGCCACGGACCTGAAGTCGACAGTGTGGCAGATGCTACCTTGCATTCTGTCAAACCGCCTGGCCATCACAATCTGGACTGGAGCAGGGGATAAGGCCTATTTCAATGACTTGTTTCTAAAGACTATTCTTCACAGTAAGTTTTGATATGATTAAATGTGTTCCTTTTAAGTATTTTTTCTTTTTTTGACTTGTTGTGTAAGACCATGTGCAATTCAAATGTAACTCAATGTTCTTTCTTTGTGTATAGGAGCCATTCGGAAGAACCCTGCGACCCGGGATGCCACTGATGAAGGGGTACAGATTCAGGTCACCCAATACCTGAAAGGGGCTTTCAGTTGTGAAGGTGGGAGAACGTGGCGCACAGGGGAGAGTGATCCGCTGCAGTGAGGGTCAACATCAAGTCTCGGATCACCTGTCTCAAAGCCAGCCTCTACCCCCAAACCACAAGACCGTTCCAACAGCTCAACCCCGGGCTGACTACTGCACCCTACCACACACTTAACATTTATTAATATACTGTACACACTGAAATCAGTTTAGTCTACCGGACCAATGCAATAGTTATGTCACCTAACTGCACTATGTAGATATACTTGAATTATAATTATATCCTGCTAATGCACTGCAGTTATTCTGCACATGGGCAAACAATGTCCATACTATATGCCTATAGGCTATATGCTTTATCATCTTTTGTACTTGATTTAGTTTAGCTATATATATATATATATATATACAATGTCACTTATTTGATTCCTTTACTATGTCACTTTGATTGCTATGGTCACCCTTGTTATCTGATTATTTTGCACACACATAATCATTTACAGTACTTGTAAATACTTGGCCTATAGGAAATCACACACCGTTTTTCAAATGGACATGGCATCCAGTATATCTTAAATAATAACAATATATACAAAATAAGGGGTGAAATGGAGTAGGCACGCCACTGGCTTGACACTGAAAAAGCGTCTTGCCTCCGACCCGCAGCTGTAGTGTCGCCGGTCGGGAGGGCTGGGTGAGGAAAACGGCACGTGAACCACAAGAGCACAGCTGCCGCTTGAGAAAGGCGATGGGCAAAAAAAGCTGTCCCACGGCGCGCGACCACTTATAGCTAAATGGGTTATTTCAGACGTATAACGTTTGTATGTGAAAACTACTTCTAAGACGCATACATTCCGTTTTTCTGAACTCACTTCACTCGCGCATAGAGGGGGGCTCACTTGGCTGGCTACCACAAGCGCAGATCAAACGCACTGCTGGAACACCGATTAAGGTGTTTACATGTCCCAATAATTAAGAAAGATTGCTCAGAAAACCAAGTGTTTTATTTAGCATATACCAGTGGCGGTCGGTGCCGTTAAAGATGAGGGAGGAGCATGGCCTTATTTTTATGAGCATGGCCTTATTTCTATTACAGCATATTGGATGACTCATTCATATTCCATTCACCCATGCAGCTCAATGTAACATCTATAGGTTTAGGCTACTACATGATACACGCTAAAAAGAAAAGGTTCCTGGAGTATCCTTTAGGGGGTTCTTCAAATTGAAACTGTGGGGGAACCCATATAAATTCTTCGAAGAACCCTTTAACAGGGTTCTTCAAATAACCCTTTTAATGGATCCTCAAATAACCTTCTGAAGAACCTGTTGGGGTTAATTTTTGAACTACATTATTATTAATAATATGCATAACAATAACACAATATTTTAGTTGTCAGTGTTAATTATGATTTTAGTGGCAAAGCAGAATTAAAAAATCAAAATATGAGGTAAACTCCCAGCAGAGCCCCAAGTCCAATGGGTATATCGTCTGGGGTATTGATGTTAATGTATTGATGTTCTCCGTATCCATAGCCAGAATGATTTTGCAGTGCATGGTGATCTAACATGTTTCCTGTTATATTCATCAGAAGTGTAGGGAGGGTGAAGTCTGTGAATCCAAAAAACTGTAATTATACAGATGTTTAACAAACCATGCACACAACAATATTCATACCTTGTTTTTTTGTGGTAAACATGAATGAAAAAAACTGTTTTGATAATGGTTTTCACACACATACCTTGTCCATAATGTAGAGGCCTATGGGATATTCATTGACGAGGTAAGGAAAGAGGATGGTAAATGTGATCTGCATAACATACCAATACTAATTGTCCTCGTCTGTATACCTGCAGACACAGACACAAAAGTGAGCAGTTCAGTCATCTGCACCCAATACAGCTAGCCTTCAACATATTCTTATAGCATACTTATTCTTACCTCTTTGTTGATTGATATCCATTGAATTGTGTCCATTTTCTGTTTTAGAAAGATTTGCACAAATGTTAAAAGATAGATGTTATCATCATAAAACAATATCAATTTAGATCATACGAGGGACAACTCTTACCTTAAATTGAGGAGATCTTTACATGTTTCAGTTAAGTGCCTGCACTTTCAAATTCAAATCCAAATGTTTCAGTTGGGCAGTTAGGTTCCTGCAAGAACCCCCACCCACTAAGGAGGTTCCTCGACGAACCCCACCTCCTTCATGGAAGAACCTTTTGGGGGTGATTTTCAGGGCCAAGAACCCCAAGGTTCTTCTAAGAACTTTGAGGATCTTAGAAGAACCCTTGTTGAACCCCTAATTTTTAGAGTGTACTCTAACTTTCCCTGTACCCATCATGAGGTTGCTACAACCTAGCCTATGAATGAAAGTTTACAACGTAGGTGCACAGGTCGAGAGAATTTGGAGTAATCAAGGTGACAGACAGTGACACATTCAATACAGCCTTGCACACTCTTGCCTGCATCTAGCTGATCTAGGGTGTAATCATTAGTCCAAAAGTTGCAAATTAGAATTTCTATTGGACAAATTCAGGTATGTTTATCCCCGTTTCGTTCCGTTTGCTTCCGTTTAAGAACGTTTTTCAACAGAATCGGCGGCATAAATACACCCCTGATCACACGCAAACAGTTCACTTTCATAGCAGCCACATACAAACAGCATGATCACTTTGCTCGTTGTATATATCATTCCTTCTCGCAACTATCTATGCACTCTCCTCCTCTCACCTTTTCCTTTCGCTTGTGGACTTCAGTGCACAACACATCAGCTGTCTGTGACCAGGCGAAAAAGCTTTGACCGCTAACCGCTACACACAGACTACATCGTTGTCACGTCATAGTCAACTAGAGGTACTAGAACTAACGCGTTAGTAAACCCGCTACAATCATGCAGTACAGTGTACAGTCAGAAAGCAGTTTAGCAGTTACAACGGTGCTCCCCTGTGGCAATAAATTAATAAAACCAAAAGCTTACCTTGACTTGGAAGAGTTCCAGTGTTGGATAGCCATAGCCAGCTAGCTACCATAGCATCCCTCTCTGTTTGAGCCGTGTGTTTGCGTAGGCTAAACTAGCTAGCTGCATAAGCAGTTTAGCAGTTACAACGGCGGGCCCCGTTGGCAATACATTTACAAAACCAAAAGCTTACCTTGACTTGGAAGAGTTCCAGTGTTGGATAGCTATAGCCAGCTAACTAACATAGTATCCCTCTCTGTTTGAGCCGGTGTTTGAGTAGACTAAACTAACTAGCTGCATTTGCTAGCTAAGTGAAAGTTTAAAGAAACAAAACCAAATATATCTCTTTCTCTCTCTCTCTCTCTCTCGCCCTCTCTCTCTCTCTCTCTCTCGCTCTCTCTCTCTCTCTCTCTCTCTCTCTCTCTTCTCTCTGTTCAAAACTGTCCAACTATTGTCTTTCTCTCTCTTTGAGTCATCTACTCACCACATTTTATGCACTGCAGTGCTAGCTAGCTGTAGCTTATGCTTTCAGTACTAGATTCATTCTCTGATCCTTTGATTGGGTGGACAACATGTCAGTTCATGCTGCAAGAGCTCTGATAGGTTGGAGGACGTCCTCCGGAAGTGTCATAATTACTGTGTAAGTCTATGGAAGGGGGTGAGAACCATGAGCCTCCTAGGTTTTGTATTGAAGTCAATGTACCCAGAGGAGGACAGAAGCTAGCTGTCCTCCGGCTACACCATGGTGCTACCTTACAGAGAGCTGCTGAGGCTACTGTAGACCTTCATTGCAAAACAGTGGGTGTTTCTCAAAATGCATACTACTGTGCTCCGAGCACGCAAATTGGAGCACGGGAGGGTGCAAGCTTCAACGGAAAATATGCAAATAAATATGATGCAACCACGTAAAATGATGCAAATTGTATTGAAATCAATGGCGGGCATCATTTGAGCTGAAGCAAGAGAAAATAAACGTACATCTCATATGTTGCCTGAGTACAATATTTTCTTGATACGTTAATAAATACATGCTGTGTTAATTAGGGCATGGTTACCTACCTACAGTACCCACTGTAGTGTGCGTAGGTCGTAAGCCCATAGTAAGAAAATAGAGCTAACTGGCTAGCTACTACTGTTAGCTAGCCAGATAGCCACAAAGAATTGTTAGCTAGCTGCCCACGAAGAATCAACATCTACCTTGGATAACATTGATTTTAGGTCATTTTTGCCTGTTATATTATCTGGTTAGCTACATTATTACGATTCACATATAGCTAGCTGATAATTATGAAGTAAAAGTTTTGCTTTGTGTATATCTTGTTTCGTCTCTATTGTTGCCATTGTCCTGGCTGGAAGAAGGTTCAGTGAACGGGGAGATGCAGCGTGAGGTAATACAGTAGGGGTGTGTGCTTCTCAAATGAAACGTTTTATGTGTTCTCCACACTCTCGTCCTCACAAGAACGTACTCAAGAGAATGTCCTCGGAGAATGTACTTGGAGCATGAGAGTGTGGAGCATGGTAGTATGCATATTGAGAAACACCCATAGTGTTTTAATAAATTATTTGGTGACATGAATATATTTAGTATAGTTTTTTCTAAAAATGATAACTTTTTTAATGTTTCACTATTTCGATTTTTATGAAATTCACTGAGGAGCCTCCACTGCCGTATACTTGACCGTATGCTGATTAAGATAAACAGAGTAAGGTGTTTACATGACTATTGCATAATCTGCCTATTGCCATAATCAGTTGAATATCAAATTATTATTATTATGTAAACGTATCCTACTCCAGAGATTGTTGATCTACCACCCCCACAGATGTGCAAGAACAGGCCGCCTACCTCACAGTGGTCAGCGCGCGAAGCTGGGCACAGTGCGCAGTTTAACTACAGTTGGCTAGTGATATCGCCTGGGGTTGTTCGGCATTCAAAAGTACTTGTAGATCAATGACTGGGCGTCTGTACGTGTGTTCGTGCGTGCATGCGTGTGTGTGTGTGTGTACACTGCATAGATGTTGCTGTATTTTCAGCGTCCACCAGAGCAGTAGGTGTAACTGAATCCAGCTCAGAGAGCAAATGTCTGCTAGGTAACATTAGAGACATCTATAAATAAACAGAGACGCATACTCCTCTAACGTTCCAATGCGCCAACGCCGATCTTAGTGGCCTATACGGAACACATGGAATGATGAGCTCATGGCAACAGGCTTCTTCTGATCCTCTGGGGGTGTATCTACAAAGTCTGATCCTAACCGAATTGTTCCATTTCACTTCATCATGAAGCAATTTAGTTTGGATCCATGCTAGAATGTTAATGGTTAACTGAAATGACAAGTAGCCTAATTCATAGGCTATTACTGTGTAATTACCATTTTACTAGATGCAGTAGGCTACAAGTAAATATCTGGTAATATATTTTCCAACCCTAGGTTAAGTGTTCTGAGAAGAGGTAGATCTTGTTACAAATAAAATGAATAACATCAACATCAATCATTTAGAGTTGTGCAAGTTACATACACTATAAGTGTGTGTGCATGTGTCCAATGCAGGTGTCTTCAACTCCTTCCTTATGACCTTTTCTCCTCATGGCTCAAGGAGGCCTTATGACCCTTTCTCCTCATGGCTCAAGGAGGCCTTATGACCTTTTCTCTTCACCCCTGATAACAAACTTTTCCCTGCCACCTGGCAGGTCATTACAGACCATTACAAAATGAACAATGTATATGAAATCTAACATGAAAGCAGCAGTGCATGATGCCTCCTGAGTGGCGCAGTGGTCTAAGGCACTGCATCGCAGTGCTAACTGTGCCACTAGAGATCCTGGTTCGAATCCAGGCTCCGGGAGACTCATGGGCGGCGCACATTTCACTGTCATGAGATGAGTCACAAACACCTTCTTACAAAAGAAGCAGAAATTATTAATTGTGCTCTATCAAAATAATATTGGAATTTGGAACGCTGTTATTCTTCCCATAAAATGAACATAAAAGTTACATGTGTTAATGTAGCCTGGGTACCAGTCTTTTTAGCTAACATTCCACTCCTTGCGGAATGTTCGCTAAAAAGACTGGTACCCAAACTAGTGTTAAAGACAGACTCATTAATTCCCAAATAAAATTTCACTTTTTTTCCTGGTTTAATATATCTCGAAATGTATAGATGAAGATGAATATGCCATTTGTATCACTTCAAAGTGATACAAATGAAGGTTTTATCAATTATAAGTAGGCCTACAACAGCTTTGTTTACAAATTGCATGTCAGATTTTGCCAGGTAATTATGACGCATAGGCTTATTGATAATTTATCTTATGTACATTCTATATGTCCCTCTGATCCATCCATTACTACAGCAACACATTAACAATACATATCTAGCTATATCCCTCTCAATATGAAAGAGACTCATAAATGAGAGTTAAGTGATACAGAATAAACGTGTAATTTAGCTGACAAATGCATGTCGTAACGGTTAATAATATTGGCTCCAGGCTGTCAGTCCGTCTGACGATACACAGGAGCGCAGATTTGAAACCACTGGTGGGTTTATCGCACAAAGTTGCTTTGATGTTGCTAGCTTGAGCTTCTGAATGAAAACTGGAATTGTGGGTGATTTTCATTCAGGAAGGAATTGA
Organism: Coregonus lavaretus; assembly: GCF_964263955.1. Lineage (NCBI taxonomy): Eukaryota > Metazoa > Chordata > Actinopteri > Salmoniformes > Salmonidae > Coregonus > Coregonus lavaretus. The sequence goes on along the minus strand of NC_139998.1, from coordinate 6,579,831 downwards.
GAATATTTTCCTAGTGCAACACCTGCTAGTTGGACCATATTTCAGACTTGTCAGCATGCCAGTGCCAGCAGCATGTTGGACACTATGGATAATAATCACGAAAGCCAGCTCTGTCTACTGTTAGCTAGCTAGCTAATTTAGCTGGCTAGCAAAAAGATAGATCCACACACGCATTGCTTGCAAATGTGCATAGCCTACCGGTGGGTGATTATGCTTGTTGTAAGCTACAAGCAAACGAGAACAACAGCCGTCTGATACTGACTGATGGAAGGGTGGCTGGCCCAGCGGCTGCTTGAGAACTTTCAGATATAGCACTGGGTTTGTTTTGTCGCCCTGACAGTTTAATATTTCATAATCACAAATGACGTAATGAGATTTACTGAGTCTGGCTTTAATGTCATAGAAATAACAAATTAATAGAAAAGGCGTCTCCATTCAAGTCAATGGTGGCATAATGGGTGGACTGGCAGCCATTTTGAGTGTACCCATGCCAGAAAGTAAAATCAGGAAGTGTACCCTTCAATCTGTTCTGTGATTTGTTGAGTCAACTAAACTGACATGACAAAAAATAAATTCCATTGCATGAGCCACATCAGTTAGCATCATTAGAAATATAGCTAAGCTTATTTTGCTTAGTTCATAAGTAGCTACATAAAACCACAATTTATGAGTGAGAATGTCACAGGAAAACGACAGTCAGTTTAGCCTCTATCTGGAAAGTGTGGCTTGTCTTTTTGAATGTCAATGTTGCTAAGTGAGATCAGGCCAGCAAGTTTTAACTGACGTGGTGCATTTCTGTGGAGTCAGATGGAATTACAGTCAGGCTGGCACCAGTTAGCAATGAGCAATCGAGAGGCCGGCGTCCCTCCAGAGTTGTCGTGCGCCTTGCAGTTGTTTAATTATTTAACATACATTGAATGCCATGTCCATTTGAAAAACGGTTTGTGATTTCCTATAAGTATTTACAAGTACTGTAAATTATTGTGTGTGCAAAATATATCCAATAATGAGGGCCAGTCCTGGTTCCCTGGATCAACAGGTGACAAAAAAATACATCCAGTCAAATCAAATTGAATGAAAGAGACATAGAAAAAAATACTAAAAATAACACTAAACTAAATCAAGTAAAAAAATAAGATAAAACAAAAATAGCCTATAGGCATATAGTATAGACATTGTTTGCCCGTGTGCAGAATAACTACAGTGCATTAGCAGGATATCATTATAATTCAAGTATATCTACATAGTGCAGTTAGGTGACATAACTATTGCATTGGTCCGGTAGACTAAAGTGATTTAAGTGTGTCTATGAATAAATGGTAAGTATGTGGTAGGGTGCAGTAGTCAGCCCAGGGTTGAGCTGTTGGAACGGTCTTGTGGTTTGGGGGTAGAGGCTGGCTTTGAGACAGGTGGTCTCAAAGCCACCTGTCTTGATGTTAACCCTCACTCTATGTAGAGGTGTTTTGGAAATCTGCCCTCAAACCACTATGGAAATGTATATTGCAACTGTAAAAAATGTATTTTGATGGGTTTGCCTGACTCATGTTTATTATGCTATTTGAAGCAGACTTGAAACTCAATCATAATCTGTGTCATAAATCAGTGATTCTCAACCTGTGGGCACGCGACACAAATTTGATTTTGGATGGGTTGCGAGTGTCTGATTACTTATTTTTTTACTAACATTTTTTTTTAATACTCCAATCTGAATTTACACTAAAATCCAGGTAGAAAGTGTGTAGAAATGATAATAAACCTATATTTTTTAAATAATTTAGCTTCTGAACAATTTTTCTGAAATCACAGTATTTCCAATATAGAGTTATTAGCAGCGCTATTTAGCGGATTTGGTTGATTTGGTGGTCTCAAACAAGTGAACTTAACATTCTTCATCCAGAATATGAACAAAATGTAATTATTGACAATGAGAAAGGTGGGACTGTAACATAGACTACATTTCTCCAAAAGTTCCATATGTAGAAACAGTTCTGAATCATTAAAGTTTCAGAGAACAATTAAACCACTGAATTAGCTACATGTTTTGGAAATTAGTTAACCTAACATCCACCAAACCAATGAAAAGTTAAGTTAAACTTGTAGCTACTTCCCCAACAGCTGATCATATTGGCTAAAACCCAAACGTCTTTCCACACCGATGTGTCAGGTGTTTCCCCACTACCGAGAACCACCCTGGTGGTATTTGAGATACAGTCGGGAAGGGCTGTGCCTCGCCTGCGGGATCCCCGCCACCTCTATGGTGTGTCTGGACATGTGTCCCAAACACTCCGACGCTTGCCCTACGAGTGTGAGGTCATCCCGGGGGAAATACAGAATATTTGTGAGCCGGTTTCCTATTTCATGTTCTCTTCTCAAGCTTTTTAGTTTAGGAGTAGACTTAATGAAAGCTAGACTTTATACCGGAGAGCGTTTTATGTCTGGAGGAAGCCCTTTTGGCTTTCCTGTGTTCCCGGGGTGGGCTCCTCCCTCCCCAGAGCCCCTGTGCCCTCAGATGAACACCAATGAGCGTCTTAGTCTAAGGAGGAGGACATAATTGTCTACAATACACAGGTAATAGAAAATGTCAATCACTGAGCTGCTCTCGCCTGGCATATATACAGCATACAGGATGTTTTTAATATGATGGACTGCTTTCACGGACCCAGATTAAACCTAGTCCTGGACTAAGATGCACTTTCAATTGCGATTCTCCAGCGAGCAGGATTTTAAGTCCAGGATGAGGCTTACTCTGTTTCCACTAGGGAAGGGGTTCTCAAAGTGGGGTCTGCAGACCTCTGGGGCCAGATTTCAAAATACATTATAATTATTTATTGTTTACATAATATTTTTTAAATTAATTTTACTAACAACAACAGATTAAGCAAGTTTTGGCCAAGGGATACTTGAAACAATTTTAGAGGGTGTAATACAATACAATACAATGTAATATGATTAATCTACAATTTAAGTTCTTAACCCTGGGCAGCCTGTCACGTTGTATAATGATTAGAAGACAGGCGCAGGAATACGTATTAGGGATTTTATTTCCTCCACCCAACACAAGGTACGTCATACAAAATGACGGGGACGAAGCCCAAAACAAACACGTATATATATATATCACAGGGATGGTTCCCAAACAAAAGAGTGAGGTGTAAACCTCTAAACAATCCACGGGACGAGACCCGTAATACCAAGTGCACAATCCACGGTACTCATGAGACCAACGGACATGGGACAATAATCGACAAGGACAATGGGGAACAGAGGGCACATATACAGTGGGGTGAACAAGTATTTGATACACTGCCGATTTTGCAGGTTTTCCTACTTACAAAGCATGTAGAGGTCTGTAATTTTTATCATAGGTACACTTCAACTGTGAGAGACGGAATCTAAAACAAACAAAAATCCAGAAAATCACATTGTATGATTTTTAAGTAATTAATTTGCATTTTATTGCATGACGTACTGTAAGTATTTGATCACCTACCAACAAGTAAGAATTCCGGCTCTCACAGACCTGTTAGTTTTTCTTTAAGAAGCCCTCCTGTTCTCCACTCATTACCTGTATTAACTGCACCTGTTTGAACTCGTTACCTGTATAAAAGACACCTGTCCACACACTCAATCAAGCAGAATCCAACCTCTCTACAATGGCCAAGACCAGAGAGCTGTGTAAGGACATCAGGGATAAAATTGTAGACCTGCACAAGGCTGGGATGGGCTACAGGACAATAGGCAAGCAGCTTGGTGAGAAGGCAACAACTGTTGGTGCAATTATTAGAAAATGGAAGAAGTTCAAGATGACGGTCAATCACCCTCGGTCTGGGGCTCCATGCAAGATCTCACCTCGTGGGGCATCAATGATCATGAGGAAGGTGAGGGATCAGCCCAGAACTACACGGCAGGACCTGGTCAATGACCTGAAGAGAGTTGGGACCACAGTCTCAAAGAAAACCATTAGTAACACACTACGCCGTCATGGATTAAAATCCTGCAGCGCACGCAAGGTCACCCTGCTCAAGCCAGCGCATGTCCAGGCCCGTCTGAAGTTTGCCAATTACCATCTGGATGATCCAGAGGAGGAATGGGAGAAGGTCATGTGGTCTGATGAGACAAAAATAGAGCTTTTTGGTCTAAATTCCACTCGCCGTGTTTGGAGGAAGAAGAAAGATGAGTACAACCCCAAGAACACCATCCCAACCGTGAAGCATGGAGGTGGAAACATCATTCTTTGGGGATGCTTTTCTGCAAAGGGGACAGGACGACTGCACCGTATTGAGGGGAGGATGGATGGGGCCATGTATCGCGAGATCTTGGCCAACAACCTCCTTCCCTCAGTAAGAGCATTGAAGATAGGTCATGGCTGGGTCTTCCAGCATGACAACGACCCGAAACACACAGCCAGGGCAACTAAGTAGTGGTTCCGTAAGAAGCATCTCAAGGTCCTGGAGTGGCCTAGCCAGTCTCCAGACCTGAACCCAATAGAAAATCTTTGGAGGGAGCTGAAAGCCCGTATTGCCCAGCGACAGCCCCGAAACCTGAAGGAACTGGAGAAGGTCTGTATGGAGGAGTGGGCCAAAATCCCTGCTGCAGTGTGTGCAAACCTGGTCAAGACCTACAGGAAACGTATGATCTCTGTAATTGCAAACAAAGGTTTCTGTACCAAATATTAAGTTCTGCTTTTCTGATGTATCAAATACTTATGTCATGCAATAAAATGCAAGTTAAGTACTTAAAAATCATACAATGTGATTTATTGGATTTTTGTTTTAGATTCCATCTCTCACTGTTGAAGTTTACCTATGATAAAAATTACAGACCTCTACATGCTTTGTAAGTAGGAAAACCTGAAAAATTGGCAGTGTATCAAATACTTGCTCTCCCCACTGTATACATATACTAATCAGGGAGGATGGGAACCAGGTGTGCATAATGAGACAAGACAGTCCGGGGTTGGTGGTAATGATCCAGGTCAGTGATGCCTAGAAGACCGGTGACATAGACCTCTGGAGCTGGTGAACGGAATGAGCAGCAGTACCGGGGGGATCCTGACACAGGCTCACAGAGATATTGGTATCCACAATACTCCACCAATTATCACATTTTCAACTCAAGAATTATTCTATTCCTGCCAAAATGTATTTTTTTTAAACATAAATGCACTGTAATTTAAGCTTTAAAACTACAAAGTTTTCTCTCTGCCTCATGACAAAATGTGTAGAATTGCAGGAATTTAGCTTGAAAACTGCAACATTTTCTCTCCGATGCCAAGAGGTGGGCCTTTAAAATGCTCCTTCCCAGGGCCTGAGACTTGGTTCATCCGGCCATGCACTGCCGAAGTCATAGTAAAACTCCTTGTATGCTATTTTTATGACACTCGAGTTGTGTTCTGAATATAAGGGGTCCTGGGTTCTTGTGTGGGGGGCCGTCGTTCTGCCCTGACCCCTGCTGCTGTGTCTCTCTCTGGGCCTGATGACACCACTCTGCTGTTCGAGGGACGCTTCGAGAGTGGCGACCTGCTGAAAGCAACAAGAGTGTGAGTACAGAACATCCATAAGTATTGTCAACCCTCTCACACTGTCATTCAGTTCTGAGTGATTGACAATTTCCATTCTGTGTTGTGTGATTTAATTTCAATCCTCTAATATTGTCACTCATCCTAGTCATGAGTGAATGAATGCCCACAGCCATTTACATTCTGTCTAATATTATTTCATTTAATTTCAGTGATGAATTTGATTACGAGCTCTCTCTGCGCACCGACCTGTACAAGGAGAAGCACACTCAGGGGTTCTACTTCCAGGTGAGGAACACCCGTGCGGGGGTGCGTTAACTGCTGAAGGTAGGTTGTTATTGCCATTTTTACTGTGACTCTTTTCCCTCTCCATCTTTTTTACATTTTTTTGTGTTTTACCAGATTTTCATGTGATATAGCCAACATTTTAAATACATGTTGATTTGATTTGATTTGATAGTGACTAGCCTGTGTGAGGAGGGGCAGCTGCCCCTGCTCTACTCTGAGGAGATTGCCTGGGTCCAGGGTGTAGGCTGGCATTGGGTGGGTCAACAGGCCTCCTTCCAATGTAAGGTGCACCAGCACACCAACCAGCCCTGCTACTCCCTCTCCTGGACCTTCTGCTTCCCTTACTACCAAGTCCTTACTACCAAGTAAAGAAAATGAGAGAATGTGCTTCAGCACTCCAGCACCAAAAGGACAGCACTCACTTGATTATAAATTACAAATGAAGCTTTGTCTAAAGGCCCAATGCAGTCAAAAATGAGATTTTCCTGTGTTTGAAATATATTTCCACACTATGAGGTTGGAATAATACTGTGGAATTGTGAACAGTGTAAGAGCTCTTTGAAAAGACTGCCTGAAATTTCAGCCTGTATTGGTGGGATGGAGTTTTGGCCTGCCTGGTAACATCACCAGGAGGTAGAGTATATTAGTTAACAGACCAATAAGAAAGAGAGTTCCAAACCTCTCTGCCAATAACTGCTAGTTTTCAGTTTTCCACTCCCCACTCAGACCACTCCCAGACAGTCCTAGCAAAATTCTTGCTTGAGAAATTGTTCTTTGCTAAGAAGCTATTTTAGTTAATTTTTTGACATTTTTTATTGAAAACAACCACAGTAAGGTACTTAATTGTTAACCCAGAAATTAAATGATATTGAGATACAAACAGCTGCATTGGACCTTTAAATTAATTTTCTTTATCTTATTCAAGCAAGATGTCTTAGTAGACCACACACTGTCAACCGTCATACGTTTTGGCTTGCACCTTCTTCAGTGCGACACACCTAAACGACATGTCTTTAATACACAAACATTCGTATAAATGTTTCCCTTATGACAAGGACACCTGCTACCGTTCTCACTGCTACCCCTACACCTACTCCAACCTGTGGGCCCACCCAAAGTTGTGTGAGGAGAGTAAGGTGCTGCTGTACTTTGATCACACAATGTCTTCACCTACGGCTGTGAGAACCCCAGGCCCGCTGACAGACACTCTCACGAATGCGTCTTTCCTCTGATTCTCAGCAAGAACTGCCCTGAGATAGTACAGTACTCCTCCTGTACTCGGGCTCCCGAGTGGCGCAGCGGTCTAAGTCACTGCATCTCAGTGCTTGAGGTTTCACTACAGACCCCCTGGTTCGATTCCAGGCTGTATCACAACCGGCCGTGATTGGGAGTCCCATAGGGCGGCGCATAATTGGCCCACGTCGCCGGTGTAGGCCGTCATTGTAAATAAGAATTTGTTCTTAACTGACTTGCCTAGTTAAATAAATAAAAATGGTTTCTGTGTTTTATCCCCCTCAGTCAAGGCCAGGGCCCATATCCATAAAGCTTCTCCGAGTAGGAGTGCTGATCTAGGATCAGGTCGTCCCTGTCCATATAATCTTATTCATTATGATCTAAAAGGCAAAACTGATCCTAGATCAGCAATTCTACTCTGAGATGCTTTGTGAATACCGGCCCAGTTGAGATGAAACACCCAACAGAAGATCAGACAGTTTTAAGTAGTTTGAGAATACATTTTCCTTGATTTGAACTGCTGTTGGCTGCTGGGGTTTCCAAGATGCAACAAATCTTAGCAAAAGACTGGCCTCTCAAACATCGGATCTTTATGTGTCCTCCACACATGAAAAAATACTATAGCATACTATGGTATAAATTCTATAGTACTAACTGTAGTGTTTTTGCAGACTTTACTGTAGTATTCACTGTATTATACTGTAGTATTTACAGTGAACTATAGTATAAATACTTTAGTAAAATAAAACTGTAGTGTATATGTAATGTTTTGTAGATTGTAGTATACTGTAGTATTTACTGTAGTTTTTTTGCAGACTGTACTATACTGTAGTATTTACTATAGTGTTTTTGTTTTTTTACCTTTGATATTGAAGAGGAGGCTTTCTCCTTCAGGAAACCTACTGGAGAAATACTAAAAGAGCAAATGTTCCATAACCTGTAGGTAGGTAGGTCTGGGGCCTGAACAGATAGTTCAGAGCTTCTGCTATTTTCTATAACCTGCATGGAACACAATTTAGTCTATACTTGGCATGTAGGTTTCTCACTTATCGGTGGCACAAATTGCGACATTGGGGAGGGGAATACTGTTGTATTTACCATAGATAGAAAAGTGTAGTGTTTTTGCGGACTGTAGTGTTTTTGCGGACGTTACTGTAGTATTTACTACAGTGTTTGTTGTGTTTGTTGTGTGGATAATACTGTAGTATTTACTGTAGTATTCTACAGTATACTACAACATTCTACACATGATCGAGGGATATTACAGTGTGTAGTATAGTATTCTACTGTATACTACAGTTTACTGTAGAATTTTATAGTAAGTACTGTAGTATTCTATAGTAAACTGTAGTATTATTTTCATGTGGGTCAGTTTTCGTTTGGGAGCTTTAAGTGTTTAAGCTTTAAGGTTCAGCGCAGGAAGGAGGGGACAGACAGAGTGGCTCTGTGGGGGCCAGGGGCCTTTTCTCCTTTACCCTAAAGACTTCTGTGGCTCCAACATCGGCAAGGATATCCACCACATCGCTGCATTTTTCCATCTCTACCATGTCTCTCCAGCAGAAGAGAGAGAAAGGGAGAGAAAGAGAGACAGAGAGACAGTGGAGCTAGATTTTTGAATGGAAAGGAAAGCTTTGATAGACTTAAAGCTAAAGTACTTTACTTTAGTCAGAGAACTCGGCACGTCTCAGGTTTTACCAGTCAGATTCAGTCAGTCCAAAGATTTCACTTTTGGTTTGATTTCAGGTTAGAGGAAGGGGACCCATTTCAGCATTGAGGACCTGGAGATGTTGGGGGGGGGCTCCGTTCTGTGACACACTACTGGACTATTGTGAACTGCATAGGACAAAGGTGTGACCAGAGCCATTGGGGTGGAACTGTTTGAGTGTAACCTGTAACGAAGATTCAATATCAGCTTGTTCACATTAGAAACAGACAGAGGCACCAGTCTCACCCGTCTGTAATGTTCTTCCTGCAGTATAGTGCGTGTGTGAGAGCTACAGGAGATGATGAGGTAGGAGGCAGGTCTGCCCATAGACACAGAACCAACTGATACCTCACTGACTGGCCGTGAGGCCAGGCACAGGTTACCCCATTCACCACAGAACATCATTTAGGGCCCGATTCAGTGCTGAGTTATTCCCGCACAATTTGGAATTTTGCATAAATAATTCATTGATGTGTATAGTTGTGTTTCAGCACCAGTGGATCCAACAGCTTAAAGTCAGATGGACCTCCTGCTCACCTCCAGGCCTTTAACAAGGTAGTAACAGTGGTAGTAGCAAACTAACAGTAGTGTTCTTGTACCATCAACAGAAAGTTTAGTACTGTATCTAGGTTGGATTTCCGAGGTCGCAAATAACTCCCATAACCCAGATGACGTCCCAGAAGAAGCTGAAGTCCAAGAAGGAGAGGAACAGATCTCACCTTGTGGCGGTCAGAGAGAGAGGAGAAGGGGATACGTATACTCAGTGTTTGGCGGATGTTTGTGTCATTCTCTCACTCTGAATATGGACTGCACTATCAGATTTTTCCTTTAGAAGTACGAATACATTTCCTTTCGGTAATTTGTTAGTTTGTCTTATTAAGCTTAATTTTTGCTATTCTTTTACGTTACAGGATAATGGTGTCAAAGAGATGTTAGAGAAAAGCAACATTACATATTCAATGAAGATGAAGAGGATGAATGCACACATCTGAACATGTTGAACATGAACTGTTTCCCTATCCACAAGAGTTAGGGCCAAACCCTAACCCTGCTAACCAGTCTGATGAAAGGGAAGCATGTCAGGTGAATCAGGAGCTGGCAGACAGACACACGACCAGGGAGAGATAGAGACGAGTGGTGTCACGTTCACTCCCTCGCTCTCTGTAGCCCCATACACACTTTGCAGAACTTTACACAACCATTGTGTTTTGTCTCCACTACAGTTCAGTTAATATTTTTGTGCAGACAAACTCAGCAAAAAAATATCTGTTACCAACTATTGTGGCAAATGCGTTGTGCAGTTGTAGAACCTGAGAACCTCTGTTTGAGTTCCAGCTGATGGCTTCTCCAGCAGTACACAGGAGGGAGCCTCCCAAATGGAGGGGGAGACTACTAGTCCCCCCACAGCCCAGCCTTCCAGATAAGAAGGTAGTCTGTTGTGGTAGTCTAAGGAGGGAGAGAGAGGCCTGCTAAGCCTGCTTAGCAAGGCTCCATTTCATAATTATCTTACCACCCTCAAGTGGTGTAGGAGAATACTGCATCTCCACATGCTCACAATATGATATCATGTTCATTTCAATCCCTGAATGAATTAAATCCCTGCGTGAATCTCTGAACATTCCTCGAAGCATGCAGCATGTTCGGTGCCTGAATCACTGTTCTTTCTCCAGGTGTCTGTCCTATACCTGGTCTTCGATACCGAGAGGGGGGCCATGACATCGAAGCTATATCCTCCATCTAATAACTTCCTTCAATGTAGTTATTACTACACAATTTCCTTCTCTCTGTATTTCCTCTATCCCACCCTCATATTCACAAGCCAAAGCCAAAAACCTGTATGTTTTACAGTATGTATATACGTAGCGGAGTACATGCAGCACCTGATGGCAGAGTAGATGAGCAGCAGGATGCAGTTGACCCTCGGCCAGACACTCAATGGTAGAGTAACTACCTTAGTAGACATCATTTCTGTTGCTTATAGCCCTCAAGGTCTGCTTGTCTTCTCTTCTGTTCTCTTCTTCTCTTCTCTGCTCTTCTCTTCTCTTCCCTTCGCTTCAATACATACAATATTCTATGAGTGCCTAAAATCACTTTATTTCTCACTGAAATACCACATACACGCTTGTCAGCGCATGTTTTGAGCATCTCTTCCTGTACATGTTGTATCCTAGGCTACGACTGGGGCCCTGCTCAGTGCCCCCAGGCTGCCCGCCTGCTACCCCATCATGTGCCCTCCTTCCTGCGTCCCACCGTGCCCACTTCACAGCTGCCCAGGGACAGCAGGGACAGGGAGCGCCTCCCCAGTCATTCTCAGCAACTGCCCGGCCTGGCTGACCTGGCTGCAGGAGACAGGACCATCGAAAGGCTCTCCCCAGTCCAGTGTAAGCAGAACACTGAGCATGGAGTTGGTTACTGGTACAGTTACTAGTACTGGTCTGAAACTGGCTGGCCTTAACTAATTATGTCTAAGATGTTGCAGATAGCTAGCTATTGTGAAGGCTTTACTTGCGATTATCATAATATGTTATTGGATTAGCTACTTTAGTTGAATGCACTTATTGTAAGTCACACTGGATAAGAGTGTCTGCTAAAATGTCAAAAGAAGCATTCTATTTCTCCTAAATCTTTTTCTTCTTCTGAACAGGGAGAGGGCCCCATTCCTACAATGCCCCTGCCAGTATGCAACTCAGATTCAACCGGTAAGAAAAACACAACATAAACCAGGTTTCCATCCAACCTTGTTATGGGAGTAAAGGACATGTCGGATAAAAAAATGTAATGACATGTCTGATGGAAACGGAACATTTGTCGGGAAACGTTCCAAATTTCGACAAAACTAAACACACTAGACAAGGTGTCGGTAAAATGTATTATGCGAGAAATGACCATGGAACCGCTTTTACGCGCAAATATTGATATAATAACCATCATATCGAAGTAAACTTGGAGTCACGCAATGACATGGTGTGTGGTCGTCCCACAACGACTCGTTGGGAAATCATGCAGTTTATTAGGCTACAGATTAAATAAGTTATGCCGAACATCACAGGGTGATGAAAGTGCAAGGTGATGAGCTTGATGCTCCTTTCCAATAAATATTGAGGGTCGTATTCTGGTGAAATGATCATCGATGCTTGGCTGCCGAGACCGAGTCTGCGTCTCTCTAATGGATAGGCAGACCATTCCATAAAAATTGAGCTCTATAGGAGAAAGCCCTGCCTCCAGCTGTTTGCTTAGAAATTCTAGGGAAAATAAGGAGGCCTGAGTCTTGTGACCATAGCGTACGTGTAGGTATGTATGGTAGGACCAAATCGGAGAGATAGGTAGGAGCAAGCCCATCTAATACTTTGGTTAGCAGTAAAACCTTGAAATCAGCCCTAGCCTTAACAGGAAGCCAGTGTAGAGTCTTTGGCATTGGAGTAATATGATCAAATATTTTGGTTCTAGTCAAGATTCTAGCAGCCATGTTTAGCACTAACTGAAGTTCATTTCTAGAGAATCTAGAAGTGACAAAAGCATGGATTAGCTTTCTGCATTATTTTTGGACAAAACTTTTCTGATTTTTGCAATGTTACGAAGATGGAAAAAAGCTGTCCTTGAAATATTCTTGATATGTTCGTCATAAGAGAGATCAGGGTCCAGAGTAACTCCAAGGTATTTCACAGGTTTTTTTTAGATGACTATACAACCATCAAGATTAATTGTCAGATCCAACAGAAGATCTCTTTGTTTCTTGGGACCTAGAACTAGCATCTGTTTTGTCCGAGTTTAAAAGTAAAACATTTGCCACTTCCTTATTTCTGAAACACTTGCTTCCAGGGTAGACAATTTTGGGGCTTCACCATGTTTCATCGAAATGCAGAGCTGTGTGTCGTCCACATAGCAATGAAAGTTAACATTGTGTTTCCGAATGACATCACCAAGAGGTAAAATATATAGTGAAAACAATAGTGGTCCTAAAACGGATCCTTGTGGAACACTGAAACGTACAATTGATTTGTCAGAGGACAAACCATCCACAGAGACGAACTGATATCTTTCCGACAGCTAAGATCTAAACCAGGCAAGAACTTGTCCGTGTAGACCAATTAAGGTTTCCAATCTCTCCAAAAGAATGTGGTGATCGATGGTGTCAAAAGCAGTACTAAGGTCTAGGAGCACGAGGACAGATGCAGAGCCTTGGTCTGACGCCATTAAAAGGTAATTTACCACCTTCACGAGTGCAGTCTCAGTGCTATGATGGGGTCTAAAAAACCAGACTGAAGCATTTCGTATACATTTTTTGTCTTCAGGAAGGCAGTGAGTTGCTGCACAACAGCTTTTTCAAAATTATTTGAGAGGAATGGGAGATTCGATATAGGCCGATCGTTTTTTACATTTTCTGGGTCAAGGTTTGGCTTTTTCAAGAGAGGCTTTATTACTGCCACTTTTAGTGAGTGTGGTACACGTCCAGTGGATAGGGAGCCATCTATTATGTTCAACATAGGAGGGCCAAGCACAGGAAGTAGCTCTTTCAGTAGTTTAGTTGGAAAAGGGTCCAGTATGCAGCTTGATGGTTTAGAGGCCATGACTATTTTCATGAATGTGTCAAGAGATACAGGATTAAAAAACTTGAGTGTCTCCATTGATCCTAGGTCCTGGCAGTTTTGTGCAGACTCAGGACAGCTGAGGTTTGGAGAAATATGCAGATTCAAAGAGGAGTCTGTAATTTGCTTTGTAATGATCAATATCTTTTCGTCGAAGAAGTTGAATTCATCACTGCTGAAGTGAAAGGCATCCTCTCTTGGGGAATGCTGCTTTTTAGTTAGCTTTGCGACAGTATCAAAAATACATTTAGGATTGTTCTTATTCTCCTCAATTAGGTTGGAAAAATAGGATGATCGAGCAGCAGTGAGGGCTCTTCGATATTGTACTGTTCTTTCTTTCCAAGCTAGTAGGAAGACTTCCAGTTTGGTGGAGCGCAATTTCCCTTCCAATTTTCTGGAGGCTTGCTTCAGGGCTTGGGTATTTTCTGTATACCAGGGAGCTAATTTCTTGTGACAAATGTTTTTTGTTTATAGGGGTGCGACTGATTCTAGGCTATTACGCAAGGTTAAATTTAGATCCTCAGTTAGGTCGTTAACTGATTTTTGTACTCCGACGTCCTTGAGTAGGTGGAGTGAGTCTGGAAGGGCCTCTAGGAATTTTTGGGTTGTCTGAGAATTTATAGCATGGCTTTTGATGGTCCTTGGTTGGGGTCTGAGCAGATTATTTGTTGCGATTGCAAATGTAATAAGATGGTGGTCCGATAGTCCAGGGTTATGAGGAAAAACATTTAGATCCACAATATTTATTCCACGGGACAAAACTAGATCCAGGGTATGACTGTGGCAATGAGTAGGTCCAGAGACATGTTGGACCAAACCCACTGAGTCGATGATGGCTCCGAAAGCCTTTTGTAGTGGGTCTGTGGACTTTTCTATGTGAATATTAAAGTCACCAAAAATGTGAATATTATGTGCCATGACTACAAGGTCCGATAGGAATTCAGGGAACTCAGTGAGGAACTCTGTATACGGCCCAGGAGGCCTGTAAACTGTAGCTATAAAAAGTGATTGAGTAGGCTGCATAGATTTCATGACTAGAAGCTCAAAAGACGAAAACGCAGTCATTTTGGGGTGGGGTGAATTGACATTTGCTATCGTAAATGTTAGCAACACCTCTACCTTTGCGGGATGCGCAGGGGATATGGTCACTAGTGTAAACAGGAGGAGAGGCCTCATTTAACACAGTAAATCCATCAGGCTTAAGCCATGTTTCAGTCAGGCCAATCACATCAAGATTATGATCATTGATTAGTTATTTGACCATAACTGCCTTAGAAGTGAGGGATCTAACATTAAGTAGCCCTATTTTGAGATGTGAGATATCACAATCTCTTTCAATAATGACAGGAATGGAGGAGGTCTTTATTCCAGTGAGATTGCTAAGGCGAACACCGCCATGTTTAGTTTTGCTCAACCTAGATCGAGGCACAGACACGGTCTCAATGGGGATATCTGAGCTGACTACACTGACTGTCCTAGTGGCAGACTCCACTAAGCTGGCAGGCTGGCCAACAGCCTGCTGCCTGGCCTGCACCCTATCTCATTGTGGAGCTAGAGGAGTTCATCGCTGGTTGAAAACAGTTTTCTGCCCCTCCCAAAAGATAGAATTTGTAGATAATTGGCCCTTTTTCTGGGATTCACCCACAAACAGGACCAAGCCTGGCCTGCTGAGGAGTGATGGACTCCATCCTAGCTGGAGGGGTGCTCTCATCTTATCTACCAACATAGACAGGGCTCTGAGTTGTGAGACTCTGCTGTAGAGCTCATCACTTGCCCTAACTGGGAGGGGGCCAGAGACAATTACTCAATGCCGATACATCTTACTAGCTAATTTACACGCTGAAGCTATGTTGCTCTTGGTGACCTCTGACTGTTTCATCCTAACACCGTTGGTGCCAACGTGGATAACAATATCACTATACTCTCTACACTCGCCCGTTTTTGCCTTAGCCAGCACCATCTTCAGATTAGCCTTTACGTCGGTAGCCCTGCCCCCTGTTAAACAGTGTATGATCGCTGGATGATTATTTTTAAGTCTAATATTGCGGGTAATGGAGTCACCAATGACTAGGGTTTTCAATTTGTCAAAGCTAATGGTGGGAGGCTGCGGTGGCTCAGACCCTGTAATGGGTGGAGGAGAGACCTGAGAAGGCTCGGCCTCTGACTCCGACTTGTTGCTTAATGGGGAGAACCGGTTGAAAGTTTCTGTCACCGGTTGAGCATGCCGACAGCATTACTTTCCAGAAGCCTTGAGAAAATTGTCCGGCTGCGGGGACTGTGTGAGGGGATTTATACTACTATCTGTACTTACTGGTGGCACAGATGCTGTTTCATCCTTTCCTACACTTAAATTGCCCTTGCCTCACGATTGCATCTGAAGCTGGGCTTGCAGCACGGCTATCCTCACCATAAGGCAATAGTTTTCCTGTATATTATGAGTACAGCGACTGCAATTAGATGGCATAGTGTTAATGTTACTACATAGCTTCGGCTGGTGGAGGTCCTGTAGAAACATGTCCAGATAAAGCGTCCTTTGAGAAAAAGTTGAATGAAAAAAGTTGAGCGAGGGAAAAAAATATATATAAAAATAACTAAGACGTTGGTAAAATGTGTTAAATGAAGATTGATTAAACGGTTTTAAAAAACACTGCTAGCTTATTTTGGGTTAACGTTTTTGAACTCCAAGCACAGATAGGATACATGTAAATTCATTTCCTAAGGCATTAATCATGCAAACACATTAGTTTTTTATTGTGACATGGCCTCAGTGAGATTCCAACCTATAATCTTCTCTTGTTTATCCATGAAATGAGTCCACTGCGCCACCAGGAAGGAGCTAGCGTGCTTAATGAGTGCTTTTTTACGCATGCAAAGCTGTTAATTTTAGTCTAGTAAAAATACACCCCATTTCAAAGTAAACAAACACTCATTAAGTTTAGGTGTGGCCAATTAGTAGGCGTGGCCAACACACCTGAACACACTTAACAAGATAAAGGATAGAGAGAGTTTTGTTAATGTTGAGAATGGAATGTATAAATTTTTTAATAACATTCTTAGAATGCTCTCTGAATGTACAAATGTTTTCTTGTGGTTTTTATGGAATGTTTTCTTAACGTTCTTGGAACAATTTGAGAACATTACTTTAAATAGGACCATGAGTAAACCTCTAGGAAATGTTATGCTGACGTACTGAAAATCCTGCAGAATTACGTTGTTTCTTAACATTCTTGGAACAATTTGAGAGCATTCCCAATGTCAAACTAGTTGGAGAACGTTCCTAGAACATTACAAAATTTTTAATTAAATGTAACCATGTTTGAACTATTAGGAAACATTCTGTTAAAGTAATGAAATACCAAGAAAAATATAGTTTTTTAAGTTGCTTAAATTTGCTGAGAACGTTCCAAAGCCAAGCAACTGTCCTGCACCAGTCCAAGAAAGTTGTGGGAAGGCTGTATGCAAAATGACCATAGGACAACCACACTCTCACCAAGCTCTAAGAAACAAATGGTTCTCAGAACGTTATGTGCTAGCTGTGGAATCCATTAGCCTGGTCCCAGATCTATTTGTGTTCTAAAAGTAACTTCAGCATACAAAACAACTGAATCAAAAGACTCCAGAAAATCAATCACAAAATTCATTTAAATGTTTTTTTGGGGGAAAGTTTTAATTAAGCAATCAAATAAATGTAATCAAATTTCGAATCAAATTCCCTGATTGTTTGAACACAATGGAATTTCAATTCCAGTTTGCAACTGTAAAAAAATATTTTAAATATCCTAGTAAACAATATCAGACAACAGACAATACAACAGTTTTAACATTAAAACAATAACATTTTACTCCCTTTTTATCCTGCATACAGTAAATGTCAATCTATTCCGGCAAGAATGAAACACAAAAAGAAGAAGCGGAAAGTAACTGGAGGAACTAAAAGAAACACGTTGGTAAAACACCAACACAAAAAGACTGCATCAGGAACCTCACCGATGAATGTGAGCTAATGTACTGCACTGCAATGTAATGTACTGTATTCATATTCAGACTGTATCAAGTTATTAACAGTGTTAAAAACATCATGCGATAATCCACACAAAATAGTTTGTCCTGGGTGGCGAGATTAGGCTTTCCACCATGTCAAAGCAAAGCCAGCTCCCTTCGCGATCAGTGTGTCTACATAGTCTCTGTAGTGATGCTGACAATCTGCGGCTGCACCCTATTC
Organism: Coregonus lavaretus; assembly: GCF_964263955.1. NCBI lineage: Eukaryota > Metazoa > Chordata > Actinopteri > Salmoniformes > Salmonidae > Coregonus > Coregonus lavaretus. The sequence continues at coordinate 6,562,279 of NC_139998.1, read as the reverse complement.
CTGTTGCAGTTAAACAACCAGGAACCCCTGCGGTGGCGGTACCTCTTGGACAGCAGCACGTAGAGCACGGGGTTAACACAGGGGTGGAGGTACTGGAGGACTGTGCAGATGAAGTAGAACATCTCCCAGGACTGGCCGTTGTGGTAGAGGTCAAGGTACACACACAGCTCCAGGATGTACCTAAGAATGAAGACGAGTCAGGAGAAGAGGTATAAACTAGAAGTGTTAGAAGAACACTTACTCACTATGAAAAATAATTTCCTAACGTATACAATAAAGTCATCATCATCTTCATCATCATCATCATACCCGGGAAGCCAGCAGATGGAGAAGGTCCCGGCTGCCAGGAACACCATGAGGGAGGCTCGGCGTGTGTTGCGGGCACTGGCCACAGACATGACTGGGCTCTTGTGGAGGAAGCAGGCAAGCCGGACGTAGTTGAAGGCGATCACCAGCATGGGGACGAAGTAGTAGAGCATGAACTGGCTGAGGACCACCTGGTGGAGGGATGGATAGATGAATGGATTGAAAATGTTGTTTCTTCTCACATTAATTGGACACCATTTTGTTTTAGCAAATGAAAATAACAGTACAAAAAAATTTACAGACCTGGTTACTTCCAGTGACATTCTTTGAACTAAACATAAGGCCTTTTGTTACACATTGTGTGCATCTCAAATGGCACCCTATTCCCTGTAGTAGACCAGGTCAAAAGTTGTGCCCTACTTAGCAAACAGAGTACAATTTCAGACCAAGCCATTGTTACCTGATAGTGGTGTTCCTGTATGGTGGGCAGGCAGAATGAAAAATTACTCAAGCCGGGGCCCAGGCTCTCCTTGGTGGCGAAGATCCTTAGAGGCAGGCTGATGAAGAAGGCTGATGCCCAGACCAAGACGAACATCAGGACCACCAGGTCCATGGTAGGAGGGTGGTAGGGGTTGGTGATGATCATGGCCCGTGTCATGGACACGGCACACAGGCTGTAGGTGCTGGCTGCCAGGGAGAAGGCCAGAAAGAACTGGTACACCTTGCAGGAGGTGTCCCCCAGCGGCCACGAGTAGCTGAAGAAGAAGATAGAAGGAGCTGATGAAAGATTATAAGGTTATAGTCACAGTCAAAGAGAAATGGAAATCTTGCTTCTGCTTTTATCCCAAATCCTCAGAGACAAACACAGTGCTCACATCCCGCAAGATTCCTCTGTTTGTCAAACCTGGGTTTTGATCTGCTGGCAACACTCCAGGCCCAGTGGCCCCTCTCTAACCTATGGCTATTGGCTAGGCTACCTGACAGTTGAGTAAACTAGCACACCTTATTCAACTAGTCAAGGGTGTGATGATTAGACTACAAGGTGAATCAGGTGTGCTACGTCTTTAATAGCTTAGATTGAATACATGGCACAGATAGGGGTCCCCGAGAAGAGGTTTGCTACCTGACGGCAGAGTGCAAGGTGAATGGTATCAGCAGCAGAGTGAGGAAGTCTGCCAGAGCCATGCTGAGCAGCAGGATGTCCAGCCGGTTCTTCCTCAGGGTGTTGTACTTGGCGAACAGAGAGAACACCAGTAGGTTGGCACAGAAACCGATGCCCAGGATCACCCCGCAGGTACAGGCAAAGATCAGGGAGAACGTGTTGGGGACAGCCTGTTGTGTGAGCAAAGATTTAAATATAATCTCAATCTCAAAAGGGTTAGATAATCTCAGTTCTTGGAAACTTTTCAATATAGTTTAATTTATATCAAATTTCACAATCCACTTTTTTATCAGTGGAGGCTCTTTAGGTGAGGAAGGGGAGGACCGTCCTACTAAGTGAATTTCTTAAAAATACAAATAGTGAAACATAAAAAAAGTATACAACTATACTAAATATATTCAAATGTCACCAAATAACTGATTAAAACACACTGTTTTGCAATGAAGGTCTACAGTAGCCTCAACAGCACCCTCTAGGGTAGCACCATGGTGTAGCCGGAGGACAGCTATTTTCCATCCTCCTCTGGGTACATTGACTTCAATACAAAACCTAGGAGGCTCATGGTTCTCACCCCCTTCCATAGACTTACACAGTAATTATGGTGACTTCCGGAGAACGTCCTCAGAACTCTTGATGTATGAACTGACATCTTGTCCATCCAATAAAAGGATCAGAGACTAAATATTGTACTGAAAGCATAAGCTACAGCTAGCTAGCACTGCAGTGCATGAAGTATGGTGAGTAGCTGACTCAAAGAGAGAAAAAGACAATAGTTGAACCATTTTGAACAAATTAATTTCTTCAAAAATTAAGGCGAACCAGCAGAGAGAGCGAGAGAGAAAGAGCTAACTATTTCATTAGTTTACCTTTCACTTAGCTAATGCAGCTAATTTAGCCTACTCAACAACCTGACTCAGAGAGGAATGCTATTTATGTTAGCTAGCTAGCTGGCTAAGGCTATCCAACAATGCAACTCTTCCAACTGTTATACTGCTTGCTGTACACTGTACTGCATGATTGTACACATGGATTGTGGGTTTACTAACTCGTTAGTTCTAGTTTGTTGACTATAACGTTAATAAGGTGACAGCGATTATTATCTTTAATTATCTGTTCTTTTTATTTTTCTTAAAGCTGCATTGTTGGTTAAGGGCTTGTAAGTAAGCGTTTCACTGTGAGGTCTACACCTGTTGTATTCGGCACATGTGACAAATAAAATTGTATTTGATTTGAACGATGTAGGCTGTGTAGCGGTTTGCTGTCATGATATGAAGGTTTGGCTTGGAGCGTTTTTTTGCGCCTGGTCACAGACTGCTGTTGTGTTTTGCACTGAAGCCTACAAGCTAAGGGAAAAGGTGAGAGGAGGACAGCGCGTAGATGCGAGAAAGGAATTATACAACGAGCAAAGTGATGATGCTTTTTGTGGCTGCTATGAAAGTGAACTGTGTGTGCGGGTGGTCAGGGGTGTATTTATTTAGCTGATTCTGTTGCAAAACATTTCTTAAACGGAAGCAAACAGAACGAAACGGGAGGGACTTACCTGAATTTGTCCAATAGAAACTTTTGTTTTACTGTTTGGACAAATGATTACACCCCAGATCAGCTAGATGCAGGCAAGAGTGTGCAAGGCGATATTGAATGTGTCATTGTCTGTCACATTGATTACTTCAATTTGTCTTTCGACCTGTGCACCTACATTATAAACATTAATTTGTAGGCTAGGTTGTAGCAACCCTCATGATGGTCTAGGACGCATTCGAGTATCATGTAGTAGCCTAAACTTATCAATGTTACGTTGAGCTGGGTGAAAGGAATATGATTGACAGTCATCCAATGTGCTGTAATAGAAATAAGTCCTCCTTAAATCCTCCAAAAAAATACGTCCTCCTTAATCTTAAACGGCATTACCGCCACTGAGTTTTATATACATTTACATTACATACATATACATCAAGCTTGATCTAGATTTTATGATCACAAAATTATTATTGGGTTATTATTGTATTTAAAAAGTTTACCTACTACTGGACTACAACTGACTTGCTCTGTACCTGAAATAATTATTTGGATGACCCTGTTTTGCTATTGTGTGTTACTTACCATACTCTTGGGTTATTGAGTGAAGTATCCTCATGTGTACCAAGATAAACAGCAGTATTCTCCGTCATGGGTGAATCCGTTAGCCATCCTTGGAATTTTAGAGTATCCCCATAATGAAAACTGTTAAAGAAAAGTGTATTGCGTGTGAAGTCTATGACTCTTAGTTTTTGTTTGCTGACGATGGAGAAAGGCAAACATCACTCACTCAGGTCAAATTGATTCTGGTTGGATGAGTTTAAAGGGAGAGTACTCACATCTGACTCTGAATGTAGCACAGTTACAGTTTTTGAAGGACTGAGGTGTATGTCTATGTTCATGCATGTTGTCTGTGTTGTATTGTTGTATCTTATAGTTTTCCAGAGAATGTGTTTTTGGAAATTCCAATGGTTATTATTATGTAATGTAAATACTGTAGCTTCTGAATGGAAGTGTGAGGGTTTATTACAAGAAGTGAAAAACCTGTCACAGACCTTCTCTGACCTTTCATATGAGTAAAACGTAGACATTAGAGAAAAATTATCCATATTTTATTGGTGTGTGTTCTGTGGGGGTTTCCATACAGTATGTGTTATGTCAGCATATTTAGCGTCCATACGAACAGACCCTACTCTCAAACGAAAACGTTCCACTTTCCTTTCCGTTTATTGTATTCCATTGATTGTCTCCCACCCTCTCCCTCACCTCTCTCCCTCTCGCTCTCCTCAGTGAGTTATTAAGGCCTCTTTCCATTGTTACATTGATTTCTTCAGTACAGTAGTGTGGAGCGCCAGTCTTCTGATTGGGTCTTTATCAGGCCATTCCACTGTGTTTATGACTCTAGGTCTGGCTAATGGCCTCAGTACAGGCTCTTAGGACAGGATGTAGCTACAGTCCTAACACTGCTGCCTGGTGCATTTACTCCCTCCCCTCCCCTCCAATACCAGCAGGTCCATAGAGGGTGTGACCCAAATGGCACCCTATTCCCTACATAGTGCACTAATTTTGATGGGCTCTGGTCAAAGGTAGTGCACTATATAGGGAATAGGGTGCCATTTTGGACATATCCATTCAGTCCATTCAGTCAGAGACTGTTAAAACACACCACATGGTTCTCTAGTGTGACATTAACAACCTTGTAAGGTCCCTTGTTCATGCTGAATAGTCAACAAATAGGCTATATTGATGACTTTCTCTTTGGTGATAGGCTACAGTAACTCTATGTTCAACTCATTGGCGCAATAATGGAATTTATATAAGAAAATGGGATGGTACAGTATTTGATTGGACTACATCGTATGTAGAGAGAACACAATGTATTCATAAAGCTTTTATTGTTTGATAATTTTTTTGAAATGATGGTGCTCTCAGTGCAAGTGCTAAACTTGAAATAAGTCTGTGATTATACCAACAGTTTAAACTCTGTCTTCTTTGATAAAAAATTGTTTCTAAAACTAGAGAGAGTGAGTTTGATGGAACAATCCAATAAGTCAATGAGATGGTAATAGGCAATACTATAATTGGAAGAAAACAAAATAAATACAAATAAAAATGAAGTGTTTATCAACAGGAAGGAAGGAACATTTTTCTCAACAAAAATCTACCACAAAGGAGAACACTTATGTAACTTAACAAAAACATAAGGATATCATAATTATATCTAAAGTGCATTATGTTGTTATTATAAAATTATCGAAAGTCAGCAGCACCGTAATACATTCACAAAATAAATACACAGTTCAAATTAAATAAATTATAGTAGAAATATTTGTTATGGATGCTAACTACAGATACAAAATGTATTCACAAGAGCCACCAAGCATTAAAAAGAATAATCCTCCCTAATTTTGTGAATTTAAGTATGTATAGACAATAAATATTTTATGCATAACGTTTAATGCGTAGCCTATACTCTACTTTACATATGGGCGTCTAGTTGGATGAGTGTGTGATCAGCCCCTGAAAGGCACCTTTCGTACATCGTTTTCTTACTAATTATAAAGGAGAAGGAGTAAAGTATAGTTTGTCATTTGACATACACTACCGTTCAAAAGTTTGGGGTCACTTAGAAATGTCCTTGTTTTTGAAAGAAAAGCAATTTTTTTGTCCATTAAAATAACATAAAATTGATAATAAATACAGTGTAGACATTGTTAATGTTGTAAATGGCTATTGTAGCTGGAAACGGCTGATTTTTTTATGGAATATCTACATAGGTGTACAGAGGCCCATTATCAACAACCATCAGTCCTGTGTTCCAATGGCACGTTGTGTTTGCTAATCCAAGTTTATCATTTTAAAAGGCTAATTGATCATTAGAAAACCCTTTTGCAATTATGTTAGCACAGCTGAAAACTGTTGTGCTGATTAAAGAAGCAATAAAACTGGCCTTGAGACTAGTTGAGTATCTGGAGCATCAGCAATTGTGGGTTCGATTACAGGCTCAAAATGGCCACAAACAAATAACTTTCTTCTGAAACTCGTCAGTCTATTCTTGTTCTGAGAAATGAAGGCTATTCCATGCGAGAAATTGCCAAGAAACTGAAGATCTCATACAACGCTGTTTACTACTCCCTTCACAGAACAGCGCAAACTGGCTCTAACCAGAATAGAAAGAGGAGTGGGAGGCCCCGGTGCACAACTGAGCAAGAGGACAAATGCATTAGAGTGTCTAGTTTGAGAAACAGACGCCTCACAGGTCCTCAACTGGCAGCTTCATTAAATAGTACCCGCAAAACACCAGTCTCAACGTCAACAGTGAAGAGGCGACTCCGGGATGCTGACCTAGGCAGAGATGCAAAGAAAAAGCCATATCTCAGACTGGCCAATAAAAATAAAAGATGGGCAAAAGGACACAGATACTGGACTTTTTCTTTGCAACTCTGCCTAGGTCAGCATCCCGGAGTCACTGTTGACGTTGAGACTGTTGTTTTGCGGGTACTATTTAATGAAGCTGCCAGTTGGATTAGCAAACACAACGTGCCATTGGAACACAGGACTGATGGTTGCTGATAATGGGCCTCTGTACACCTATGTAGATATTCCATTAAAAGTCAGCCGGTTCCAGCTACAATAGCCATGTACAACATTATCAATGTCTACACTGTATTTATTATCAATTTGATGTTATTTTAATGGACAAAAAAAATATTTAGAAAACAAGGACATTTCTAAGTGACCCCAAACTTTTGAACGGTAGTGTATCTCAAGATCTGCATATTATTCACCTAATAAATACGAATACGAAAGTAATATGTGTTATTATATAGTATGAAAACACCTCTGAGCTCTGGATATATAAAAGTACTGTATATCAAGGCAAAAAATAGAAAAAAGCAGCTGATTAAAACAAGAAAGGCAAAGAACAATGTCCACCATGGTATGGGGAGACTGTTTCAGTTATTTGGTGGAGAGTCTTTGAGATCTCAATCAGTCATGCTGGAACTGCTCTCTGTCAGAGTTATTAGTGCAGCACCACCCAAAGGCCACATGATGTAGTCTGTCTGTGTGTCACCCGATGTCTATAGTCCTCTGTGACTCCTTATGTGTCTCCCGTGTCGTGATAATGGTTGTGTCGCCCTCCGCCTCCTCTTCTCACTCTCCCTCCGTCTCCCTCTCTCTCCCTTCACCTTCTTTTTCCTCTTGGTGGCCACCTTCAGCGGCTGGTCCTTGTAGGCCACAGACTTGTTGGTCTCCTGGGGGAGGTTGCCCCCCTCCCCTCCCAGCCGGAAACTCAGAGGGAGGTTCTTGGTCCCTCCGGGGGGTTTGGGGGGGCGTAGGGCGTTCCCGCTGAAGGTGATGTGGCCCCCGTTGGCGTTGTTCCTACTCTGGGGAGGCGGGGCTCGCTCGCTGTCGGCCGTGTGGACTTTATCTAGCAGCTCCTGGAGCCAGAGGCGCCTCTTGAACTCCTCCAGAGACCGACCCTTGTCGTGCATCAGCTGGGCGTGACTCACTGACCTCCTCCTGAAGGGAGAGAGGAGAAGGAGATTGTCAATGAGTGTTTCAACTGGACTCACTCTCTTTGTAAGAGTAGATGGTAAAGAAAAATAGTATATTTTGTGCCATACCTCTTCAGAAGGTCCGTAGTGGTAACACAGGCTCTTTGCATTTAAAAAAAATACCTTTAACTACTCTTTAAGAGAGTAGTCCACCTTTCCCACTGTCCTCTCCTGATCGATCTCCAAACAACCTATCACTTTATTTTATATCTATTATTTTGTGGCACCTACAGTACAGTGTAGCACAGTATAAACCTACAGTATATTGACTGACTAAACCTACTTGTGAGGTGTTGATAGTTGAACGACAGCCAAGGTCATGTTCCAGTAGACCTCAATAGGTGGCAGCATAAACAAAGACATGTAGTACCTGGGAGAGCTCAAAGCTGTCCATGTTACTGTATGAATGCTGTGTGAAGCTATCTGACCACCACAACATGTACAAGAGGAACATAAGCTAACAAGCCACATATTCAACCACAAAGCATGTCCCCTGGGCCACAAAAGTCAATCAAAACCTTGCCATGCACAGGGCTGAGTTTGACAGATGTAGGCGTGATGCAAATCTATGTTCTTAATTAAAGGCTAACAATGTTTTACATGAGAAAACACAAATCCATGCAGGTCTAAAATATGTACAATTTACCCATTTGTTCTTGGTGTATTCTATATAATTTCAGCATAAAACTAAACGTAACGTAGTCCCCTGTAGCTCAGTTGGTAGAGCATGGCGCGTCTTACAGTGAAATGCTTACAAGCCCTTAATCAACAATGCAGTTTTAAGAAAATTAAAAAAGTGTTAAGTAAAAAATAGATAAGTATAAAATAAAAATAGCAAATAATTAAAGAGCAGCAGTACATCAGTCCCGTGTAGCTCAGTTGGTAGAGCATGGCGCTTGCAACGCCAGGGTTGTGGGTTCGTTTCCCACGGGGGGCCAGTATGAAAATGTATGCACTCACTAACTGTAAGTCGCTCTGGATAAGAGCGTCTGCTAAATGGCTAAAATGTAACAGAACTACAAAACGTAGTACTGTAAAGTAGTACAACTTACATGTAGTTTTATCTGTAGTTACTTTTGATTTTAGGTTCCCGTGATTTATACCATTGACATCTATTTCTACATTCATACCACTGTAGGCCTGTCCAAATATCTAGACCTCTTTTCTCAAATCATCAAACAGCGGATTGAGTAAACTTGGTACTGTATACTGTAAATGTGTTATAGTACATCAACCTTAGATGTGATTCAAGTGATCATGGTTTAAACGTTACCATTGATTGATATATTTCCATTATTACCAGCCTTTTACGATGCTATTCAACATTCAACAATGGAAAACCATGATGCTATACCAAAGGGTTTCTTAGTTGGTGCATAAAACCAGTTAGTCCAGATACACAAACAAAAAAAATGTTGAGTGTCTTGGCTATTCAACATAGGCGACAGAGAGACTTACATTCTGTTAGTGAGAGCATCGATGGGTCTTCCGTAGAGCGGCACTGGGGAGCACAGCAGGAACACAGCTAGACTCAACTGCTGGAACATGCCTCTGGAACAGAGTATTCTGGAACAGTAACTCTGGAACACCCAACAGACAACATTCTGTCATTCATTGTATCGCCATTCGCCAGGAACTTCAGGAACTATGTACAGTATCATGTACATAGCATGGTTTATTAATGATGATTTCATTGAAAATGACCACCTGCAAACTCCCATTGAAAACAACAATCGAAACTTTGAAATGGAAGATGCAATGCCCATTTAATTGAGATCTAATAGATTGAAGATACACACATTGAAGAACAAGGTTTAATGCGGTACTGTAGGTGGTACAGTAGGTCCTCAGAGGTTTGCAGCTTACCTTACTGCTACTTATCTAGTGGTTTTACTTGGCAGCATAGATACAGTTGCTGACAAACTCGACTACTTTCTGAGCCCCCTTTGATTCCCTCGCCTGACATAATTTGTATCTACTGAACAAGACCACCTGGTAATACTGAAATACAAAGAAAAATACTGAAATATCAAAGAAACATCAAGCAAATAAAGAATCCATCCAAGTACAGAGATAGGCTTTTCTGGTACTTCCAAATACACATCAAATACACACAATATAAAAATACTTACATGGAGTAGATTCCCAAAACAAGTTATCCACAAAAAGGTTTGGTTAAGTCCACAAATTCCCCAAAAGAGATATCTTTGCAAACTTTCCAAGATCCCAAAACGAGTTATCTACAATATTTAAAAAAGTACAAACTGTAATTTATTCTGCCAAATTCTATTTGGTTCAGTCAGACTTAAACAAATCTGTCTATGTCCACTAGCGAGAGACAACATGGTAACATGGCGAAAGCCCCTTGAGACCGGTCCAGCCAGAGATCTCCCGATACCTCAGGTATATTTAGCTATTTATTTCTCTCAAATCCCAATGAAAAAGGAGAGGGAAAATTAGGACAAATTTGAGGCACAGACTGCAGCACATCAGCTTCTCTTATGCTGATAGCTCCTGTAACAATCTTGTGAAGTGCTCTCCTGTAGCATCATGTCTGTATGGCTCGAGCAGGAGCAGGGGAGGTGAGAAAGTGTGAAGCATGCTGCTGCCTTGCCTGACCACTCCAAGCGACCGTTTGTGGGTGTGAGCGTGTGTATGTGAGTGGGAAGTGAGAGTGAACCTCAGTGGGTAAAGCTGCAAACGCTGCCCTTGCCTCTGCCCATCTCAGTCCAGACCTCCTGACACCCCTGTACACAGACACACACTCACTCTCTCTCACTCTCTCACACACACACACACAGAGACCAGAACTGACAAGAAGGTGGCGCTCATGCAACACTCGTAACAAAGAATAGAAGATACTAACAGCAGAAGAGTTCATTGGTGTAATTGTGTTATTTGACAGCCTTATGGTATTTTAAAAAGGTGGACTTCAAAACTTTTGTCATCTCTGTCCCTTAAAATCTAAATAGGTAGCTACAGTATGTAAACAGTATGTAATATAATGGATTCTGATGACACTGTTGCATTATTCATAGTGACATATCATTTCATGATGTGATTCAAAAAGACTGGTGTCAGGCGCAACAACAGAAGCCCCCATGCAGGAGCCCCCCTTGGCCTCCGAGATAAACACAGGCCTCAGGCCCTCACCACCATCCCCTGGGAACATGACCGTAACCTCAGAGAAACCCAACCACACACTACATCTTACTACAGGCGTTCATGTCATTAAACCAGACTGGCACGTAATGGTCACAGTGGCCAGGGAGGTATCTTGTCTTTATTCCGTAGAGTAGACCACAAGGTTGGGGTCAATTCCATTTCAATTAAGAGAGTTTCAGTTTGTGTCTTGAATCGACTGAGTTGAAATGGAATTGACCCCAACCCAAGACTCAAGATCCTAGGACTACACTCTTAGAGAAAAGGGTTCCAAAAGGGTTCTGCGGCTGTCCCCATAGAATAACCCTTTTTGGTTCCAGGTAGAAGTCTTTTGGGATCCATGTAGAACCCTCTGTGGAAAGGGTTCTACATGGAACCCGAAAGTGTTCTACCTGGAACCCAAAAGGGTTCTACATGGAACCAAAAGGGGTTATTCAAAGGGTTCTCCTATGAGGACAGCCGAATAACCCTTTTTGGCCTTTTTTCTAAGAGTGTAGGATAAATGTAAAAATCCAGGTATTTCTCAGTCAGAAATGTGTTGAAATCTGTTATGGGTTTTGCTATATGTCAGGTCTGCTACAAAGACAGGCGGCAGGTAGCTTAGTGGGTAAGAGCGTTGTGCCAGTAACCGAAAGGTCGCTGGTTCTAATCCCCGAGCCGACTAGGTGAAAAATCTGTCGATGTGCCCTTGAGCAAGGCACTTAACCCTAATTGCTCCTGTAAGTCGCTCTGGATAAGAGCGTCTGCTAAATGACTAAAATGTAAAATGTAAAGACAGCATTGATCAGAAACTTGTTAAGGCTCAGTGACCTCGGCATCCAAATATTGCAATCATTCAACCAGTTTTATTAGGGCATGAACACATGAGTATATAAATATATTATATAGATATAAATCTACAGACGTTATAAATCGTTGTAGTATATTTTACTAAAAATAGAATAGTATACATTCGAGCTCAGCAAGTTCTAAATATATCGCTAGTTGTCATGGTCGTTGCGAGACGGGTCAGACCAAAGTGCAGCGTGGTATGTGTACATGTTTATTAAGACGAATAAACACTTGACAAAATAACAAACCAACGAAAACGTGAAGTCCTATGGGCTATACACACAACAAGCCTAACAGGAACACAACCAAGATCCCACCACTAAGGTAGGCAACATGGCTGCTTAAGTATGATCCCCAATCAGAGACAACGATTGACAGCTGCCTCTGATTGGGAACCACACCCGGCCAACATAGAAATACAACACTAGATATACACATAGAAATTCACACCCTGACCAAACCAACTAAAGACAACCGGGCTCTCAAGGCCAGGGCGTGACACTAGTTGCACATATAAAACACAGCATCAAATACAGTGCATTCGGAAAGTATTCAGATCCCTTGACTTTTTCCACATTTTGTTACATTACAGCCGTATTCTAAAATTGATTAAATTGTTTTTTTTGTTCATCAATCTATACACAATACCCCATAATGACAAAGCAAAAACAGGTTTGTAGAAAATGTTGCTAATTTTTTTTTTTTAAAAAAAGTACATATGACATTTACATAAGTATTCAGACCCTTTACTCAGTACTTTGTTGAAGCACCTTTGGCAGCGATTACAGCCTTGAGTCTTCTTGGGTATGACGCTACAAACTTAGCACACCTGTATTTGGGGAGTTTCTCCCATTCTTCTCTGCAGATCCTCTCAAGCTCTGTCAGGTTGGATGGGGAACGTCACTGCACAGCTATTTTCAGGTCTCTCCAGAGATGTTCGATCGGGTTCATGTTCGGGTTCTGGCTTGTCCACTCAAGGACATTCAGAGACTTGTCCCGAAGCCACTCCTGCATTGTCTTGGTTGTGTGCTTAGGGTCGTTGTCCTGTTGGAAGATGAACCTTCGCCCCAGTCTGATTTCCTGAGCACTCTGGAGCAGATTTTCACCAAGGATCTCTCTGTACTTTGCTCCGTTCATCTTTGCCTCGATCCTGACTAGTCTTCCAGTCCCTGCCGCTGAAAAACATCCCCACAGCATGATGCTGCCACCACCATGCTTCACCGTAGGGATGGTGCCAGGTTTCCTCCAGACGTGACAATTGGCATTCAGGCCAAAGAGTTCAATCTTGGTTTCATCAGACCAGAGAATCTTGTTTCTCATGGTCTGAGAGTCCTTTAGGTGCCTTTTGGCAAATTCCAAGCGGGCTGTCATGTGCCTTTTACTGAGGAGTGTCTTCCGTCTGGCCACTCTACCATAAAGGCCTGATTGGTGGAGTGCTGCAGAGATGGTTGTCCTTCTGGAAGGTTCTCCCATCTCCACAGAGGAACTCTGGAGCTCTTTCAGAGTGACCATCGGGTTCTTGGTCACCTCCCTGACCATGGCTCTTCTCCCCCGATTGCTCAGCTTTAGGAAGAGTCTTGGTGGTTCCAAACTTCTTCCATTTAAGAATGATGGAGGCCACTTTGTTCTTGGGGACCTTCAATGCTGCAGAAAGTTTTTGGTACCCTTCCCCTGATCTGTGCCTCGACCCCTTCCTGTCTTGGAGCTCTACGAACAATTCCTTCAACCTCATGGCTTGGTTTTTGCTCTGACATGCACTGTCAACTGTGGGACCTTATATAGACCGGTGTGTGCCTTTCCAAATCATGTCCAATCAATTGAACTTACCACAGGTGGACTCCAATCAAGTTGTAGAAACATCTCAAGGATTATCAATGGAAACAGGATTCACCGGAGCTCAATTTCTAGTCTCATAGCAAAGGGTCTGAATACTTATGTAAATAAGGTATTTCTGTTTTTTATTTTGTATAAATTTGCACAAAAAAAATAAAAACTGTTTTCGCTTTGTCATTATGGGGTAGTGTGTGTAGATTGTTGAGGGGGGGAAAAAATGTAATCAATTTTAGAATAAGGCTGTAACACAACAAAATGTGGAAAAAGTCAAGGGGTCTGAATACTTTTCGAATGCACTGTATGTCAACATGCAGCCTGATATTGCCCAAAATCTGGATTTTATAACATGCATCTCTCTTCATGTATAAAACTAATAAACCTGCATTTTGTAAGTGCTTTAGCTCAGTGAACGTTAGTAAAAAGAAACACACCAGGATATGTACCCAGTGGGTAGTGGATTACTTAATACATTTTACAAGTAACCAATTCAGCAAGGGGTCTTACTATAAAGTACCTTCAATTGGGGACAGAACATAATTATGTTAGAGTAGGACCCCGCTCCCATCCTCCCCAAAAATCAGCTTACTATAGTTTCCAACTGGTCTGCCTCCCCAACCCTAACTAATAACACTTTCACATTCGGTAGGAAAAAAATACCTCATTTGATTCCATTCTGTAAAGTCCGACTTTTACCTGCAAAAGAATATGAAAAAAATCCTCCCATTTCCTGGCAGGCTCAGACCAGCATGCAGAATCCGAGCCAGGAAAGCTGCTTTTGATTCATGCTCAATTGCTCGCTCAACACAGAACATCATTAGGTAGCTGTACGTTCTTCATCCTACAGTTCTTGAACAACACTTTTTCTTCTCACTTTTACACACACGTACAGTTCAGATGGTAACACATACACAAACACACTTCTCTCACCCTATTCAAAATAATTATATTCATTTTACTTCTGTGCTTTTCCAAAACAGCTCATACCCCATGTTGAAGCCAAAGTAACACCCTCAAATTTATTCAGCACTAATCCAGACGTCATCATTTTGTATTTTGGGACCTGCTCTAATCTGGAATATATTTGTATACTTGTATACTTTCTCTGCACTGTCCTATATTTGCATCCTAAATCCTAGCTTTGCTCATTGTATGCATTCTATATTCCACCTTCTGTCGTTGAGCTTTAACCAGACACATTTGTGAGCTCCATATCATTTTATTGTGTCTCCTCGTCTGACTGACTGAAGTACAAAGCAGTTCTTCTTCTTCTTCTTCTTCTTCTTCTTCTTCTTCTTCTTCTTCTTCTTCTTCTTCTTCTTCTTCTTCTTCTTCTTCTTCTTCTTCTCATATACAGTAGGTTTGCATGACATGATTGTCAGTTTGTCTTGAAAAAGCAAAAGATTACACTCATTCACAATGTTTAACGCATGTTTAATCTAACCACTGTGTACATAGCCTATACAGTGAAAAACAACATAAAGAGGTTATGGTGTGTTTGATTAAGGTTTATTTATGCTTTAGTCAGTGCTTGGATATCTTGGCCATTTCTACGCATATTAACTCTTGGTTTGTTAGTTTGGAAAACCTTAATGTGAAAAATGGGTTTTGCAGAGGAGTTTTACTTTACTTTCCCTCTCAGTGGTCTCTCAGAAGTCAATTATAGGCAACTATAACTTAGTTCATTTGAGGTGTGCTGCTGTACTGTACAATGTCTCACTTTGGGCAGTAAGAATAACGTTTTGCTGCTCCTGCTCTACAAATCATTCACACCCATCAATCTTAACTTTCAACTGGCAAAATCTTTTTTTAAGTCTAAAATAAATGTCTGTACTGTATTCCCCCTTGGCCTCTTGCAACTGCCCTCTATTCCAACCCTTTCAACAACTTTATCATTATATCTCCACATGTTTATCCTGAGACATTGGCATTGTGGTGCCTAATCTATAGTATACTTTCTAACGTATGGATTAAATCTGAAGTGGATTGCAAAATGTGAATACAAATCTTACTTTGACGTTTCAACTTTCCCTGCCAGCATTTCAGTGGAAACAGCAAAGTCATTGAATGCCCTGAAATGTTCTTATCGAGAATAAGTTTGTTTAATAACTAAAAAAATTCTCAGCAGTAAATAATCAGCATTGTTAGCTAGTACAGTGTATATATGATTCTAAACTTTTTCAAATATTTATCTTTGTTTAAACTAGATGGATATGGGGCCTTGAAGTAGCTATCTATGAGACAACCTTAGTAAAATGGACTTGACGTAACGGAAATGTGCAATGCCAAATATTTATGTTCTTTCTCTTCCTCTTCCTCTTCTAACAAAACCACCTCAAAATAATCTAGTAGACAATGCATTTTACATACTGTCCGAGTGTCACGCCCTGGCTCTGGGGACACTGTTATGTTGAGCCAGGGTGTGTAATTCTATGTTTGGATTTCTATGTTGGCCTGAGTGACTCCCAATCAGAGGCAACGAGTGTCAGCTGGTTGTCTCTGATTGGGAGCCATATTTAGCTGTCTGTCTTTCACTTTGTGTTTGTGGTTTCTTGTTCGTGTTGGTTTGTGTTGTAACCATAGACGTCACGTTTTTCGTTTGTTGTTTTGATCGTGTGATCATTTAATAAATATAATATGTTCACCTTCAACGCTGCGCATTGGTCCTCCTCATTAGACGATCGTGACAGAAGAAACCACCAAGATGTGACCAAGCAGCGTGTCCAGGAGCCATCGCCAGGGAGATCCCTAACAGATCTCCTTCGCCTCCTCGACTGGGTCAAGCCGAGTGAGGAAGAGAAGGGCTTGACGTTGTGGCAGAAGGGCGAAAGGCTGGCGAGGGACATGGAGACCTGGTCCACGGGTAGGAGAAACGGCCAGAAAATTTTTAGGGGGGGGCTAACGGCGTGGACGACGGGCCAGCAGGAGACCGCGGCAGAGCGGCCCAGCGGATTGGCAGAGGAGGCCGCCAGGTTACGGGGGCCACTGGTCGAAGAGGGGGTGGAAGATATAGAGGCAAGGCGAGAGGTACTGGCGTGTGTTGCCAGTCCGGTCCGGCCTGTTCCTGATCCCCACGTAGGGCCAGTGGTGTGTGTTCCCAGTACGGTCCGGCCTGTTCCTGCCACTCGCACCAAGTCTACGGTGCGCATCGCCAGCTCGGCCCGGCCCATTCCTGCTCCCCGCACCAAGTCTGTGGTGCGCGTCGCCAGCCCAGTCCGGCCCATTCCTGCTCCCCGCACCAAGTCTGTGGTGCGTTTCGTCAGCCCTGTCCGGCCCGTTCCTGCTCTCCGCACCAAGTCTGTGGTGCGCGTCGCCAGCCCAGTCTGGCCCATTCCTGCTCCCCGCACCAAGTCTGTGGTGCGTATCGTCAGCCCTGTCCGGCCCGCTCCTGCTCCCCGCGCCAAGCCAGTGGTGTGCGTCGTCAGTCCAGCACGGCCCGTGCCTGTTCCCCACACCAGGCCAGTGGTGTGCGTCGTCGGTCCGGCACGGCCCGTGCCTGTTCCACTGGTGCCTGGTCCGGCACCGGTCAGATGCGTTACGCCGGAGCTGGAGCAATCCGCTCCATCAGTGTGCAGTCCAGCTCCGGCCAGCGGGGCCAGACCGGACCAGGGGTACTTTGGGGGGTTGGAGAGGGAGTGGGGTTCAGGCCCGGAGCCGGATCCGCCGCCGAGGCGGAGTGCCCACCCGGTCCCTCCCCTGTGGTATTTAGTTGGCGCGGTCGGAGTCCGCGCCTTTAGGGGGGGGTACTGTCACGCCCTGGCTCTGGGGACACTGTTATGTTGAGCCAGGGTGTGTAATTCTATGTTTGGATTTCTATGTTGGCCTGAGTGACTCCCAATCAGAGGCAACGAGTGTCAGCTGGTTGTCTCTGATTGGGAGCCATATTTAGCTGTCTGTCTTTCACTTTGTGTTTGTGGTTTCTTGTTTGTGTTGTAACCATAGACGTCACGTTTTTCGTTTGTTGTTTTGATCGTGTGATCATTTAATAAATATAATATGTTCACCTTCAACGCTGCGCATTGGTCCTCCTCATTAGACGATCGTGACACCGAGGAAAAACTATTCTGTCCATACTTTTGCTATTTCATGACAATAGTTTATCTGAGTTTTAGGGAAGACCATTTGAAGACATTCCAAGATACTGTAGAACTTTGACAATTCTTTCTCGATCTCACACACACACTCACACTCACACTCACACACACAAACACACAATCTTAATTAATTGTTTTTGGTACGATGGATATAACTTCCACAGAATGTCATTTATTTCAGTGTGTTTTACCTAAAACTACAACAGGTTACAATACACAATGAGTTCACTCTTCTAGTCTCACTCTGAAGCTCTGAAAGCCTTACATCCTGAACATTACCTAATGCCTGTGCAGGGTTACCATAACAAGGCCGCGTCCCAAATGGAACCCTATTCCCTATACAGTACAATGCACTACTAAGTAGTGAACTATACATGTACAGTGCATTCGGAAAGTATTCAGACCACTTCACGTTTTCCACATTTTGTTACGTTACAGCCTTATTCTGAAATGGATTAAATTGTTTTTCCCCCTCATCAACCTACACACAATACCCCATAATGACAAAGCAAAAACAGGTTTTTAGAAATTTTTGCAAATGTATTACAAATAAAAAACTGAAATATCACATTTACATAAGTATTCAGACCCTTTTCTCAGTACTTTGTTGAAGCACCTTTAGCAGCGATTACAGCCTTGAGTCTTCTTGGGTATGATGCTACAAGCTTGGCACACCTGTATTTGGGGAGTTTGTTCCATTCTTCTTTGCAGATCCGTTCAGGCTCTGTCAGATTGGATGGGGAGTGTCGCTGCACAGCTATTTTCAGGTCTCTCCAGAGATGTTAGATTGGGTTCAAGTCCAGGCTCTGGCTGGGAAACTCAAGGACATTCAGAGACTTGTCCCGAAGCCACTCCTGCATTGACTTGGCTGTGTGCTTAGGGTCGTTGTCATGTTGGAAGGTGAACCTTCGCCCCATTCTGAGGTCCTGAGCGCTCTGGAACAGGTTTTCATCAAGGATCTCTCTGTACTTTGCTCCGTTTAGCTTTCCCTCGATCCTGACTAGTCTCCCAGTCCCTGCCGCTGAAAAGAATCCCCACAGCATGATGCTGCCACCACCATGCTTCACCGTAGAGATGGTGCCAGGTTTCCTCCAGATGTGACGCTTGGCATTCAGGCCAAAGAGTTCAATCTTGGTTTCATCAGACCAGAGAATCTTGTTTCTCATGGTCTGAGAGTCCTTTAGGTGCCTTTTGGCTAACTCCAAGCGGGCTGTCATGTGCCTTTTACTGAGGAATGGCTTCCGCATGGCCACTACCATAAAGGTCTGATGGGGGAGTGCTGAGAAATGGTTGTCCTTCTGGAATGTTCTCCCATCTCCACAGAGGAACTCTGGAGCTCTGTCAGTGACCATTGGGTTCTTGGTCACCTCCTTGACCAAGGCCCTTCTCCCCCGATTGCTCAGTTTGGCCGGGCGGCTAGCTCTAGGAAGAGTCTTGGTGGTTCCAAACTTCATCCATTTAAGAATGATGGAGGCCACTGTGTTCTTGGGGACCTTCAATGCTGCAGAAAAGTTTTGGTACCCTTCCCCTGATCTGTGCCTTCGACACAATCCTGTCTCTGAGCTCTACGGACAATTCCTTCGACCTCATGGCTTGGTTTTTGCTCTGACATGCACTGTCAACTGTGGGACCTTATATAGACAGGTGTGTGCCTTTCCAAATCATGTCCAATAAATTGAATTTACCACAGGTGGACTCCAACCAAGTTGTAGAAACATCTCAAGGATGATCAACGGAAACAGGATGCACCTGAGCTCAATTTTGAGTCTCATAGCAAAGGGTCTGAATACTTATGTAAATAAGGTATTTCTGTTTTAGTTTTTTTGTAAATTAGCAAACATTTCCAAAAACCTGTTTTCGCTTTGTCATTATGGGGTATTGTGTGTAGATTGTTGAGGGGGGAAAAGTATTTAATAATCAATTTTAGAATAAGGCTGTAACGTAACAAAATGTGGAAAAAAGGAAGGGGTCTGAATACTTAAGGAATGTCCTGTATATGGAATAGGATCTGTGGTAGCTGGGCATGGGTTTTGCGGTTTCTCCTCTATGTCTTTGCTATTTGATGTATAAATGATCAGCTGTATGTAAGGCAATACTCTGAGGCCGATTTCTCATTTCTAACTTCTAGCTGGATTTGTTTTACGTTGTCGTAAATGTCAGGCTATTGGAGACAGTGAGCCAAGAAGGTCTTAATGGGGCAAAAGCATGTTGATCAGAATCAGAACAGTCTAGAGCCCAAGCAGCCCAGGCAAGTACATTTTATAAATATCTGCCATGGGACATTTTGCCTGTAAAAGGTTTGTTTAAGAAAGAGTAGGCTATATACTGTAGTTAAGATACAATTATTCCTGCCTGGAATATCCTTCTCTCGTCTCCTATGATTCCTATGGATAAAATGTTTTTGGTTTTACCTGGTATTAACTTATATTAAATAGTATCAATAGAATGAGATTGTAGGCTAAAATTGTATTGTTCACCCTATCATGTCTTCATAAAGCACCAACAACATGGCTTAGATCGGAAAATTATGTCTGCTATTCAATGCGTCCAAGCTTGTCATCAGACCTAGCTCAGATGAAAAATAATCTGTTTTGACTGCTGCTGAATGTACAGTGAGGGAAGAAAGTATTTGATCCCGTGCTGATTTTGTACGTTTGCCCACTGACAAAGAAATGATCATTCTATAATTTTAATGGTAGGTTTATTTGAACAGTGAGAGACAGAATAACAACAACAAAATCCAGAAAAACACATGTAAAAAATGTTATAAATTGATTTGCATTTTAATGAGGGAAATAAGTATTTGACCCTCTCTCAATCAGAAAGATTTCTGGCTCCCAGGTGTCTTTTATACAGGTAACGAGCTGAGATTAGGAGCACACTCTTAAAGGGAGTGCTCCTAATCTCAGTTTGTTACCTGTATAAAAGACACCTGTCCACAGAAGCAATCAATCAATCAGATTCCAAACTCTCCACCATAGCCAAGACCAAAGAGCTCTCCAAGGATGTCAGGGACAAGATTGTAGACCTACACAAGGCTGGAATGGGCTACAAGACCATCGCCAAGCAGCTTGGTGAGAAGGTGACAACAGTTGGTGCGATTATTCGCAAATGGAAGAAACACAAAATAACTGTCAATCTCCCTCGGCCTGGGGCTCCATGCAAGATCTCACCTCGTGGAGTTGCAATGATCATGAGAACGATGAGGAATCAGCCCAGAACTACACGGGAGGATCTTGTCAATGATCTCAAGGCAGCTGGGACCATAGTCACCAAGAAAACAATTGGTAACACACTACGCCGTGAAGGACTGAAATCCTGCAGCGCCCGCAAGGTCCCCCTGCTCAAGAAAGCACATATACATGCCCGTTTTAAGTTTGCCAATGAACATCTGAATGATTCAGAGGAGAACTGGGTGAAAGTGTTGTGGTCAGATGAGACCAAAATGGAGCTCTTTGGCATCAACTCAACTCGCCGTGTTTGGAGGAGGAGGAATACTGCCTATGACCCCAAGAACACCATCCCCACCGTCAAACATGGAGGTGGAAACATTATGCTCTGGGGGTGTTTTTCTGCTAAGGGGACAGGACAACTTCACCACATCAAAGGGACGATGGACGGGTGAGAACCTCCTTCCCTCAGCCAGGGCATTGAAAATGGGTCGTGGATGGGTATTCCAGCATGACAATGACCCAAAACACACGGCCAAGGCAACAAAGGAGTGGCTCAAGAAGAAGCACATTAAGGTCCTGGAGTGGCCTAGCCAGTCTCCAGACCTTAATCCCATAGAAAATCTGTGGAGGGAGCTGAAGGTTCGAGATGCCAAACGTCAGCCTCGAAACCTTAATGACTTGGAGAAGATCTGCAAAGAGGAGTGGGACAAAATCCCTCCTGAGATGTGTGCAAACCTGGTGGCCAACTACAAGAAACATCTGACCTCTGTGATTACCAACAAGGGTTTTGCCACCAAGTACTAAGTCATGTTTTGCAGAGGGGTCAAATAATTATTTCCCTCATTAAAATGCAAATCAATTTATAACATTTTTGACATGCGTTTTTCTGGATTTTTTTGTTGTTATTCTGTCTCTCACTCTTCAAATAAACCTACCATTAAAATTATAGACTGATCATTTCTTTGTCAGTGGGCAAACGTACAAAATCAGCAGGGGATCAAATACTTTTTTCCCTCACTGTAGCCTCCACCCAGTAAGTGGACTGGAACAGGGCAGAGAAAGGAAGGACGTCTTGCAGTGAGTCAGTCTGGTC
This sequence comes from Coregonus lavaretus, assembly GCF_964263955.1. Lineage (NCBI taxonomy): Eukaryota > Metazoa > Chordata > Actinopteri > Salmoniformes > Salmonidae > Coregonus > Coregonus lavaretus. Next base: position 6,540,554 of record NC_139998.1, on the reverse strand, counting down.
GTATAGCTCATCTCAGCACGCCATCAGGCTTTTGCCACTGGAGGATGGACAGCACAGGAGCTGAAACCCTTCCTGTTGCGTTAATGGGGCACAGTAAAAGGACTGGTGTTTCTTCTGGTCATTCTCCATCCTTCTTCTCTCTCTCAGCTGAATATTTATTTTATAGCAATTCGCTCACTCTCTGTATAGATGTAACCCTAACCAAATTGCCAATCCACGATCCATCCATTCTTCCAGTATAATAATAATAATAATATGCCATTTAGCAGACGCTTTTATCCAAAGCGACTTACAGTCATGCGTGCATATATTTTTGTGAATGGGTGGTCCCGGGGATCGAACCCACTACCTTGGCTACAGAGGACCACTTACACACTTCCAGCCATTCATTGTACAGTATTAGATTGTTATAGAGTACTATGCTTTCCTAACCCTACATTATTCTAGGTCATCCATCACCAAGTTCACCAATTATTCTAGCCGCAAGGCTCCACAGGCCGCAAACCTAAACACTCTTACCGCCGAGTCAAGCCACAAAAGGTGCTCAACCCCTCCTTGATCAAAACACACTGTTAAGGTTTTAGAAAAATGGCACTGGACTTCAAGAGACACAGCCAACTTTACCACTGAAATAGATTTCAATACATTTACATTTCCACAGCTACTGTCCCCCATATTCCAGAATGGTAATGAATTAGCAAACAAAAGCCTCAAAAAGAAAATAAGAATTCTCTTCAGTTTTTCTTTCTTCAATGAAATACCATCAACCACACAAGGAAAACAAAGGGGCCTAGTTTATTTAATTCTGTGTTTCCTGTGTTTTGAATCATATTGTACAACAGCTGATGAAACTAACACTGTAAAAGTGTGAAACAATTTGATCAGTGTTATTTCCTGATAGTTGCTGGTTAAAAATACAATCTACACAGGACCTTCTAATCAGCACGTTTGCATGGGCGGGAGTTTCGTCTTTCCATGGTGACATCACCATGCGGTGGTTAATAGACCAATAACAAAGAGCGTTCCAAACCTCTCTGCCAATAACAGCTAGTTTTCATTGTCACCTCCCCACTCAGACCACTCCTAGACAGTCCTAGCACATTTTTTGCTAGAGAAATAGTATTTTGATAAAAAGCTATTTTTGCCCATTTGATCGGAAATCTATTAAGCGCTTTTCAGAAAGCCCGCGGAATATTGCAGAGTACCCCGCCAAGTCCATGACTTGTCCCTCTAGTCAAAGCGGCTAGTGCCTTCACACACAAGTGTGACAGCCCACAGTCTATGCGACAGCCGGTGGTGATAATAGCAACGAAATAAACAAACGATTATCGCTATAACACCATAAGCATGCATAAAAACGTATTTACATGCAACAGAATGATTAATCCAAAATGGATTAGAAAACAATCATTTTCATTGTTAAACATGACTCTGTAAATTGATAGTGTTAGCCAAGTTATCTGGTCCTGCTGTTGGACGTACGTGCTGACGTATCACCACGCAGGCTACGTTTTCTACTGTGATTGGTCAACAACGACAGCACCGCTTGAAAAATAGAGCAGAATCCTATTTTCTCCGCCTCGGCTGAGCGGCTTTGCTGACCGTGCCGATTGGATAGAATTTAATTGAAGATGAATGGGCAACCCCGTCCGCCACGCACTGTCTGTCAGCGCCTTTACAATAAGGTACCTAATTTTTACCCAGAAATGATTTGATATTGATATAAAAAAGGCTGCATTGGGCCTTTAATTGGGGTAATTCACTGACACCACCTTCAAGGATGCTTCAATCAACGGTTTTCAAGCACCATTGATTACAGAAAATAAATAATAAGATTATATTCTTAAGAAATTTGCAGTTTGCAGAATAATGTTTTGATTTCCTTTTTACCAATCTGCAAAATGTAAAGGTCAAAGCAATCAACAGCACCAGGCGGTGATGTGTAGCTGGTGAAATGTGTTTCACACAGAGAGATGACGACGATTGTGACCTTTTGTGACCAATTGATTATGACCTACCATTTTATACAGCAAATTGTATGTGTGTCTGTGAGATTTAGAGTCAGAGAGTGCGTGTTGTGTGAGAGACAGAGTTGGCGTATATGTGTGTATAAGTGGCCTGTGTGTGGCCGGTCGGCTGGACTCAGCAGCCCTCTCTAGGCTGATCTTGGCCCCTGGCTGTTGCTTGGCATTCAGCTTGTCTGTAAAGAAACAGCTGGAGGCAAAGCCAACACCAGTCCCACTCTGAGAGCGCCCTGCCAGCAGTGACAGATTCCAGAACTTTCCATGGTACTGCGTCGCCATGCCAACAGGGCTTTGGCAAGCCACTGGCCCGTCCTGATCTGCACACCTGGCCCACCTAGAGTCCAGAATCACCTTCCCTGTCACTGCCTGATGAACAGGTCATTTACAACCCAAGTGTTTGTGTGTTTGTAAGAGTTATGGGCCCAGGGAAAGAAAACAGTGTGGTGGTAGGACCTCCTGTGTGTTAAGCCCTAATCAAACAGGGTGGGAGAACCTGATAGAATAGCTGTTTGAAACTTTAGGGCCAGAGTCAAGCAAACCTGCAATTCACAAATTCAGAAAATGTTATTCACTAGGGTTGGGCGGTATACCGTACATACCGTATCCCTGGGTATTTTGAAATCACAGGAGGTTGGTGGCACCTTAATTGGGGAGGATGGGCTTGTGGTAATGGCTGGAGTGGAATTGGTGGAATTATATGAAATACATCAAACACGTGGTTTCCAGGTGTTTGACGCCATTCCATTTGCTCCATTCCAGCCATTATTATGAGCCGTCCTCCCCTCAGCAGCCTCCACTCTTTGAAATACCCTCTGTATGATTTTCCATTACCGTCAATACCGGAAAAAAATAATACATTTTAATATTTGTACTTGTTAAATAAATACCTGCAGTCAACTTGTGCACTAGGTAATAGATAAAGCAGATCACAATCATCATTTCGCCTGTTAGATTATTTTTCATTATGAAGTTTACCGGTACTAGTTTCCCAAAACAGCTGTTTGAGCCAGTCACAGGTGTTTGTTTATAAAGAAGAACACTGAGCAAAACGGGAGATTCGTGAGGTGAGTCACTCCTGCAGCGCAACTTAAGTGAGGTGATCAAGTTACACTTGTATGAAATTCACTACTAATGTTTGCCAGCTATATATATCTTATGACTATTAAGTTAACTATCTAAGTGGCTAACGTTAGCGGGCAAGATCTTCTTGCTTACAGTAGCAGAGACAATCCCCTTCTAGATTAAGATCCTTGCTGTCTAACATTTGTTTTGTGCATGCTGCAAACTGTGTTTTGAGATACTTGCATAATTTGAGCTGGGTTGTCTGACTTAGTGAGCTCATTAGCATTTATCTAGAATCCGCTATGGGAATTCCTTATTACTTGTTAGCATTTTGTTAGCATTCTGGTAACTGATGTTTTTTGGCTTTCTTTACATTTGAAAAAATTATCGCCCCTTGTGTGCACTGCCGGTAATAACGTACAGTGAGGGAAAAAAGTATTTGATCCCCTGCTGATATTGTACGTTTGCCCACTGACAAAGACATGATCAGTCTATAATTTTAATGGTAGGTTTATTTGAACAGTGAGAGACAGAATAACAACAACAAAATCCAGAAAAACGCATGTCAAAAATGTTATAAATTGATTTGCATTTTAATAAGGGGAATAAGTATTTGACCCCTCTGCAAAACATGACTTAGTACTTGGTGGCAAAACCCTTGTTGGCAATCACAGAGGTCAGACGTTTCTTGTAGTTGGCCACCAGGTTTGCACACATCTCAGGAGGGATTTTGTCCCACTCCTCTTTGCAGATCTTCTCCAAGTCATTAAGGTTTCGAGGCTGACGTTTGGCAACTCGAACCTTCAGCTCCCTCCACAGATTTTCTATGGGATTAAGGTCTGGAGACTGGCTAGGCCACTCCAGGACCTTAATGTGCTTCTTCTTGAGCCACTCCTTTGTTGCCTTGGCCGTGTGTTTTGGGTCATTGTCATGCTGGAATACCCATCCACGACCCATTTTCAATGCCCTGGCTGAGGGAAGGAGGTTCTCACCCAAGATTTGACGGTACATGGCCCCGTCCATCGTCCCTTTGATGCGGTGAAGTTGTCCTATCCCCTTAGAAGAAAAACACCCCCAAAGCATAATGTTTCCACCTCCATGTTTGACGGTGGGGATGGTGTTCTTGGGGTCATAGGCAGCATTCCTCCTCCTCCAAACACGGCGAGTTGAGTTGATGCCAAAGAGCTCCATTTTGGTCTCATCTGACCACAACACTTTCACCCAGTTCTCCTCTGAATCATTCAGATGTTCATTGGCAAACTTCAGACGGGCATGTATATGTGCTTTCTTGAGCAGGGGGACCTTGCGGGCGCTGCAGGATTTCAGTCCTTCACGGCGTAGTGTGTTACCAATTGTTTTCTTGGTGACTATGGTCCCAGCTGCCTTGAGATCATTGACAAGATCCTCCTGTGTAGTTCTGGGCTGATTCCTCACCGTTCTCATGATCATTGCAACTCCACGAGGTGAGATCTTGCATGGAGCCCCAGGCCGAGTTAGATTGACAGTTATTTTGTGTTTCTTCCATTTGCGAATAATCACACCAACTGTTGTCACCTTCTCACCAAGCTGCTTGGCGATGGTCTTGTAGCCCATTCCAGCCTTGTGTAGGTCTACAATCTTGTCCCTGACATCCTTGGAGAGCTCTTTGGTCTTGGCCATGGTGGAGAGTTTGGAATCTGATTGATTAATTGCTTCTGTGGACAGGTGTCTTTTATACAGGTAACAAACTGAGATTAGGAGCACTCCCTTTTAGAGTGTGCTCCTAATCTCAGCTCGTTACCTGTATAAAAGACACCTGGGAGCCAGAAATCTTTCTGATTGAGAGGGGGTCAAATATTTATTTCCCTCATTAAAATGCAAATCAATTTATAATATTTTTGACATGCGTTTTTCTGGATTTTTTGGTTGTTATTCTGTCTCTCACTGTTCAAATAAACCTACCATTAAAATTATAGACTGATCATTTCTTTGTCAGTGGGCTAACGTACAAAATCAGCACAGGATCAAAAAAAAAAATCCCCTCACTGTATATGGCACAGGCAGGGTATGAAGGTATGGAAATAGGATACTGCCCAACCCTATACTAGCTCCTGCACTGCAAAACAAACACCCTTTCATTCAAATCAAAGCTTGTTTTGTCTCATCCAGTAAACATTGTTTGAGTATTATTGAAAATTGACTTTATGTGGCGCAGTGAAGGTTACCCACACTGTGGATTTGACTGAATTCCTGCCTTTCCTGTAAATGTAAACCCCTTGGAGTAGGCTATAGCATTTCCCATGTGATGTCACATTATGTGTATTTAATTTGTAATGCTCTTTTGTGTAGCACTGATAGAATGACAAAATCTTATTACATTAGAACAGTCAGTCACTATTAATGAAACAACTTTGTCCACTGATCTTGATTTGAGCTGATGATACTGTATCTACAGCAATTTTCAGCTGGTCTGTAAAGCCATACTGGAGCCACTGTGGATTGAATTACCTTCTATGTGAAAAAGTGCTATTTATCATTGTCATTTCGAGACGCATTTGAACCAGCGATCTAAGGATAAACTCCTTGGCTTACTGCCTGGGTGCTGCCTTAGGAGCCTTAACACTGGTCACTGTTAGAGGTCACAATGTCCTTATTAGACACTGTGTGAGCCTGCCAGGTCTGAGCTCCACTGTGAGGGATGCTTTGGCATGTCCACCTCAGTCCAGTAAGTGATCAGGTGTTTGACTCTGTCTGGTAGGAAGGAAGTTCTTATTAATGCTGAGAGAGAAGGCAGAGTCTCAGCAACCTCAGGCATGCCTGCCCACTCTCTCTCTCTCTCTCTCTCTCTCTCTCTCTCTCTCTCTCTCTCTCTCTCTCTCTCTCTCTCTCTCTCTCTCTCTCTCTTTCTCTCTCTCTCTCTCTCCCTCTCTCTCTCTCTCTCTCTCTCTCTCTCTCTCTCTCTCTCTCTCTCTCTCTCTCTCACACACACACACACATACTCACACATGCACACACACACACACACACACACACACACTGACACACACTTGCATTAACGCACACACAAACACACTCACAATCGCTCACGCACACACACCCTCTCTCTCACACACACACAAACCACACACACACAAATTCAGATCCAAACAGCAGCAGGCAGGCGCTCACTGTGGTTCATTACTGTAAGAGGGTGTAATCCAAGGTGTGCTGTTACAGGAAAGGGGGTGATTGGGAACAGATACAGTATTTAAAGCTGTGAAGGTGTCTGAAAATAAATGTTAGGACTGAACACCCACCCTTTCTCCTTACAGTATGTTCCTCTGGCTTTCCTTCGCCATCCTCCTTTCCTCCCACCCTCTCTCCCTCCCACCTCTTCTCCCCCATCTCTACCTTCCTGCATTCAAAGCAGCTGCGTCAGTGTACTGTATCTCTACATCTCTGAGCTCAGTTTGAATGAAACACTAGCTCGCTCTGTGCTGTCTTGGGAAACCCCTACTCTCTTCACAAGCAGACTAGCTATTTATTGGCTATTTACAAAAACTTACTATAAATGTACCTGATTTTTTTTATGTTTGTAAAAAACCAAATCAGTGAATAGGCCTGCCTAAACACAAATAACGCTTACACAGACAGAAGTCAGATAATGTTGAATACAAGATGGCACCGACAAACATGGTCACCCTGTTTCTAGCTCCTAGCCAACTTTGGACATTAGATCGGCGGTCACTCACCAGAAATTAGAGCAAAAATGTGACTTCCCTGACCTGGGTCCTTTGGTCTGAACTTTCCGAGGCAGCTCTATTCATCCCGGGTGCTGTACCAAAATGCTGACGCCGGAGAAGAGGAAGAAGAAGTGGGGCCCTAGTCAGACTCAGGCAGCGTGCATACCCTCTATCGCTTCCGAGTATATTGCTCCCTAACACTCAGTCTCTGGACAAGAAAGTAGACGAGCTCAGGGCGAGAATCTCCTTCCAGAGAGACATCAGGGACTGTAACATACTCTGTTTTACGGAATAATGTCTCTCTCCAAATGTATTCTCCCTATCCATTCAGCAAGCGGGGTTCTCCGCCCATCACGCGGACAGGAAGAAAGAACTCTCCAGGAAAAAGAAAGGCGGAGGGGTATGTTTCATGATTAACAACTCATAGTGTGATTGTGGTAACGTACAGGTACTCAAGTCCATTTGTTCTTCTGATCTGGAATACCTCACCATCAAATACTGACCACATTACCTCCCAAGATAATTTTATTCGGTCATCATCACTGCGGTGTATATTCCTCCCCAAGCCAACACCGCGACAGCTCTCAAGGATTGAGACTATGTGCAAACTGGAAACCTCATATCCTGAAGCCACATTTACAGGTATTGTAGCTGGGGACTTTAATAAAGGACATCTGAAGAAAACGCTACCGAAATTATATCAACACATGTCCTATGCGACATGTGCATCACAAACTCTTGATCATTGCTACTCTCCCTTATGGGACGGCAACAAGGCCCTCCCCAGCCCTCCCTTCAGCAAATCAGATCATGCCTCCATTCTGCTCCTCCCCACCTATAGACAGAAACTTAAACAGGAAGCACCCATGGTAAGGACTGTTCAACGTTGGTCTGACCAATCGTAATCTATGCTTCAAGATTGTTTTGACAACACTGACTAGGAAATGTTCCGGATCGCCTCTGAAAATAATATTGACGTATACACTGACTCGATGACTGTGTTCATCAGGAAGTGCATAGAGGATGTTGTTCCCAACTTATCCAAACCAAAACCGTGGATAGATGGCCGCATTCGTGCAAAACTGAAAGCGCAAACCACTGCATTTAACCATGGCAAGTTGATTAGAAACATGGACGTGTACAAACAGACCAGCTACAACCTTCGTAAGGCAATCAGAGGCAAAACGACAGTACAGGGACAAAGTGAAGTCGAAATTCAACGGCTCAGAGACAAGTAGTATGTGGCAGGGACTCCAGACAATCACGGATTGATCCCACCGTTGCCCGCTTAGAGGAAAACAACATTGAGCCACAACGCTGGCCTCCTCCGCTAACAAGGACAGTGTGCTCTCATCCCATGTGGCCAACGTGAGTAAGTAATTTAAGCGTGTTCACCCTCGCAAGGCTGCTTGCCCAGATGGCATCCCAAGACGTGTCCTCAGAGTATGTGCAGACCAGCTGACTGGAGTGTTTACGGACATATTAAATCGATCCATATTCCAGTCTGTTGTCCCCACTTGCTTCAAGATGCCCACCATTGTTCCTGTACCCAAGAAAGTGAAGGTAACTGAACTAAATTAATATCGCCCCGTAGCATAAAGTGCTTTGAGGGGCTAGTTAAGGACCATATCACCTCCACCTTACCCAACAACCTAGACCCACTACAATTCACATACCAACCCAACAGATCCAAGGATGATGCAATCGACATTACACTGCACACTGCCCTATCCCACCTGGACAAGATAAATATCTATGTAAGAATGCTGTTCATCGACTACAGCTCAGCCTTCAACACCATAGTGCCCTCCAAGGTCATCACTAAGCTCAGGACCCCGGGTCTGAACCCCTCCCTGTGCAACTGAGTCCTGGACTTCCTGACAGGCCGACCCCAAGTGGTGAAGGTAGGCAGCAACACCTCTGCCACGCTGATTCTCAACACGGGGGCCCCGCAGGGGTGCGTGCTCAGCCCCCTCCTGTACTCCCTGTTCACCCATGACTGCATGGCCACCCATGTCTCCAAGTCAATCATCAAGTATGCTGACGACACAGAAGTAGAAAGCCTGATTACCAACAATGACAAGACAGCCTACAGGGAGGAGGTGAGAGCCCCAGCAGAGTGGTGCCAGGAAAATAACCTCTCCCTCAATATCAACAAAACAAAGGAGTTGACGTGGACTACAGGAGAAAGCAGAGACAGCACGCCCCCATCCACATCGACTGGGCTGCAGTGGTGAGAGTCAAAAGCTTCAAATTCCTCTGCGTGCACATTACAGACGACCTGAAATGGTACCTTCACACAGACAGTGTGGTGAAGAAGGCGCAACAGCGCCTCTTCAACCTCAAAAGGCTGAAGAAATTCTGATTGGCCCCTTAAGAACCTCACAAACTTCTACAGATGCACCATTGAGAGCATCCTGTTGGCCTGTATCACCGCCTGGTACGGCAAATGCACCATCCACAAATGCAGGGCTCTCCAGAGGGTGGTGCGGTCAGCCCAATGCTTCATCAGGGGCACACTGCCTGCCCTCTGGGACATCTACAGCACCCGGTGTCAAAAAAAGGCCAAAGAGATCATCAAGGACCTCAGCCACCTGAGCCACGGACTGTTCACCCCACTACCTCAAGAAGGAGGAGACAAAGCTGGGACCGAGCGACTGATGAACAGCTGTTAAACAGGCACCACTAGCCGGCTCCGCCCAGTACCTGCCCTGAATCTTAGTCACTGTTACTAGCCGGCTACCACCCAGTACTCTACCCAGCACCTTAGAGACTGTTGTTTTGCCGTATTTACAGTGCGGGAAAAAAGTAAGAGAAGGTGACAACAGTTGGTGCGATTACTCGCAAATGGAAGAAACACAAAAGAACTGTCAATCTCCCTCGGCCTGGGGCTCCATGCAAGATCTCACCTCGTGGAGTTACAATGAGTTGCAATGAGGAATCAGCCCAGAACTACACGGGAGGATCTTGTCAATGATCTCAAGGCAGCCGGGACCATAGTCAACAAGAAAACAATTGGTAACACACTACGCCGTGAAGGACTGAAATCCTGCAGCGCCCGCAAGGTCCCCCTGCTCAAGAAAGCACATATACAGGCCCGTCTGAAGTCTGCCAATGAACATCTGAATGATTCAGAGGAGAACTGGGTGAAAGTGTTGTGGTCAGATGAGACCAAAATCGAGCTCTTTGGCATCAACTCAACTCGTCGTGTTTGTAGGAGGAGGAATGCTGCCTATGACCCCAAGAACACCATCCCCACCGTCAAACATGGAGGTGGAAACATAATGCTTTGGGGGTGTTTTTCTGCTAAGGGGACAGGACAACTTCACCGCATCAAAGGGACGATGGACGGGGCCATGTACCGTCAAATCTTGGGTGATAACCTCCTTCCCTCAGCCAGGGCATTGAAAATGGGTCGTGGATGGGTATTCCAGGATGACAATGACCCAAAACACACGGCCAAGGCAACAAAGGAGTGGCTCAAGAAGAAGCACATTAAGGTCCTGTAGTGGCCTAGCCAGTCTCCAGACCTTAATCCCATAGAAAATCTGTGGAGGGAGCTGAAGGTTCGAGTTGCCAAACGTCAGCCTCGAAACCTTAATGACTTGGAGAAGATCTGCAAAGAGGAGTGAGACAAAATCCCTCCTGAGATGTGTGCAAACCTGATGGCCAACTACAAGAAACATCTGACCTCTGTGATTGCCAACAAGGGTTTTGCCACCAAGTACTAAGTCATGTTTTGCAGAGGGGTCAAATACTTATTTCCTTCATTAAAATGCAAATCAATTTATAACATTTTTGACATACGTTTTTCTGGATTTTTGTTGTTGTTATTCTGTCTCTCACTCTTCAAATAAACCTACCATTAAAATTATAGACTGATCATGTCTTTGTCAGTGGGCAAACATACAAAATCAGCAGGGGATCAAATACTTTTTTCCCTCACTGTACATAGTCATTGAACACTGGTCACCTTAATAATATTTACATACTGTTTTACCCACTTTATATGTATATACTGTCATCTAGTCATGGCTCATCCTATATAACAACTGCTGTACACACCCTTTATGTACAGCATCAGTCAAAAGTTTGGACACACCTACTCATTCCAGGGTTTTTGTTTATTTTTACTATTTTCTATTAATAGTGAAGACATCAAAGCTATGAAATAACATATATGGAATCACGTAATAACCAAAAAACTGTTAAAAAATTCAAAATATATTTCATATTTGAGATTCTTCAAAGTAGCCACCCTTTGCCTTGATGGCAGCTTTACACACTCTTGGCATTCTCTCAACCAGCTTCCTGAGGTAGTCACCTGGAATGCATTCAATTAACAGGTGTGCCTTCTTAAAAGTTAACTTGTGGAATTTCTTTCCTTCTTAATGCGTTTGAGCCAATCAGTTGTGTTGTGACAAGGTAGGGGTGGTATACAGAAGATAGCCCTATTTGGTAAAAGACCAAGTCAATATTATGTCAAGAACAGCTCAAATAAGCAAAGAGAAACGACAGTCCATCATTACTTTAAGACATGAAGGTCAGTCAATACGGAACATTTCAACAACTTTGAAAGTTTCTTCAAGTGCAGTCGCAAAAACCATCAAGCGCTATGATGAAACTGGCTCTCATGAGGACCGCCACAGGAAAGGAAGACCCAGAGTTACCTCTGCTGCAGAGGATAAGTTCATTAGAGTTACCAGCCTCAGAAATTGCAGCTCAAATAAATGCTGCGCAGAGTTCAAGTAACGGACACGTCTCAACATCAACTGTTCAGAGGAGACTGTGTGAAACAGGCCTTAATGGTCGAATTGCTGCAAAGAAACCACTACTAAAGGACACCAATAAGAAGAGGAGACTTGCTTGGGTCAAGAAACACAAGCAATGGACATTAGACCTGTGGAAATCTGTCCTTTGGTCTGATGAGTCCATGTTTGAGATTTTTGTTTCCAACCGCCGTGTCATTGTGAGACGCAGAGTAGGTGAACGGATGATCTCTGCATGTGTGGTCCCATCGTGAAGCATGGAGGAGGAGGTGTGATGGTGTGGGGGTGCTTTGCTGGTAACACTGTCTGTGATCTATTTAGAATTCAAGTGGTGTGGCTTTAGAATTCAAGGCACATCACAGCATTCTGCAGCGATACGCCATCCCATCTGGTTTGTGCTTAGCAGGACTATCATTTGTTTTTCAATAGGACAATGACCCAACACACCTCCCGGTTGTGTAAGGGCTATTTGACCAAGAAGGATAGTGATGGAGTGCTGCATCAGATGACCTGGCCTCCAAAATCACCCGAACTCAACCCAATTGAGATGGTTTGGGATGAGTTGGAAAGCTATTTTTTTGTCCATTAAAAGAACATAAAATTGATCAGAAATACGGTGTAGACATTGTTAATGTTGTAAATGGCTATTGTAGCTGGAAACGGCTGATTTTTAATGGAATATCTACATTGGCATACAGAGGCCCATTATCAGCAACCATCAGTCCTGTGTTCCAATGGCACGTTGTGTTTGTTAATCCAAGTTTCTAGGCAGAGTTGTAAAGAAAAAGACATATCTCAGACTGGCCAATAAAAAGAAAAGATTACGATGGGCAGTCTGAGATATGGCTTTTTCTTTGCAACTCTGCCTAGAAGGTCAGCATCCCGGAGTTGCCTCTTCACTGTTGACGTTGAGACTGGTGTTTTGCAGGTACTATTTAATGAAGCTGCCAGTTGAGGACCTGTGAGGCGTCTGTTTCTCAAACTATATACTCTAATGTATTTGTCCTCTTGCTCAGTTGTGCACCGGGGCCTCCCACTCCTCTTTCTATTCTGGTTAGAGCCAGTTTGCGCTGTTGTGTGAAGGGAGTAGTACACAGCGTTGTACGAGATCTTCAGTTTCTTGGCAATTTCTCGCATGGAATAGCCTTAATTTCTCCGAACAAGAATAGACTGACGAGTTTCAGAAGAAAGTTATTTGTTTCTGGCCATTTTGAGCCTGTAATCGAACCCACAATTGCTGATGCTCCAGATACTCAACTAGTCTCAAGAAGGCCAGTTTTATTGCTTCTTTAATCAGCCTTTTCAAATGATAAACTTGGATCAGCAAACACAACGTGCTATTGGAACACAGGACTGATGGTTGCTGATAATGGGCCTCTGTACGCCTATGTAGATATTCCATTAAAAATCAGCTTTTTCCAGCTACAATAGCCATTTACAACATTAACAATGTCCACACTGTATTTCTGATCAAGTTGATGTTATTTTAATGGACAAAAAAATGCTTTTCTTTCAAAAACAAGGACATTTCTAAGTGACCCCAAACTTTTGAATGGTAGTGTACGTATATATCTACATATATATTTCTTAATTTCTTTCTTTTAATTTTTTTGGTTATTTGTGAATTGTTTTGCATTGCTAGGTATTATTGAATTGAATTACATTTATTTGGGTAACAGACATATACAACAAAATGTACAATGTGGACCCAGAGGATATCACTTAAAAGTATTAATTAAAACGCTTGTTTCCGAAGTGGTCCTCGATGGTAAAAACAATAACACATATAATATATAATAATATATATATAATGATTAAAAGGCAAGACAAAATTACAAACATTCATTTATATTGACATCCTAGAAAGTGACACTATTCACTGAACTTTTCCCTAACCTTACCAATTAACCATATTCATTCCACATTTCGACCTTAAAAAACAATCAATTCATTACACATGACCTGCAGTAGGGGGCACAAGGGGCAGTGGAGTGGTTTCTCTTACTTAGACAACCTTTTCCAAATGAAAGCCTTTGCCTGCTTTTTAAAGCTATTTCTACTTTTTCTTTGCTTGATCTCCAAGGGGAGGCTATTCCATAGACAAATGCCTGTATAGGAAAACGTGCTCCACGCAGTACTGTTTACTTTTGCGATTTTACAAGACATAACACTAGCTCTGGTATTGTAACTGTGCTGGTTATAGACCATATCAATGTGGTTTTTCATATAACCTGAGGCACGATCATTTAAGATGTCAAACATATGATTGAGTTTAAGTTGGTCCACTGTGGACTCTAAAGGCAACAAGCCCACCTCCCAGAACTCCTGTACCCCTATGTGGGTCCTAGGGGGGACATTCAGCATATACCTGATAACATTATTTTGCATGACCTGCATTCTCTTTTTCAGCTTTTTTGATAGTCCACTATACCAAGCAGAGCAGGCATAATCAAAATGACACTGAATCAAGGTTGAGACAAGCAGTTTCTTAACTTTGATGTTAAAATATCTAGTGTTACGATATAAGATTTTCAATTTGTTCGCCATTTTAGATTTTTTTTGTTGTTGCAGCAATCAGGTCTCCAGAAAGGGATTGATCTTGGGACACACCAAGATAAGTTACACTTGTCTTGGATTCAATCTCCTTTTTCCCAAATATAGCAACAATTTGTTGTCAGTCGACCAATCTCTAACAGAATGCAATTCCTTACTCAGGGTCTCCTCTATCTAAGCCGTATTCTTCCCTGATACCAGTAAGGCTGAGTCATCAGCATAAAGCAGGAGTTTGCAATTTACTGTATCTGGCATATCATTGACGTATATAAGAAATAAGAGAGGCCCTAAAATTGATCCCTGCGGTACTCCACGGGATATTTCTTTGGCCTCAGACAGAACATCACCAACATTACATACTTACATACTGTTCTGTTGGTCAAATAAAACCTAAACCAATTCACTGCTACATCATTAAGACCCATGCATTTCAGTTTCATCAGGAGAGGCTTTCCTCACCATACTTGTATAGTTCCCCTTCCCAGTTTCCTGCTTGATGTGGTCAAAAAGGTGGATAAGGCAAGTATCAGTGGGATGAGCTGTTCTAAAGCCAGATTGGAGTTCATAAAAAAGTTTGTGCTCGAGAAGGTATCCTTCAAGTTGATTTAAAACGAATCTCTCAACAACTTTGGATAAGGTGCTGAGGATCGACATAGGCCTGTAGTTTCCTACATTTGTTTTACTGCTCTTCTTGTGGAGCGGAACCACCCTGGCTGTTTTGAAATCATTGGGGAATTTACAACTGCTATTAGAAAGGTTTACAATATGCTCGTGTCCAGCAGCCCAATGTTTTGTACTGCGTTTAAACAGCCTAAATTGCAAACAAGTGAAATGTTGCTTTGAGAATTTACAGCTTCATCATATGACAAGGGTTGGATATCTCCACACTTTATGTGAACAAAGAAATCACAAATGTCGCAAAACTAGAAACACGCATTTCACTGCACCTGTGATAACATCTGCAAATCTGTGTACGCGGCCAATAAACTTAGATTTGATTAGATTTTATAAAAACTGTGTTAGGATAGTAAGGCATCTTTGACAGCAGCAACTGGAATGACAGATCACACCCACTCAGCCACTGAAGGAGGTTCCTCCCATTAACGCTGCACTTTAAAGGCCAGCAACACTTATTTTTCCCGCTGTAATACATCTGTGCCACGAGCTCAACTCCCCCTTGGGATAATGTAGTATAAACTTACTCAACATGGCTCAATATTTCCAAAGCCACCCACACAAGCCTTGTGTAGCGTTAGTGTACCCCAGCTAGGGAAAGGGAGCTAGGAGCTCTGAATCAGTACAGCTTTATTTACAACCCTTTAAAAACAAACTTTCAAAACCTAATTCCCTTTTGCTCATGCATTACTGTAGAGGTAATGAAAGCCTGGCCTTATGCAGAGGCTTGAATGGATGAGACAGAGGCCTGAGCGTGTGGGCGGTACAAAACAAACAGTTACCTCTAGCTGCTCTAGCCTTCCCCCGGCCAGGCTTTACGAGGGGACGCAGATTGGAGAAATATGATGGTTTGTTGTGAGCAAAATTCGGCCCTATGGATTTAGACTGTTGGAAAACCATAGTCGGACAGAAAACAAGTTTGTCTGGCGAGGGCATGTGTTTGGACAACACTGCGTGTTGATTTATCTGCTTCCTAGAATGTGTAATCGAATGTCTAATGGACTCACTGTTCATTTGTGAATTAACACATTCTTACATTTACATCATTGATGCTGGACATATGCTTTCAATTTTAGCTAGTACGAATATATTATTTTAGTTTTTTTGCCATCTTGACAAGGATTATATTCTATATCCAGTATCCACTCCACCAAAGGCAACGCAAAGCGACTTAACTCCAACCCTTGGCCCTCTGTTAGGGTATGTTGACAGGGTATGAGAAATCTATCTACCTTTTAAAAACAGTATTACCAGTCTTGCAATATACCTGTATTTGAAACATGCTGAAAGACCCAATTAGCTTAATGGCAAAACGACAAGACCTATAAAACTACCTGAAACAGAAGGGAAGCAATTGCACAAGAGAAGGTATTACAGGGCGGTGCAAAGTACGAGGGAAAGTTATCCTTCACATTAATGTTACTGGATTCAAATCAAATCAAATTTTATTGGTCACATGCGCCGAATACAACAGGTGCAGACATTACAGTGAAATGCTTACTTACAGCCCTTAACCAACAGTGCATTTATTTTAAACAAAAAAGTAAGAATAAAACAACAACAAAAAAGTGTTGAGAAAAAAAGAGCAGAAGTAAAATAAAGTGACAGTAGGGAGGCTATATATACAATAAAATAAAGTGACAGTAGGGAGGCTATATATACAGGGGGGTACCGTTGCATAGTCAATGTGCGGGGCCACCGGCTAGTTGAGGTAGTTGAGGTAATATGTACATGTGGGTAGAGTTAAAGTGACTATGCATAAATACTTAACAGAGTAGCAGCAGCGTAAAAAGGATGGGGTGGGGGGGCAGTGCAAATAGTCCGGGTAGCCATGATTAGCTGTTCAGGAGTCTTATGGCTTGGGGGTAGAAGCTGTTGAGAAGTCTTTTGGACCTAGACTTGGCACTCCGGTACCGCTTGCCGTGCGGTAGCAGAGAGAACAGTCTATGACTAGGGTGACTGGAGTCTTTGACAATTTTGAGGGCCTTCCTCTGACACCGCCTGGTATAGAGGTCCTGGATGGCAGGGAGCTTTGCCCCAGTGATGTACTGGGCCGTACGCACTACCCTCTGTAGTGCCTTGCGGTCAGAGGCCAAGCAGTTGCCATACCAGGCGGTGATGCAACCAGTCAGGATGCTCTCGATGGTGCAGCTGTAGAATTTTTTGAGGATCTGAGGACCCATGCCAAATCTTTTTAGTCTCCTGAGGGGGAATAGGCTTTGTCGTGCCCTCTTCACGACTGTCTTGGTGTGTTTGGACCATGATAGTTCGTTGGTGATGTGGACACCAAGGAACTTGAAGCTCTCAACCTGTTCCACTACAGCCCCGTCGATGAGAATGGGGGCGTGCTCAGTCCTCTTTTTTTTCCTGTAGTCCACAATCATCTCCTTTGTCTTGGTCACGTTGAGGGAGAGGTTGTTGTCCTGGCACCACACGGCCAGATCTCTGACCTCCTCCCTATAGGCTGTCTCATTGTTGTCGGTGATCAGGCCTACCACTGTTGTGTCGTCGGCAAACTTAATGATGGTGTTGGAGTCGTGCCTGGCCATGCAGTCATGGGTGAACAGAGAGTACAGGAGGGGACTGAGCACGCACCCCTGAGGGGCCCCCGTGTTGAGGATCAGTGTGGCAGATGTGTTGTTACCTACCCTTACCACCTGGGGGCGGCCCGTCAGGAAGTCCAGGATCCAGTTGCAGAGGGAGGTGTTTAGTCCCAGGATCCTTAGCTTAGTGATGAGCTTAGAGGGCACTATAGTGTTGAATGCTGAGCTGTAGTCAATGAATAGCATTCTCACGTAGGTGTTCCTCTTGTCCAGGTGGGAAAGGGCAGTGTGGAGTGCGATAGAGATTGCATCATCTGTGGATCTGTTGGGGCGGTATGCAAATTGGAGTGGGTCTAGGGTTTCTGGGATTATGCTGTTGATGTGAGCCATGACCAGTCTTTCAAAGCACTTCATGGCTACAGACGTCAGTGCTACGGGTCGGTAGTCATTTAGGCAGGTTATCTTAGAGTTCTTGGGCACGGGGACTATGGTGGTCTGCTTGAAACATGTTGGTATTACAGACTCAGTCAGGGACATGTTGAAAATGTCAGTGAAGACACTTGCCAGTTGGTCAGCACATGCTCGGAGTACACGTCCTGGTAATCCGTCTGGCCCTGCGGCCTTGTGAATGTTGACCTGCTTAAAAGTCTTACTCACATCGGCTACGGAGAGCGTGATCACATAGTCGTCCGGAACAGCTGGTGCTCTCATGCATGCTTCAGTGTTGCTTGCCTCGAAGCGAGCATAGAAGTGGTTTAGCTCGTCTGGTAGGCTTGTGTCACTGGGCAGCTCGCGGCTGTGCTTCCCTTTGTAGTCTGTAATAGTTTTCAAGCCCTGCCACATCCGACGAGCGTCAGAGCCAGTGTAGTATGATTCAATCTTAGACCTGTATTGACTCTTTGCCTGTTTGATGGTTCGTCGGAGGTCATAGCGGGATTTCTTATAAGCGTCCGGGTTAGAGTCCCGTTCCTTGAAAGCGGCAGCTCTACCCTTTAGCTTAGTGCGGATGTTTCCTGTAATCCATGGCTTCTGGTTGGGGTATGTACGTACGGTCACTGTGGGGACGACATCATCGATGCACTTATTGATGAAGCCAGTGACTGATGTGGTGTACTCCTCAATGCTGTCTGAAGAATCCCGGAACATGTTCCAGTCTGTGCTAGCAAAACAGTCCTGTAGCTTAGCATCTGCGTCATCTGGATTCAGTGGAGCTTGAGGTAAATAGCACAAGAGGATCAAATGGAATGTACTTTTTAACAAATATGGGAGATTCTAATCTAGGAAGAAGATTCATATACAAACTGAAATCATCTGGATGATTTCACTGTTTGAATCATCTCATGCGCTCTATAAAAGCATACAGTCAGATAACAGACCAAAGTTTGACTCACGATCTTACAGAATGTTTAAGAAGAAGCGACAAGAGATAAACTTTAAGCACCTAAAGCAAATTCTAGCACCACTACACAATCTTTAACCATTGGACTGATATCAATATTTTTATCCATTTTGTTGAACATGTCGCCACTTCCCTTTCTTTAACTGCCATTTACCAACCCTGTCTGTTTAAAACTGTTGACTTGATTAAACATGGCACATAATTTATGAAGAACTGAAAAGGAGACATCCATTTTGTCTGTCTGTCTTTATTAAAGTTGAATGAAGTCTACAGTAACAAAAGGATATATGACCTCATGGCCTGGGGTAAAAAGAGATGAAGTCATTGTTAACCACAATGGGGCTTTTTTCTTAGTTTTAATAATCTGACTAAAATAGTTACCGTATGCTCAAGGGGTGTTCCATGCACCACTCCACTCTTCGAGCACTTTGCCTTTTGATCAGAGACTGAATTATAGCGTGCATGAGTAACCAGGTGAGGGACATCTCTGGACAATTTTCAAGTCTAATTTTTAGTCAGGTACTGAAAATTCCTTTCTAATCAAATCAAATCAAAGTTTATTGGTCGAGTACACAGATGTCCCCCCCGGAATTAATCAAGTCTTATTGGATTGAATTTGAAAAATCATTTATAAACTGTGTGTACGTACAAAATATATCCTAAAATGTGTGTCCAAAAGTTTGCATTTATACATTTTTACTTAACGTGAGAATGTGCTCAACTCCCCGCAAACTTTAAACCATGCGTAAACACATCTGCTAGTGGTTGAAATATTGTATTGCAAGCTGGCAAGTGAGTATTTTGTGCAAATGGGGGATATGATGAAAAGCTTATTCATAAAAAACAAAAAACAAGAAAACATATTAACAAGAATGCAGCCATTTGACGTTAGTGAGAAGAGCGAAAATCAATGTATTTTTTTTTTTTTTTTACAAACATTGCAGAATAAATTCTTCACCTTTTCTGGCCGTGATAGGTTCATTTTCCCGAAGTACCCATACAACAAATTAATATGCACAACACTAATTTAATTGGATCTAGTAGCCTTGTAAATAGATAGGCTATATGTATTTGAAGTTTTACAATCCATTAGGCAGCGTGGTTTACAATAAACAGTTGAATTTAACGTTGATCTTTTACATTGAAAGTATTCAGACCCCTTGACTTTTTCCACATTCTGTTACGTTACAGCCTTATTCTAAAATTGGTTAAATTGTTTGTTTTTTCTCATCAATCTACACACAATACCGCATAATGATGAAGCAAAAACAGGTTTTTATAAATTTTTGCTAATATATAACAAATAAAAAATGGAAATATCACATTTACATAAGTATTCAGACCCTTTACTCAGTACTTTGTTGAAGCACCTTTCGCAGTGATTACAGCATCGAGTCTTCTTGGGTATGACACTACAAGCTTGGCACACCTGTATTTGGGGAGTTTCTCCCATTCTTCTCTGCAGATCCTCTCAAGCTCTGTCAGGTTGGATGGGGAGCGTTGCTGCACAACTATTTTCAGGTCTCTCCAGAGATGTTCGATCGGGTTCAAGTCCGGGCTCTGGCTGGGCCACTCAAGGACATTCAGAGACTTGTCCCGAAGCCACTCCTGTATTGTCTTGGCTGTGTGCTTAGGGTCGTTGTTCTGTTGGAAGGTGAACCTTCGCCCCAGTCTGAGGTCCTGAGCGCTCTGGAGCAGGTTTTCATCAAGGATCTTTCTGTACTTTGCTCCATTCATCTTTGCCTCGATCCTGACTAGTCTCCCAGTCCCTGCCGCTGAAAACATAGGGATGGTGCCAGGTTGCCTCTCGACTTTAGGTGCCTTTTGGCAAACTCCAAGAGGGCTGTCATGTGCCTTTTACTGAGGAGAAGCTTCCATCTGGTCACTCTACCATAAAGGTGTGATTGGTGGAGTGCTGCAGAGATGGTTGTCCTTCTGGAAGTTTCTCCCATCTCCACAGAGGAACTCCAGAGCTCTGTCAGAGTGACCATCAGGTTCTTGGTCACCTCCCTGACCAAGGCCCTTCTCACCCTGATTGCTCAGTTTGGCCGGGCGGCCAGCTCTAGGAAGAGCCTTGGTGGTTCCAAACTTCTTCCATTTAAGAATGATGGAGGCCACTGTGTTCTTGGGGACCTTCAAGGCTGCAGACATTTTTTGGTGTCCTTCCCCAGATCTGTGCCTCGACACAATCCTGTCTCAGAGCTCTACGGACAATTCCTTCGACCCCATGGCTTGGTTTTTACTCTGACATGCACTGTCAACTGTAGGACCTTATATAGACAGGTGTGTACCTTTCCAAATCATGTCCAATCAATTGAATTTACCACAGGTGGCCTCTAATCAAGTTGTAGAAACATCTCAAGGAAGATCAATGGAAACAGGATGCACCTGAGCTCAATTTTGAGTCTCATAGCAAAGTGTCTGAATCCATATGTAAATAAGGTATTTCTGTTTAAAATATTTAATACATTTGCTAATATCTCTGAAAAACAGTTTTCGCTTTGTCATTATGGGGTATAGTGTGTAGATTACATAGTTTTTATTTTTATTTAATCAATTTTAGAATAAGGCTGTAACGTAACAAAATGTGGAAAAAGTCAAGGGGTCTGAATACTTTCTGAAGGCACTGTACGCTACTATAAGTACTGTAAATGCTTTTTGTTTTGTAGCCTGACCTAGACAATGTTTCAGAATTCGCGGGCAGTCCATTATATTTAGGTTGGGTGAAAAGTTGATGCAAAACATTGTTGAATTGAAACGTTTTGCTGACAGGTCCACAAAAATCTGCCATTCTTTTCTCTTTCAGAAACTAACACAGTCCAGATACAGTTTAAATTAGTGGAAAATATGAAATATTCTGCCAACACTGTAAATAGAGTGGTAGTTTATGTAAAATATTTGACAGTATGGGTACAAAAAGTGATGTAATTTCTAAACGGTTCACCTGATATTGATGAAAATACTGTCTGCACTTTAACCTCATAGTATTGTATCATTTCAAAGCCAAAGTGCTGGAATACATAGCCAAAACAGAAAATGTGTCACTGTCCCAATACTTTTGGAGCTCACTGTATCTCACATGTAAAGGACCACCTAAAGAGCAACTATGTGAATAACTAATTTTTTACCTAAATGTCAAATAGAATCTTACAGTCACAATCTATTGCTCAAGATGGATAAGTTATACGGTACCTGAGGATAAGTACACTTTTACACTATCCATAATTTGTTAATTATTATTTTATGATCCTAATGAGGAAATTATCTTTAAAAGCCTGGAGGGCTTGTTGTCTTGAGAATGAGAACCTTTGGTTTGTTATGGGGAAGATTCTGTCGTGAACTGCTCTCAAGCGTTGTGCTCATCAAGTCTTCAACTTCTCTTTCATAATAACCACCCCCAAGTATTGGGACCTGCCCTGTAGTTAACACAAAATGTGTCAACAGTAAATAAAAACAAAATGTTGCCATAGCAACCTCAAATGAGTAACAGCAATAGGTATCATATTTATGCTGCCTTTAATATGGCCAAGATCTCCATAAACTAGTGTACAAAATATCTTTTTTTTTGTACTGTTTGATTTCTAAAATGAGCACAAGCTTATTGGCCCCTTCACTCATGTTATTATCATGTCAGTCCTAATGAGCATTGTTATTAACAGTGAGCTACACTTTAGTACATGGAAAATGTAGACCTAAGTTATCAATCATACAAGTCACTAGTCCAGTAGAGTTCCTGAATCAAGCAGTGGGTTATTAACTCCTTGGTGAAGTGCTTTTTAACTAGAATACAATACATTTTCTTGAAGAAGAAGTCAAGTGAGAGGTGAAAACTAATGCGTTTGGGAGAGAGCTCTGCCAGACAGAACCCTGGTGGCCCGGTCTGTGAGGCTCAGAGCGGGTGGCCTTTCCCTTCCCCCCCGGGCCTGCATGTTAAAACTGTCCAGAGTCTCCCTCTCCCTGCCTTCCCTTCAGCCTTCAGCATATCTCTCTGTCGGCCAAATGCTGCCTGCCTCACATGTCCCAGGGCAGGCTGGCGGCTGCATCCCAAATGGCACCCTATTCCCTATATCGTGCACTACCTTTGACCAGGGCCCATAGGGCTTTATTCAAAAGTAGTGCACTATATAGGGAATACAGTGCCATTTGGGATGCAACCTGGGAGGCTGGAAGGACAAGGCCACTCAGCTCAACAGAGCCTGTATGTGCATTGAAAGTCGTCCATTTAAAATAACCTATGGATAAATAAATACAGAGCTCTAAGTTCACTGTACAGTAATTGGTCAGGAAGCCCATTGGAGGCAAAGCTCATTTACAGTAAATGGATCAGCGTGGAGCTGCTGAAGTGCACTTGGCTCCATACGCGCATTATAACGATTGGACATTTCAAGTGAAGTCCTGGAGGTTTTTTAATATTGCGATGTCTCGCAGACACTGTTTACTTTTTTGTTTGTAAAAAGTCAACACTGTTTGAGTGTGTGAGTACAGGTTTAGTCAAATATAGTGTTTCACAAATAAAAATATTACAGAAAGTGGTAAGAATTATGTAATTTTTGATCATATGATCAGTTCTATTATGTTAGTTTTAGTGGGCAGTGAGGTCAGGTTTGAAATTGAGCTTTTCTAGGTAACAATTAATACCTTACTGTAATTGTTTTAAAATAAAAGGGTAAAAAATAAACAAAAATAGCAATTTCTCAAGCAAGAATTTTGCTAGGACTGTCTGGGAGTGGTCTGAGCGTGGAGGGGAAAACTGAAAACTAGCTGTTATTGGAAGAGAGGTTTGAAACGCTCATTCTTATTGGTCTATTAACTAACTTACCACATTGTGATGTCACCAGGCAGGCCAAAACTCCAGCCCACCAAAACAGGCTGAAATTTCAGTTGGCCTTTTCAAACAGCTCTTACACTAAAAGGGCATTATCATAATTTTCACAATTTCACAGTATTATTCCAACCTAATAGTGTGGAAATATATATAAAACACAGGAAAATCACGTTTTTGACTGCACTAGGACTTTAAACTGTTGAAGTAGTGAACAAACAAGAAGCCTAACAACAGAAGACATATTATCCTCATCTGAAATACAGTGAAGAAATCAACCGAAAGTATCAGCTTAGATGATTGTGGATATGCTTGCTCAAAGACTCAAAGGTCTTTGATAGAGCGGTTTACCCTGACGACCACACACACACACAAACACACAGTCAAACACTGTGGTTAGGCCTGCCGAGTGCCGACCTTGTTGACCAACTGGCTTAGCGTGTGGTTACATGCTGTACGCAAAGCAGTCATTACCGTATTGAATCTGCTCTTCACATAAGAAAACAAACAGGCTCAATCCGTCATTAATGTGTCAAGCTAGACATGTGTGTGTGTGTGTGGTCATTGGGGTAAACCTCTCTATCAGAATGACCTTTGAGTTTTAAATCCTCAGTAAAACATCAGGAAGGACCTGTGAATTTACTTGAGCCTCTTTTTCTTTCGTTAACAAAGGGTCTCCCCTTCCAAAAACAAATTGTAGTGCAGTATAACTGCAGTATGCTTCAAATACTGTGTCCAAAATAATACTGCAGTAATGTTGCAGCCTAACTGCAGTTAGAGTGCAGTATAACTGCAGTTCAACTGCAGTACGCTGCAGTTATTCTGCAATTACTGTGTCCAAAATACCACAGTCGACTGCAGTTACTACACTTTTACTGCAGTTTCAAAACTACAATATTTTTTTGTAAGGGTCAAGAGTGACTCAGAAGTCACTACTTGATCTATCAGAAACATCTATATCCGAGGGCATAACATATTTGTTAGCCATATGTGTAACAGTACTAGTGGTTTAATAATATACTGTAAATGTACAGCAGTAGCAGTGGTGGCAGTGGGTGGTTCCAAAGGCAACCAACGCCATGGCAACACCACAAGCCACAGAACATAAAACACACACACCCACAACCACCTCCTCAACCCCCCCCCCCCCCCCCCCCCCCACCCTTGTTCCTCAGACTTTACTGCACAGCTATCTATACTTGGGCACGGGGATGGAGAGAGGGTCTAACTGTGTCTGACTCGGAGCTGTGCTGTGTGTTGGTTGGCAGCGTGGCTGAAGTTTATGGTAATGTTTTGGGTGATAGGTCGGTCGGGTGCAGTGGGGTGGCGGGTGGCGGGCCAGGGCAGCCATTGGTGGTGGCAGTGTGGTGACTGTGTGTGGCTTCAGGCTGTGTCCAGCTGGCCAGTGTCCGTTCTCTGAGGTCAGGGAAGTGAGAGGAGGCAGGCAGCAGGCAGTTAGACCTTGGGCTGCATGTGGTCAGGGTGGGGGGCGAGAGGGGGCGAGACTGAGGACTGAGCCCCCCTCAACTGTAGACCAGAGCACAGGGCCACTGCAGAGAGGGCACACCCACACACACACACATGCACAGATTGCACAAACAAATGCGCACACACATACACAATATGCACACACACACAGGCATACACCCCTGATGCTGTCCCCCCACAGACAACATCTACCAAGAAAGAGAAATGCTACAGTGACGACCTCATGAGGCTCAGACTCTGGATTTATCACACAGGCACGCACACATAAATGCAAACTGTTTTAAAAGAGGAGCGTGGTTGTCCGTAGGATGTTGAAGAGTGGGTGCTCTTGGTGGAGGGGTGTGGTTGTCTGAAGTGCTGGAAGAGCAGGCTGCTCTTGATGTTGGAGTGGCATAGTGATTCAGGTCGTAGAGGAGTGGTTGTGGAGGAGTGACGGGATCAGTTGGGGATCGGGAGTCCTGTTCGAGGTAGCTGGCTTGTGCAGTGCAGACCCCAAAAAGTCAGGACTCTCGGATGATAATTCAGGAACAGAGGGTAATGTGGGCTTGGAGGAGATCTTGTGGGTTGGATCGGATGTAGCAGTGGTAAGCCTGGGAGGACCAGCGGCCTACGATTTAAACTGTGTGGTCAGGCAGCCCTTGGTGAGAAGCAGAGGAGGTGGCACCGATCCGGAAGGAGTGTCCGGAGAAGGGATCGTCAGAAAAGCCGGATTTGGAGAGGATGTGGAGGAGATGGAGATTGTGATGATCTGTGATGAAGAGGGGGTCGTGAGGGGCTGGGTCGAAGGCTAGGTCGAAGACTGGTGGGGGCTCGGTCGAAGGCTGATGATGCTGGGGGCCGGGTGGCAGGCTGAGGAGGCTGGTGTCGAACGCCAACGAGGCTGTGTCAAAGGCTGGGTCGAAGGCTGATGAGGCCGGGTTGAAGGCTGGGATGGAAACTGATGAGGCTGGGTCAAAGGCTGTGGAGTCTGGTTCCTGGATGGTCTGCTGGTGGAATGCAGGTGAGCTTGGAGATTGTCAGGATGGTGAAGCGGTTGTTGTGTTGGATGAGGCCTGGCAGTGGCAAGGGAGTAGGCTGTAGATGGAGTTGCGGCGGCGGTATGGTTCAGGTCTCCGGGGCCAACCGACTTGGATTGTGCCTGTGAAGGAAGGAGGGAGGGGGATGGGAAATAGGGAGGTTAGGGGCAGAGAGCGCATCCATCCCCAAGCCAGAGCTGGGATTAGGCGGGGGATGGAACAAGAACGGGCATTGCTGGGCCAGCAGAGGGAGCTGTGTGCTTGGCATCAGCAGGAGCAGGCACGGCCGGGCCAACAGGGGGAGCCGTGGAGGCTGTCGGATGCCAGGTCGTAATCTGTGGAGACTGGGTGAGAATCCAGGTCTGGGGCTGGTTTGGGTCTAGTTGGTGGTGGTGGAATATACGGAGGCGGCAGGGGATGTCATCATGGTTGACCTCGGGAGCGTGGCGTCGTCAGGTGGTGGGCAACATTGGGGAGGTGGATGTGGTTGTAGCCCCAGGGAGGAGTGACAGCCGTAGTCAACCAACCGGAGAGAGGCAGAAGTAGTTCAGTGGAAGATAAGTGGCACGAGGGAGAGCGCAAGTAACAAGAGAGAAATGAATCATGGCAGGATAATGATGGCATTTCTAGTGTGTGATAGCCAGTCTGAGTCAAAGTAGTATTGTGGCCAATAAAAGGTTGAAATTAGCATGATGCAACAATCTGATGTGATCTGATACTAAGTGTGGCCTGCCCTCACGTGGGCTATTGAAATGTGACCCTGGACAATACTTTTAAATTAAATTAATTGCATAATGGAATGTGCCAAAAGCAGAGTTTTTATCCAAAATTACTCTTAACATGAATGAAGGGAAAACAGAATTCTAGGGGAATGCTTAGAACAGATTATTTCTTGCCCTAATGGCCCGATGTAGCCTAGCAGCTGTATGGTGATTGATGCCAGCCCATCTAAAATGGAGTTGGCGCACAGAGATTGTGGAAAAGGAACTGCTTCAAGATGGATTACTGTACCGATTATGGATGAATGGCCGGGACTCACGCGGTTTTACGGGGTCCACTGAGGAGCGAGGCATGCGCTTGTATGAGGCCGGGAGATGCTCTGTTGCGTTCGGGGAAGCAGGGCCGGTGGATAGTCGGGAAATGCACTCGGGAGAGTGGTGCACTCTTGAAAATGGGCCGCGGACATGCTGTTTCCTTCTTTTCCTCAAGAAAAGGTTGGGAAGGCAGGTAGCTTGCTGGTCCGTGATATGATAGGAACGAGGGAGATAGTGCCTGAAGGCAGCGATTGAACCGAAATAAAACTCTAGAAAGCATGAAATGCCAAGAGCCAACTTTTTTCCACAGCAAGCTTAAGACACATGGGCTGCATTCCAAACACGTAAAAGACACTCCCTCCTCCACTTACCCTCGCCTTATGCCCTTGGGGGAATCCACGCAACCATCTTTGCCGTCGGTCCAAACAATTAGCCAAGCAAGGGAAGTTGGCGACATAAGTCCCTCAGCCCGCGTTTGTGATCGAGTGTGCGCGTGTACAACTCTGTTCACTCTGGGGCCTGAAACGCCTCATGATTCAATTTGCGATGATTGTACATCCGCTAAGAAAAGTCTGCCAAAATGTAAAACCAACATCAATATGGAGAAGTCAACATACAAGTGTAAGTAAAAATGAATGTAAATAAGTTAGAAATTGTGCTACTAATGCACATGACGGCACAAACACGTCTCGTAAAAGTAAAGATGTTTTTGTTTGGTTAGCTTTTGGAAACGTTAGCTAGCGCATACAACTTCCCCTGACATCACGTAATTTTCGATTTACGTGATATCGTCGGATGGCTAGTATTCGATGTCTGCAGATACGTTGTCTTCTAGCCAAGATATGAAATGCAATCCTAATTGACTGTAGCGCATATAATACACACACACAACAGCTACCAGTGGTTCCACGATGACTGAAAAAACAAACGTGGGACGAACGAGTGACGAATTTCCGGGCAAGAGCGGTCCATTTAAAATTAATTAATTATTCCCTCGCCCCTTGCCCCTTGCCTTGCAAGTGTCAACTCATCATACGTCATGATACGTCATCAGAAGTGTCCACTTAATTTGAGGGCAAAGGGGAGAGGGTGTGTCTTTTACGTGTTTGGAATGCAGCCATCGATTAGAGGTCAGTGAAAGAGACATGACAGGAGCAGATGTATAATGTGACAACAGCTTCAAACAGTGGTAAAAACTGCATTATTTGTTATTGAATAGATATTTCACAGCGATTTAGAAGGGATAATGATTCCCTACACTATACAGTGTTTGATTTATTACATAAACTGAATTTTAGCAACCAGGAAATTAGTGATTACTACTAGATAACACAGCCACGAAGTCAGATTAGCTTTCTCAGTTTGACAACAGATGCCGCTCCAGCAGGAGAAATCAATAGGCGAATAACTCAGCCAATCACAACACAGGCGGGTAAGTAATACTTTGAAACACTATCATTCCACTATTAGCAGCATATATATTATGGACATTTTCTGAAATTACAATGCAAAAATGTCTTATGTGTAGCACCTTTAAATGCTGATATTTGGTTGAGTCCAAACACAATCCAATATTACCTTTGTAATACAGTAAATAGCCTAAACTTGAGGCTATCTTACAAACTAATGTAACATTCAACCTTAAAATGAGTAACACATGGAAACATTTTGAGGTTACTGTAACTATGCATTTCTTCTTATGTAATCATATAAAGCGTGCATGTTCAAGATAGCATGCATAGGTCGTCGCAGGTCTGTGGAGATCTTCAAAATTGCTGTAATAATCTGTGCATAATCTTGAACAGCATTGATCACTTGCACCATGTACAGTGCTATGAAAAAGTATTTGCCCCCTTTCTAATTTTCTCTACTTTTGCATATTTGTGATACTGAATGTTATCAGATCTTCAACCAAAACCTAATATTAGATAAAGGGAACATAAGTGAACAAATAACACAACAATTACATATTTATTTCAAAAACAAAGTTATGCAACACCCAATTCCCCTGTGTGAAAAAGTATTTGCCCCCTTACACTCAATAACTGGTTGTGCCACCTTTAGCTGCAATGACTCCAACCAAATGCTTCCTGTAGTTGTTGATCAGTCTCTCACGTCGCTGTGGAGAAATTTTGTCCCACTCTTCCATGCAGAACTGCTTTAACTCAGTGACGTGTGGGTTTTCAAGCATGAACTGCTCGTTTCAAGTCCTGCCACAACATCTCAATTGGGATTAGGTCTGGACTTGGACTAGGCCATTCCAAAACTTCCAATTTGTTGCTTTTTAGCAATTTTCATGTAGACTTGATTGTGTGTTTTGGATCATTGTCTTGCTGCATGACCCAGCTGCGCTTCAGCTTCAGCTCACAGATGGATGGTCTGACATTCTCCTGTAGAATTCTCTGATACAGAGCAGAATTCATGGTTCTTTCTATTAAGGCAAGTCGTCCAGGTCCTGAGGCAGCAAAGCATCCCCAAACCATCACACCACCACCACCATGCTTGACCTTTTGTATGATGTTCTTACTGTGGAATGCAGTGTTTGGTTTTCGCCAGGCATAATGGGACCCATCTCGTCCAAAAAGTTGACTCAAGTTTGCCAAAAAGCACCTGGATGATCATCAAGACTCTTGGAAGAACATTCTATGGACAGATGATTCAAAAGTATAACTTTTTGGACGACATGGTTCCAGTAATGCCTGGCGAAAACCAAACTGCAATCCCCTGATGTGGAGTAGAGTTCCATGTAGCCATTTCTCTATGTAGTACTGTGTGCCTCCCATAGTCTGATCTTGACTTGGGGATTGTGAAGAGACCTATGGTGGCATGTCTCGAGGGGTATGCATGGGTGTCCGAGCTGTGTGCTAGTAGTTTAAACAGACACCTTGGTGCATTCAGCATGTCAACACTTCTTATAAAAACAAGTAATGATGAAGAATCTATCCTCCACTTTGAGCCATGAGAGACTTACATGCATATTATCAATGTTAGCTCTCCGTGTACATTTAAGGGCCAGCCGTACTGCCCTGTTCTGAGCCAATTGTAATTTTCCGAGGACCCTCTTTGTGGCACTTGACCACACGACTGAACAGTAGTCCAGGTGCGACAAAACTATTGCCTGTAGGACCTGCCTTGTTGATAGTGTTGTTAAAAAGGCAGAGAAGTGTGTTTTTATGGACAGACTTCTCCCCATTTTAGCTACTGTTGTATGAACATGTTTTGACAATGACAGTTTACATTCCAGGGTTACTCCAAGCAGTTTAGTCACCTCAACTTGCTCAATTTCCACATTATTTATTACAAGATTCAGTTGAGGTTGAGGGTTTAGTGAATGATTTGTCCCAAGTACAATGCTCTTAGTTTTTGAAATATTGATGACTAATTTATTCCTTGCCACCCATTCTGAAATTAACTGCAGCTCTTTGTTAAGTGTTGCAGTGATTTCACTCGCTGTAGTAGCTGACATGTATAGTGTTAAGTCATCTGCATACATAGCCACACTGGCTTTACTCAAGGCCAGTGGCATGTAATTAGTAAAGATTGAAAAAAGTAAGGGGCCTAGAAAGCTGCCCTGGGGAATTCCTGATTCTACCTGGATTATGTTGAAGAGGCTTCCATTAAAGAACACCCTCTGTGTTCTGTTGGACAGGTAACTCTTTATCCACAATATAGCATGGGGTGTAAAGCCATAATACATACGTTTTTCCATCAGCAGACTATGATTGATAATGTCAAAAGCCGCACTGAAGTCTAACAAAACTGCTTTTGTTAGGGAGACGGGGAGAGGGACCGTCCCCTGCACCAACTGTGGCCGCAGAGGACACACTGCTGGTCGGTGCTGGGGAGGGTCCTCAGGAGGTTGAGGCAGCAGGCAGGGCACTGGTCGACAGTCTCAGGTGAGTAGGCACCCGACTCACCCAGAGCCTCCTGTTGCTAATTTGTGTATTGATATTGTTTTTCCAGAATTTTCCCCCCATTCCCAGCATAAGGCGCTAGTAGATTCAGGCGCGGCTGGGAATTTTATTGATCGCCAGTATGCTCGTAGTTTAGGGATTCCTACTGTGTCTGTTGATAAACCTTTCCCTGTGCACGCATTAGATAGTCGCCCGTTAGGGTCAGGTATAATCAGGGAGGTCACCATCCCACTCCTGATGAGGGCGCAGGGGGGTCATGAGGAGAGGATTAGCCTCTATCTGATTGATTCTCCTGCATATCCTGTGGTGTTGGGACTTCCCTGGTTAACCATTCATGACCCCACGATTTCATGGCAACAGAGGGCTCTTAAGGGATGGTCCGGTCAGTGTTCAGGGAGGTGTGTAGGAGTTTCCTTGGGGGCAACTACGGTGGAAAGTCCAAACCAGGTTTCCACTATGCACATTCCTGCCGAGTATGCCGATTTGGCTATCGCCTTTAGTAAAAAGAGGGCGACTAAATTACCACCCCATCGTCCGGGGGATTGCGCGATAAATCTCCAGGTAGGAGCTGCACTTTCCGGAGTCACGTGTATCCTTTGTCTCAGGAGGAGAGGGCGGCTATGGAGACATATGTTGCCGAGTCTCTGAGACAGGGATACATTCGGCCATCCACTTCACCTGTCTCCTCAAGTTTATTTTTTGTGAAGAAGAAGGATGGTGGTTTACGCCCGTGCATTGATTACCGTGGCCTAAATCAGATTACCATCAAGTACAGCTATCCATTATCCCTGATAGCTAGTATGATGGAATCATTGCACGGGGCACGCTTCTTCACAAAATTTGATCTCAGGAGCGCGTACAACCTAGTGCGTATCTGGGAGGGAGATGAGTGGAAGACGGCATTTAGTACCACCTCTGGACATTATGAGTATCTTGTCATGCCATACAGGTTAATGAATGCTCCATCAGTCTTCCAATCATTTGTGGATGAGATTTTCAGGGACCTGCACGGACAAGGGGTAGTGGTGTATATTGATGACATACTTATATACTCCACTACAAGAGCCGAGCATGTGTCCCTGGTGCGTAAAGTGCTTGGAAGACTGTTGGAGCATGACCTGTATGCTAAGGCAGAGAAATGCCTGTTATTTCAGGAGTCCATCTCCCTCCTAGGGTACCACCTGTCCTCGTCTGGGGTGAGGATGGAGAGTGACCGCATTTCGGCCGTGCGTAATTGGACGACACCAACCACGGTAAAGGGGGTGCAGCGATTCTTGGGGTTTGCCAACTACTACCGGAGGTTTATCCGGGGCTTTGGTCAGGTAGCGGCTCCCATTACCTTGTTGCTGAAGGAGGGACCGGTGCGTCTGCGGTGGTCAGCTGAGGCGGACAGGGCTTTTAATTGCCTGAAGGACCTGTTTACCTCGGCTCCAGTGCTGGCTCATCCGGATCCCTCCTTGGCCTTCACGGTTGAGGTGGACGCATCCGAGGCTGGGATAGGCGCTGTACTTTCTCAGCGCTCGGGCACACCACCCAAGCTCCGCCCCTGTGCTTTCTTTTCGAAGAAGCTCAGCCCGGCGGAGCGCAACTATGATGTGGGGGACCGGGAGTTGTTGGTGGTGGTCAAAGCACTGAAAGTGTGGAGACTTGAGGGGGCTAAACACCCTTTTCTCATTTTGACTGACCACCGCAATCTGGAGTACATCCCTGCAGCGAGGAGGTTAAACCCTCGCCAGGCAAGGTGGTCCATGTTTCTAACCCATTTTGTTTTCACCCTTTCTTACAGGCCAGGCTCCCAGAATGCTAAGGCAGATGCTCTGTCCCGACTGTATGACACGGAGGAGAGTTCCGTGGAGCCCACTCCCATACTTTCAGCGTCGTGTCTGATGGCACCGGTGGTGTGGGAGGTTGACGCGGACATCGAGCGGGCGTTACGTAACGAACCCTCTCCTCCCTAGTGTCCAGAGGGTTGTAAGTACGTACCGCTGGAGGTCCGCGATCGTTTGATCTATTGGGCTCACACGTCACCCTCCTCTGGTCACCCTGGCATCGGTCGGACAGTGACCTGTCTTAGTGGGAAGTACTGGTGGCCCACCTTAGCCAAGGACGTGAGGGTTTATGTTTCCTCCTGCTCGGTGTGCGCCCAGTGTAAGGCTCCTAGACACCTGCCCAGAGGGAAATTACAACCCCTACCCGTTCCACAACGACCGTGGTCCCACCGATCGGTGGATTTTATGACTGATCTTCCTCCCTCAAGAGGGAACACAACCATCCTGGTCGCCTCCTTCCTCTGCCCGGACTCCCTACGGCCCTACAAACTGCCGAGGCCCTTTTTACACACGTCTTCCGGCACTATGGGGTGCCTGAGGATATAGTGTCTGATCGGGGTTCCCAATTCACCTCAAGGGTTTG
Source organism: Coregonus lavaretus (assembly GCF_964263955.1). NCBI lineage: Eukaryota > Metazoa > Chordata > Actinopteri > Salmoniformes > Salmonidae > Coregonus > Coregonus lavaretus. The sequence goes on along the minus strand of NC_139998.1, from coordinate 6,507,142 downwards.
GAGGGCGTTCATGGAATGGTTGGGGATCTCGGTTAGCCTTACCTCAGGTTTTCACCCGAGAGTAACGGGCAGGTGGAGAGAATTAACCAGGAGGTGGGTAGGTTTCTGAGGTCGTATTGCCAGGACCGGCGAGGGGAGTGGTCGATTTTCCTACCCTGGGCAGAGATGGCTATAAACTCCAACCGCCACTCCTCAACTGACCTCACTCCTTTCCAGTGTGTGTTAGGTTATCAGCCGGCCCTGGCACCGTGGCATCAGAGCCAGATCGAGATACCTGCGGTGGACGAGTGGGTTCGGCGTTCGCAGGAGACCTGGGACGCTACACATGAATGCCTGCAGCGGTCCATCAGGCATCAGAAGGCGAGCGCCGACCGCTACCGCAGTGAAGCCCCGGTGTATGCACTGGGGGACCGGGTCTGGCTCTCGACCCGAAACCTGCCCCTTCGCCTGCCCTGCCGGAAGTTGGGTAGGTGGTTTGTGGGCCCATTTAAAGTCCTGAGGAGATTGAACGAGGAATGTTATAGGTTACAGCTTCCTATTAATTATTGTATTTACCTCTCGTTCCATGTGTCTCTCCTCAGGCCGGTGGTAGCTGGTCCACTCCAGGAGTCTGAGATACGGGAGGTTCCTCCGCCCCCACTGGACATCGAGGGGGCACCGGCGTACTCGGTTCGTTCCATCCTGGATTCGAGGCGTCGGGTGGGGGGCCTGCAGTATCTCGTGGAGTGGGAGGGGTATGGTTCCTAGGAGGGATATCCTCGATCCCTCCTTGTTGAGAGAATTCCATCAGAATCATCCCACTCGCCCCGTGCCGCGTCCTCCTGGCCGTCCCCGAGGCTGGAGCCGTGCGTCGGGGGGCGGGGGTACTGTCACGGATTCTGCCGAGACTGCCCTTCCTTCTGGCTCGGGCAGGCTTCGGCGTTCATCGTCACCGGAGTACTAGCTGCTGCCGCTCTATGTTATATGTTTCTATGTTCATTTGATTGTTGTCTGTTGTTGCACACCTGTTCCCTATTATGTTAGTTTGTCTTCCCTATTTAACCTGTTCCCGTCCACTGTGTGGTGTGCATGTTTATTTTCTTGTACAAGTGTCATTTTGTGAGCGGTTTTGCTCCTCCCTTGTTGTTGGAGGTTTTGCTTGTATTTCTTTACTACTCAGTAAAGTGGTTCTTCATCTCATTCTGTGTCCTGTGCTTGACTCTGGCCTACCGCATTCCACCGACATTCGTGACAATATATTTTCAGCGTCGTTTTTCTTACTGGGACTATTCTAGTTTCGTGGTATAGAGCCCCACAGCGGAGGTGTCATAATACTCATAAAACCTAGCGGTCAAACAGGGAAATGGTTCCAATCGTTTTTCCACCATTCATTTTTCCCATAGGGGATTTTAGAAGCACTTAAAATAAGGGCTGTGTTTTGTGTAGGCTTATCCTGGCGTGACGTTTTAATAACCATGTAAATCTCTCTCAGACAAGGTGACTTTTATCAACATATTACTAATTAGCATCAAAGTAGACATCATACAAGACTACAAATCCCTGCAAGCTCCTGCACGTCATCTCTAGCTGACAGCTTTGCTAACAGGCATTGTGCATGTTTAGGGCGGTTGGTCTGGAATTTGGCGGGATGCTTATTTGACCATTGGCACTGGGACATTATAAAGAATTATAAGAAGGCTCACTGCTGAAATACTTTAATACCAAAATGACTTAAGGACAGGAGTAGCACTTAGTTTAAGTGGCAGTGAAATAATGATACAAGTTTTCAGGGAATAGGATCAGAGACCATACACAATGATACACATCAGTAGATATGACCAGCAGCAATCTGTTGTACAGTGAATCCTTTGTTTGTATTATTAGAAAAATGATCCTATCCTAGCGGTGCCTCCAAAAAAAAACTATACACAGACTAAACACAAATTGAAAAATGATGCATGATGTGAATTTAATGAAATGATTATACCTGTATATGAACCATGAAATGAGATACATATCCTATTAATTTAAACATCGAAATGTTAAATCTATTAATCTATTTACAATATAATACATATGGGAGCAGTCAGCTGCCTGAGGACTCTAGTAGTCGAAACGCGTTGCAGTTGTTCGTCCTGATGTACTAGACTGACTGTTCCTATATGTATTATTTTGTAAATATATTCTGTTAATAGTTCACTAAAGTTTATTGCAACGTACCGGCCGCCTAGTCACCTTCTTTCTTTGGATTACCTGCCATTTATGGGCCTACCTTCCCACTGCCTTCTTCACAATCGATGAATCTCCCATAAAACATATTAATAACTGATTTGGTCAATTTAGTTTTATCGTACAACAACTGCTCACCTCCAGGCAAAAACTCTCAAATACCCAACTTCCCTTTTATCAAAACCAGAAGTATTGGTTGTAGCCAGCCAAAGCAAGGCTGCACTCTGGTTCAGTTACATAGATAAATAAATTCAGAGTCCCAATAGTGGAAGAAAGGAACTCGAAGACAATTTGGTCAAAGCACCTGATCTCCACTGGGTTGTATTAGGTGTCACCCCCATTGGCGCTTGGTGTCCTACCAAATTGTGTTCGTTACACTGTGTCTTTCTTGCTATTGCGCATGTGCTGAATTTGCAAGAAGAGCCATTCCACTTCTCAAAAAAGCCTCACTAGTAAAGAGGGGCACTGGCACTCTGGATGCTCATGGTCTCGAGTGGCAATTGTGTCGCATTCAGTCTTTAACTCTCACAGATCACGCCCAGAGGGTAATGGCATGGGTGAGGGTCGTACATTTCTCAGTGTGCATGGGTCCGAGGATACCTGCGTAACGACAAACGCCAGGGCTGGTTGTAAGCAGGAGAGTGATCTCCGCCAAGTGATCTCCATTCTGTCGGGCTGCATCATCGCCTGGTACAGCAACTGCACCGCCCTCAACCGCATGGCCCTTCAGAGGGTGGTGTGGTCAGCCCAATGCATTACCGGGGGCATGCTGCCTGCCCTCCAGGACATTTACAGCACTCGGTGTCAAAGGAAAGCCGAGAAGATCATTAAGGACCTCATTCACCCCGAGCCACAGACTGTTCACTCAGCTACCGTCCAACAGACAGAGACAGTACAAGTGCATCAGAGCCAGACTAAGACTGAGAGACTAAAAAACTGCTTTTGTTACCAGGCCATCAGACTATTGAACAGCCATCACTAGCAGTCTACCACGTGATGCAAACTCACTCACACAAAACACACACATAAGCTATCACAAACACACCTCATACTCACAAACACGCACGCACACACTCACACACACACATACAGCCAATGCTGCTGTCCCATGTCATAGAGACATTAAACCACTGGACACTTCACGTTTCACACAGTGTATTTAAATACAGTATTCTCAACATTCTAATACTTCTACTACTGTACATTGCATTTTAGTTACAATGTTAATACACATCGCATATTTATTTATATACTGGATTCTTGACATAGCTCACTCTAATACTGTATGTAAACTCATCCTGTGTACATACTCTACGTATACAGCACATTCGGGAAGTATTCAGACCCCTTGACGTTTTCCACATTTTGATACGTCACAGCCTTATTCTAAAATGCATTCAATTATTTTTTCCCACATCAATCTACACACAATACCCTATAGTGACAAAGCAAAAACAGGTTTTTAGAAATGTATTAAAAATAAAAAATGGAAATATCACATTTACATAAGTATTCAGACCCTTTACTCAGTACTTTGTTAAAGCACCTTTGGCAGCGGTTTCAGCCTTGAGTCTTCTTGGGTATGACGCTACAAGCTTGGCATACCTGTATTTGGGGAGTTTCTCCCATTCTTTTTTGCAGATCCTCTCAAGCTCTGTCAGGTTGGATGGGGAGCGTCGCTGCACAGCTATTTTCAGGGTCTCTCCAGAGATGTTCGATCGGGTTCAAGTCCGGGCTCTGGCTGGGCCACTCAAAGACATTCAGAGACTTGTCCCGAAGCCACTCCTGCATTGTCTTGGCTGTGTGCTTAGGGTCGTTGTCCTGTTGGGAGGTGAACCTTCGCCCAAGTCTGAGGTCCTGAGTGCTCTGGAGCAGGTTTTCATCAAGGATCTCTCTGTACTTTGCTCTGTTAATCTTTCCCTCGTTCCCGACTAGTCTCCCAGTCCCTGCCGCTGAAAAACATCCCCACAGCATGATGCAGCCACCAACATGCTTCAACGTAGGGATGGTGCCAGGTTTCCTCCAGACGTGACGCTTGGTATTCAGGCCAAAGAGTTCAATCTTGGTTTCATCAGACCAGAGAATCTTGTTTCACATGGTCTGAGAGTCCTTTAGGTGCTTTTTGGCAAACTCCAAGCGGGCTGTCATGTGCCTTTTACTGAGGAGTGGCTTCCATCTGGCCACTCTACCATAAAGGCCTGATTGGTGGAGCGCTGCAGAGATGGTTGTCCTTCTGGAAGGTTCTCCCATCTGCACAGAGGAACTCTGGAGCTCTGTCAGAGTGACCATTGGGTTCTTGGTCAACTCCCGGACCAAGGCCCTTCTCCCCCGATTGCTCAATTTGGCCGGTTGGCCAGCTCTAGTAAGAGTCTTGGTGGTTCAAACTTCTTCCATTTAAGAATGATGGCCACTGTGTTCTAGGAGACCTTCAATGCTGCAGACATTTTTTAGTACCTTTTCCTAGATCTGTGCCTCGACACAATCCTGTCTCGGCGCTCTACGGACAATTCCCTTGACCTAATGGCTTGATTTTTGCTCTGACATGCACTGTCAACTGGTGTGTGGCTTTACAGATCATGTCCAATCAATTGAATTTACCACAGGTGGACTCCAATCAAGTTGTAGAAACATCTCAAGGATGATCAATGGAAACAGGATGCACCTGAGCTCAATTTTGATCTCATAGCAAAGGGTCTGAATACTTATTTCTGTATAAGGTATTTCTGTTTTTTATTTTTAATACATTTGCTAAAATTTCTAAAAATCTGTTTTCGCTTTGTTATTATGGGGTATTGTGTGTAAATTGATGAGGAAAAACATTAATTTAATCAATTTTAGAATAAGGCTGTAACGTAACAAAATGTGGAAAAGGGGAAGGGGCCTGAAAACTTTCCGAATGCACTATAGATTGCATTTGGATTACTGTTACAGTGCTATTTGGGTTGTTAATTAGATTCATTCCGACTTTTCTTGATTTGTTGATTTTCATTTATTATATATACACTACCAGCCAAAGGTTTGGACACACCTGCGCATTCAAGGGTTTTTCTTTATTTTTACTATTTTTTACATTGCATAATAATAGTGAAGACATCAACACTATGAAATAACACATATGGTTTCATGTAGTAATCAAATAAGTGTTAAACAAATCAAAATATATTTTATATTTGAGATTCTTCAAAGCGACCCTTTGCCTTGATGACAGCTTTGCACACTCTTGGCATTCTCTCAACCAGCTTCACCTGGAATGCTTTTCCAACAGTCTTGAAGGAGTTCCCACATATGCTGAGCACTTGTTGGCTGCTTTTCCTTCACTCTGCGATCCGACTCATCCCAATCATCCCAATTGGGTTGAGGTTGAAGGATTGTGGAGGCCAGGTCATCTGATGCAGCACTCCATCACTCTCCTTCTTGGACATTCCTGCAGTCAGCATGCCAGTTGCACACTCCCTCAAAACTTGAGACATCTGTGGCATTGTGTCGTGTGACAAAACTGCACATTTTAGAGTGGCCTTTTATTGTCCCCAGCACAAGGCGCACCTGTGTAATGATCATGCTGTTTAATCAGCTTCTTGATATGCCACACCTGTCAGGTGGATGGATTATCTTGGCAAAGGAGAAATGCTCACTAACAGGGATGTAAACACATTTATACACAACATCTTTGAGAAATAAGCTTTTTGTGCATCTGGAAAATGTCTGTGATGTTTAATTTCAGTCATACTTTTGACCAGCGCCCTATGGGTAAAATAGGGAATAGGCAACCTATGTCAATTAGAAAAAAGAGGTCAATCAGATCAAACCACCCAGTAAGTATGCATATAGCATTCTCACTGTGAATTAACAAAAATTGATTTCCCCAGCAAGGCCAATATTATTTGTTCTGCCTGCCACTAAACGTTGGGCAATTTATCATCCAAACATCCCAGGCCAGGGCGAGGGATTTTGTGTATAGGTACTCTTGGACCTCAGGACTAGTGGGTTTGATGCCCGGCCAGGGACAATATGGCCGCTTTGCCAAGAGTCCAAGCTGTTAACGCTTGTCTGAGAGTTACCGTAAATCCTTCTTCCTGCACCACTAAGAAGCTCAGAAAGCTACAGCCCTGCTATTCGCCACCCTGGGGTCCTTTACAGGCAGCCCAGCCACTGAGACTTACTTACAGACCGAATTATGATCTCCCTACTCCATGTGTAACAGGGAGCATTGCAAGGACAGCCAGAGCTCTCAGTGGATTGTTTAATTTTTATCCATAGGTGAAACAAGGAGCAACAATTTTGCCTCATGGATAATGAAGAAAATAGTTCATTCAAAAGCTTCTCTCTTTAACCAATTAAATGTAACTATACTGAACAAAAATATAAACGCAACATGTAAAGTGTTGGTCCCATGTTTCATAAGGTGAAATAAAAGATCCCAGACATTTTTCATACACACAAAAAGCTTGTTTCTCCTAAATTGTGTGCACACATTTGTTTACATTTACATTTACATTTACGTCATTTAGCAGACGCTCTTATCCAGAGCGACTTACAAATTGGTGCATTCACCCTATAGCCAGTGGGTTAACCACTTTACAATTTTTTTTTTTTTTTTTTTTTTTTTTTTTAAGGGGGGATAGAATGATTACTTTATCCTATCCCAGGTATTCCTTAAAGAGGTGGGGTTTCAAATGTCTCCGGAAGGTGGTGAGTGACTCCGCTGTCCTGGCGTCGTGAGGGAGCTTGTTCCACCATTGGGGTGCCAGAGCAGCGAACAGTTTTGACTGGGCTGAGCGGGAACTATGCTTCCGCAGAGGAAGGGGAGCCAGCAGGCCAGAGGTGGATGAACGCAATGCCCTCGTTTGGGTGTAGGGACTGATCAGAGCCTGAAGGTACAGAGGTGCCGTTCCCCTCACAGCTCCATAGGCAAGCACCATGGTCTTGTAACAGATGCGAGCTTCAACTGGAAGCCAGTGGAGTGTGCGGAGGAGCGGGGTGATGTGAGAGAACTTGGGAAGGTTGAACACCAGACGGGCTGCGGCATTCTGGATGAGTTGTAGGGGTTTAATGGCACAGGCAGGGAGCCCAGCCAACAGCGAGTTGCAGTAATCCAGACGGGAGATGACAAGTGCCTGGATTAGGACCTGTGCCGCTTCCTGTGTAAGGCAGGGTCGTACTCTCCGAATGTTGTAGAGCATGAACCTGCAGGATCGGGTCACCGCCTTGATGTTAGCGGAGAACGACAGGGTGTTGTCCAGGGTCACGCCAAGGCTCTTCGCACTCTGGGAGGAGGACACAACGGAGTTGTCAACCGTGATGGCGAGATCATGGAACGGGCAGTCCTTCCCCGGGAGGAAGAGCAGCTCCGTCTTGCCAAGGTTCAGCTTGAGGTGGTGATCCGTCATCCATACTGATATGTCTGCCAGACATGCAGAGATGCGATTCGCCACCTGGTTATCAGAAGGGGGAAAGGAGAAGATTAGTTGTGTATCGTCAGCGTAGCAATGATAGGAGAGGCCATGTGAGGATATGACAGAGCCAAGTGACTTGGTGTATAGGGAGAATAGGAGAGGGCCTAGAACTGAGCCCTGGGGGACACCAGTGGTGAGAGCACGTGGTGCGGAGACAGCTTCTCGCCACGCCACTTGGTAGGAGCGACCGGTCAGGTAGGACGCAATCCAGGAGTGAGCCGCGCCGGAGATGCCCAGCTCGGAGAGGGTGGAGAGGAGGATCTGATGGTTCACAGTATCAAAGGCAGCAGACAGGTCTAGAAGGACAAGAGCAGAGGAGAGAGAGTTAGCTTTAGCAGTGCGGAGAGCCTCCGTGACACAGAGAAGAGCAGTCTCAGTTGAATGACCAGTCCTGAAACCTGACTGGTTTGGATCAAGAAGGTCATTCTGAGAGAGATAGCAAGAGAGTTGGCTAAAGACGGCACGCTCAATAGTTTTGGAAAGAAAAGAAAGAAGGGATACTGGTCTGTAGTTGTTGACATCAGTGGGATCGAGTGTTGGTTTTTTGAGAAGGGGTGCAACTCTCGCTCTCTTGAAGACGGAAGGGACATAGCCAGCGGTCAAGGATGAGTTGATCAGCGAGGTGAGGTAGGGGAGAAGGTCACCGGAGATGGTCTGGAGAAGAGAGGAGGGGATGGGGTCAAGCGGGCAGGTTGTTGGGCGGCCTGCAGTCACAAGTCGCAAGATTTTATCTGGAGAGAGAGGGGAGAAAGAAGTCAAAGCATAGGGTAGGGCAGTGTGAGCAGGACCAGCAGTGTCATTAGACTTAACAAACGAGGATCGGATGTCGTCAACCTTCTTTTCAAAGTGGTTGACGAAGTCATCCACAGAGAGAGAGGGGGGGGGGGGGGGGGGGGGGGGGGGAGTATTCAGCAGGGAGGAGAATGTGGCAAAGAGCTTCCTAGGGTTAGAGGCAGATGCTTGGAATTTAGAGTGGTAGAAAGTGGCCTTAGCAGCAGAAACAGATGAAGAAAATGTAGAGAGGAGGGAGTGAAAAGATGCCAGGTCGGCAGGGAGTTTAGTTTTCTTCCATTTCCGCTCCGCTGCCCGGAGCTCTGTTCTGTGAGCTCGCAATGAGTCATCAAGCCACGGAGCTGGAGGGGAGGACCGAGCCGGCCGGGAGGATAGGGGACACAGAGAGTCAAAGGATGCAGAAAGGGAGGAGAGGAGGGTTGAGGAGGCAGAATCAGGAGATTGGAGGGAGAAGGATTGAGCAGAGGGAAGAGATGATAGGATGGAAGAGGAGAGAGTAGTGGGAGAGAGAGAGCGAAGGTTGCGGCGGCGCATTACCATCTGTGTAGGGGCAGAGTGAGTAGTGTTGGAGGAGAGCGAGAGAGAAAAGGATACAAAGTAGTGGTCGGAGACATGGAGGGGAGTTGCAGTGAGATTAGTAGAAGAGCAGCATCTAGTAAAGATGAGGTCAAGCGTATTGCCTGCCTTGTGAGTAGGGGGGGACGGTGAGAGGGTGAGGTCAAAAGAGGAGAGGAGTGGAAAGAAGGAGGCAGAGAGAAATTAGTCAAATGTAGACGTAGGGAGGTTGAAATCCCCCAAAACTGTGAGGGGTGAGCCATCCTCAGGAAAGGAACTTATCAAGGCGTCAAGCTCATTGATGAACTCTCCAAGGGAACCTGGAGGGCGATAGATGACAAGGATATTAAGCTTAAATGGGCTAGTGACTGTGACAGCATGGAATTCAAATGAGGAGATAGACAGATGGGTCAGACGAGGAGAGAGCAGTAGGAGTAGCAGTGTTTTCAGTGGTAATCCATGTTTCCGTCAGCGCCAGGAAGTCGAGGGACTGGAGGGTAGCATAGGCTGGGATGAAGTCAGCCTTGTTGGCAGCAGAACGGCAGTTCCAGAGGCTGCCTGAGACCTGGAACTCCAGGTGTGTGGTGCGTGCAGGGACCACCAGGTTAGAGAGGCAGCAGCCACGCGGTGTGAGGCGTTTGTGTAGCCTGTGTGGAGAGGAGAGAACAGGGATAGGCAGAGGCATAGTTGACAGGCTGTAGCAAAAGGCTACAATAATGCAGAGGAGATCGGAATGAAATGAACTAAACATCTGGGAAAGGAGAGAGTAGGGCCTCCCTCACCAAAACTCCCAAATATAACTCTAACATCCCTGTTAGTGAGCATTTCTCCTTTGCCAAGATAATCCATCCACCTGACAAGTGTGGCATATCAAAAAGCTGATTAAACAGCATGATCATTACACAGGTGTACCTTGTGCTGGGGACAATAAAAGGCCACTCTAAAATGTGCAGTTTTGTCACACAACACAATGCCACAAATGTCTCAAGTTTTGAGGGAGTGTGCAATTGGCATGCTGACTCCAGGAATGTCCACCAGAGCTGTTGCCAGAGAATTTAATGTTAATTTCTCTACCATAAGCCACCTCCAACATTGTTGTAGAGAATTTGGTAGTACGTCCAACCGGCCTCACAACCGCAGACCACGTGTATGGCATTGTGTGGGCGAGCGGTTTGCTGATGTCAACGTTGTGAACAGAGTGCCCCATGGTGGCGGCTGGGTTATGGTATTGGCAGGCATAAGCTACGGACAACGAACACAATTGTATTTTATCGATGGTAATTTGAATGCACAGAGATACCGTGACGAGATCCTGATTCCCATTGTCGTGCCATTCATCCGCTGCCATCACCTCATGTTTCAGCATGGTAATGCACTGCCCCATGTCGGAAGGATCTGTACACAATTCCTGGGAGCTGAAAATGTCCCAGTTCTTCCATGGCCTGCATAGTCACCAGACATGTCACCCATTAAGCATGTTTGGGATGCTCTGGATCGACGTGTACGACAGCATGTTCAACAGCCTGATCAACTCTATGCAAAGGAGAGTCAAATGGTGATCACACCAGATACTGAGTGGTTTTCTGATCCACGTCCCTAGCTTTTTTTTTTAAGGTATCTGTGACCAATAGATTCATATCTGTATTCCCAGTCATGTGAAATCCATAGAGTAGGACCTAATGATTTTATTTAAATTGACTGATATGAACTGTAATTTTGTCAAATCTTTGACATTTTTGCATGTTGCGTTCATATTTTTGTTCAGTATAACTGTTATCGAAAATGTAATCTACTTAATCCCCAAATGTAATGATTTATCATGAGGACCATGCACAATAACTACTAATGCTGCATACTCAAAGAAAGGTTAAAATCTCAGCTGTCTGGTAAGAAATTGTTATAAAGTGCTGGGTGTAGTCACTTTTGAGGACACAAGCTCAAGTACACAGCACAAAATTATGATAAAAATGTGAAAATATAAAATATTTTATATGATGTATTTCCTACTCAATAAAACTGCTTAATAAAAATAGCATATTTTCTAAAGGTCTCTCTAGATCAAAACGTCTACCCCCATCGCTGTGAACATCTCACAGAGCTCTAGCTTGGTTTCCTGAACTCGTTAGGAACTCGCCTTTCATCTCATATTAATATTGTCCGTCTGCGACAAAAAGAAAGTGTTTTCTGTTTTACAAAATATATTTATCTATTTGTGATTAATGGCTATAAATCGATCTCTGAATGTGCTACCGTGATGGAACCACTCTCCCCTGCTGCGCTACGATGTAATGACTGCCGGCAAGTGCTTTGTCAAAGGCTGCGATGTAAGGTTCAGCTAGGAGTTGATGGACAGTCGGAAGAGCGAATGAAATAGTAGGAGGGACATTCCGGCTCAAGTGGTTACAGACTTCACATCCTACGTCACACAGGCTCAGAAAAACAAAAAAAAAACAAAAAAAAAACTGTGTCTGTGGGAACCAGGGCTATCGCTCAATGCAAGCTATTTCGGTCTACGGTTTCCACAGATCGATTCATACGCGAAAATGTCGGTCGAAACCGGTACCTGAACCACGCAGGTCCCCAAAACAGAGGACCTTACATCTAAGAGATTTTAAACAAAACATATACAGGTAACTGCCAAAATAAAGGAAAATATTGAGTAAATGAGGGATACAAAGGATATTGAAAGCAAGTGCTTCCACACAGGTGTGGTTCCATCCTGAGTTAATTGCTTAGGGTCATGTATAGAAATGCCTAGTTGCCCATTATTTTGGCTACCATGGCTAGAAGAAGAGATCTCAGTGACTTTGAAAGAGGGGTCTCAAGGTAGCATAGGGGGTTTAAAGAGAGAGTGTGTGTGTGTGTGTGTGTGTGTGTGTGTGTGTGTGTGTGTGTGCGTGTCAGACACCAGTTGAACACTTATGGGAGATTCTGGAGCGGCGCCTGAGACAGCGTTTTCCACCACCATCAACAAAACACCAAATTATGGAATTTCTCGTGGAAGAATTCCAGACACTTGTAGAAACTATTCCAAGGTGCATTGAAGCTGTTCTGGCAGCTCGTGGTGGCCCAATGCCCCATTAAGACACTTTATGTTGGTGTTTACTTTATTTTGGCAGTTAGCTGTACATATCTTGAAGCTGTCTTGAATTGGATCGAAGACTAGCCATGTGACCAATGACTGTTTAAGGGGCATGCCACTCAGAAATCTAGTTCTAGTAGCTGCTTTGTTCAATCAATTGATCGCTATTTGCTTCCTCTCTCTTGCAAGTGGTTCTGATTTGCCGCTCGTGTACCCAAGTGTTTTCTTTGGCAGACTCATACCATGGTCTGGGTACAAACGTTTTGTCAATTAGGCCTGTCCCATTGTTCGTTTTGACTTATTTTCTTTGACAGAAAGGCTTTTGAATAACATGTCACCCTTCCATGTTTAATGTAGGCTACAGAGTACCCTGGAAAAAATATACTGTACCTTCAGTTCTGGATTAAGCGCTAGTTCTATTTTAGTGTTAGAAATACAAATCCTTTATACACAAGTTACAGCATGTTATGGACCAATGATGGTATCAGAGGACCTGGCAACTCTGGTTTTGCTTTGAGATATCATACTTTGAATGACATTCGGAAAGTATTCAGACGCCTTCCCTTTTTTCACATTTTGTTATATTACAGCCTTATTCTAAAATGGATTAAATAAATAAAAATAATAATCAATCTACACACAATACCCCATAATTACAAAAAGTGAAAACTTTGCAAGTTAATTTATTTTTGTATTCCCTCATCGATATACATACAATACCCCATAATGACAAAGCGAAAACAGGTTTTTAGATATTTTAGCAAATATATTAAAAATAAAAAACAGAAATACCTTATTTACATAAGTATTCAGACCCTTTGCTATGAGACTCGAAATTGAGCTCAAGTGCATCCTGTTTCCATTGACATCCTTGAGATCTTTCTACAACTTGATTGGAGTCCACCTGTGGTAAATTCAATTGATTGGACATGATTTGGAAAGGCACACACCTATCTATATTAGGTCCCACAGTTGACAGTGCACGTCAAAGCAAAAACCAAGCCATGAGGTCGAAGGTATTGTCCGTAGAGCTCCGAGACAGGATTGTGTCGAGGCACAGATCTGGGGAAGGGTACCAAAAAATGTCTGCAGCATTGAAGGTCCCCAAGAACACAGTGGCCTCCATCATTCTTAAATGGAAAAAGTTTGGAACCACCAAGACTCTTCCTAGAGCTGGCCGCCCGGCCAAACTGAGCAATCAGGGGAGAACGGCCTTGGTCAGGGAGGTGACCAAGAACCCAATGGTCACTCTGACAGAGCTCCAGAGTTCCTCTGTGGAGATGGGAGAAACTTCCAGAAGGACAACCATCTCTGCAGCACTCCACCAGTCAGACCAAGAGTGGCCAGATGGAAGCCACTCCTCAGTAAAAGGCACATGACAGCCCGCTTGGAGTTTGCCAAAAAGCACCTAAAGGACTCTCAGACCATGAGAAACAAGATTCTCTGGTCTGATGAAACCAAGATTTAACTATTTTATGCCTGAATGCCAAGCATCTCGTCTGGAGGAAACCTGGCACCATCCCTACGTTGAAGCATGTTGGTGGCAGCATCATGCTGTGGGGATGTTTTTCAGCGGCAGGGACTGGGAGACTAGTCAGGATCGAGGGAAAGATGAACGGAACAAAGTACAGAGAGATCCTTGATGAAAACCTGAACCAGAGCGCTCAGGACCTCAGAATGGGGCGAAGGTTCTCCTTCCAGCAGGACAACGACCCAGCCACGCAGGAGTGGCTTCGGGATAAGTCTCTGAATGTCCTTGAGTGCCCCATCCAGAGCCTGGACATGAACCTGATCGAACATCTCTGAAGAGACCTGAAAATAGCTGTGCAGCGACGCTCCCCATCCAACCTGACAGAGCTTGAGAGGATCTGCAGAGAAGAATGGGAGAAACTCCCCAAATACAGGTGTGCCAAGCTTGTAGCGTCATACCCAAGAAGATTTGAGGCTGTAATCGCTGCCAAAGGTGCTTCAACAAAGTACTGCGTAAATGGTCTGAATACTTTTGTAAATGTGATATTTCAGTTTTTGCTTTGTCATTATGGGGTATTGTGTGTAGATTGATGAGGGGAAAAAATAATTTAATAAATTTTAGAATAAGGCTGTAACGTAACAAAATGTGGAAAAAGTCAAGGGTTCTGAATATTTTTTAATGCACTGTAAAAGGTTCCTCCCGTATGCTAAATGTCCCTTCTGTTCAGTCCATGAAATTCAAATCCATTGCCTAATCTGATTGGGATTTAAATTCATATTCAATTCATAGTGAATTTATGAATCTCATCAATTCAATTGTCATGGTATAATCAAGAGGATTTCAGATGTTTTCTATATCTGTGACCTATATTGGAGATCACTCAGAGCAGAGCACACTGACACTATATGGGTACTTGATATGCAAAACAAGGAATTAGCCAACTTTCCTTGAATTGGATATCTAAGCCTGCAGTTTGGGCAGTAGAGTAGGTAGGACAGCCAAGGTCCAACACTGCCCCCACCAGGAGTTCTCAGCCCAGCAGGGTCCCGGGATCAGACCCTACATCAAGGTCTGTCATTGCATGCTGCCTGGTCCTTGAACCCAGGCCTTAGGGACAGGTAGGGGAGCCGGGGGAGAGACTGAGGGGTGGAGGTCTGGACTCTGGAGGAGAGAGAAAGACAACACATCCTAGCTGTGTGTAACTAACTGCCCTAACTGCACAGTGAGTCCTTTCGCTCGCTGCCACGCCATCCTGCGACCGCAGGACTGCAGTGTTTACTTAACAGTCGGTACATAAGAGAAAGACTTACATCACAAATAGCACCCTATCCCTCCAGCTGCATTTACACAGGCAGCCCAATTCTGATATTGTTTTCACTAATATCAGAATTCCAATCAGATCAGCTGTGAAAAAAATCTGATGTGAAAAGATCTGATGTGATTGGTCAAAATACCAATTTAGTGGGAAAAGATATTTGCCTGTGAAGCAGTGGCCAAATATTACTTTTTTAATGACCAAATGTGTATGGGGGGGGGGGGGGGGGGGGGGGGTTACAGGTACAATATTTTAAATTCCTATTCCATTCATATATTTTCAATTAATTACTTCACACATTGTACCTGTGAGCTGCCACTCAGAAGAATAAAAAAATTAATAAAAATAAACATTACAAAAGGTACATAACTACAAAGTATTGATAATTTTGATCATATTTTGAAGTTTAAGTAATAATCAATTAAATATATACAGGAGAAGAAAACAAACAAGAAGTTGGCCTTCACCCGCAACCTTCCACCCCATTCCCCCAACCCCACCCAGCCAACATGTCCCCACCCCCATTCCCGGAAACCATGTTTTCCACCCCTTCCCACCCCCCCCTAGCGACTAGGGTTGCTTGTCAGTCACCCCCCGCCCCACTACTTTTGACCAGAGCCCTATGGGTTTCCCTATGGGCCCTGAACTACATAGGGAATAGGGTGCCATCTGGGACGGACCCAAAAAGGGAAGACCACCGGCAGTCGCCACCCGTCGGGCACTGGGCAGGACCTGGGGCTCATCTTTGTTGAACATGGCTCTGGTACCTGCTTGCTAGTCACCACCCATTTGGCAGCCTGGACTGCTGGAGACTATATTTAGCAACAAACTGAAAAACAAAAACCCTCTTCATTCTTAAAAAGTATTTCTGTTTAGGTTTCTATTGAGACGGGCTGGGGGGTTTAGACTCGAGGAGGTGAGGTGAGACGTTGTGGGATGCTGCACACAGTGGTGGACTGGTGGTGGTGTAGATGTTTTTCTCTCTCACAGCATTCACCTGTAAATACTGTTTATACTGCAGACAGTTGCCCTCTGGTTAATGCTACTGCAGCTCGTCTCCTAAGCAGAGTTATATTGTCCCTGAGGGGATATTGAAAATGGAATTGAAATGAGTACATAATCAGATGGGCAGCCAGCGCAATGAAGAAAAACAACTCAAGACAGTGGTGGGTTTCTTCTTGGACACCTCGTCTTCTAGACATCTTGTCTAACATCAGATTCAAAGTACATCTTGTAAAGTGTTTAAAATAACACATATCCTTGGAGAGCACAGTCAGAAAGACTGGCAGGCTGGCAGGTAGAGAGAGACAGGGGTTAGCACCTCATAGAACCACTGAGCTCTTCAACCAAGACCACAGACAAAACCTGGTTTTAAAAAGGGTCCGGACAGTTACCAGTGCTGTCTTTCCTGCGAAAGTGACGTTTCACAAAGACGTCGTATTATGCCATCGGTGTTGATGAAATGGCAACTGAATACACATGCTATAGGGTGATTGTATCACAGTGGCTCTGTTCATTAATTTTTATTTTTTTTGTCTTTTAGCAGACGCTCTTATCCAGAGCGACTTACAGTTAAGTGAGTGCATACATTATTTTTTTCATACTGGCCCCCCGTGGGAATCGAACCCACAACCCTGGCGTTGCAAACGCCATGCTCTACCAACTGAGCTACATCCCTGCCGGCCATTCCCTCCCCTACCCTGGGCCAATTGTGCGCCGCCCCATGGGTCTCCCGGTCACGGCCGGCTACGACAAAGCCTGGATTCGAACCAGGATCTCTAGTGGCACAGCTAGCACTGCGATGCAGTGCCTTAGACCACTGCGCCACTCGCGCCAATTGTGAGGATACAATAAGTGACCAAAAATGCACAAAAGACTGCGCTATCTGGAAATAACCTCACCTCAGGGGGCGGCAATTCCAAAGGAGGACATGCTAAATGTTCTTGTTCACAGCAATACGCCACACTGTAAATGCCTGAATCAAGAGACAATCGCTCTTTTCATGCCTCTCTTTCTTTCCATGTTTGGTTCAGTGGTTCAGAGGGTGGTAAGACCCACAGTAAGATCACCACTGTGATTGGGGATGAGGGACTTTGGCCTGGGAGCTTGTTCCAATCCAAGGTGAGCAGGTAGCCTACCTATGTACAGCACCTCATGGGTGATGACTGGTGTGTTCTCTTCACTCACTGCCATTAGTCTAAGTGCAGTAGTGTCAGTTAACTCGCCACTGGCACCAGGAGCACCAGGACTACTTAATGCCAGAAGTAGCGAGCTGTCCTTGAATTCTTCACAAGCAAGACATAGAGAAACAAACCCTTTATTCAGCAGAGGAGAGCGTAGAAAAAAACGGATAACTTAGCAAGGTTACCACAATGTGTACGTTAAATCCCACATAGGAAAAGGGAGGGATAAAGGAGATGGAGAGGGATGGAGGGTGGGGGGCGAAGTGAACTTCCAATTCCATTCCAAAAGTGGATAAAAAACAGTTTGGATGTTGCTGACTGTAATTTTTTATTGCGTTCAAAATACAGGCCGGGATATAAAACAAAGCGGTGGTTGTCACGCTAAAGGATCCTGCTGCTTAAGAGGTGTCGAATTATTGTACCTCAGCTGGATACGTGGGTGTTGGAAGCCAGGGGGTGAGGACGGTGCCAAACCCAGTAGACTTTGGCACATCTGTCCCCTAACCGCTGGCACGGATGAACCTCGCTCGCTGTGAGGCTTCAGATCATCGATAGGCCTCTGGTGGATTGGCAACCATACAGACTACTACCAGAAACCATGCAAACCACGCAATTATATGACTGCCGCTGACTCCCAACACTTGACCTATCATGAGGAGGGTCATTGGATTGAGAAAACACTTGTCAATTCCTGTTGTAGGCCTATCTCCACCCAATCCCATTATAACTGAAATACACTTCTTCTATGGTACAAAGAGGTCAGCGCTAAACTAAAGAGGGGCACGCCCAAACAGTATAGAGACGGAATGAAAAGTTTCAGTTTTCAGGATTACATTAATAAAATAATAGCGGGGCAAAGTGCTAGGCTGTTTTACCAGAGCGTGTGTTTGCCTGCTTTGGCACGTTGCTTGAGCTTGAGACAGCTATGAACTGAATGCTAATTGCTGGACTGGAGCTGATCTGAGGAATACCTTTGAGTAAGCGAGCATTGTCTTAGTAGGGCCTACATTTGCATGAAGTACATTGTCAAAGTACATTGCACTAAGTACATTTAAAGTTTGTGACGAAACTGGCAAGACCATTGATGGCCTTGAGTATAAGCCCAGCAAAAAACAGACTATACTCTTTATTTCACAATATGCTCAATTGCAATTTGTTGTTTTGCTGAAAAAGCAGTAATATGATAATTTTTTTCATCTTTGCTGTAGTCAAAAGCAACTGTTTCTTTCTGTAGTTCAACTTCCCAGTACCAGAACACCAATACCGGACGATTTTTTTTTATATATATATATAATTCACACCCTAGAGATGAATTGAAAGCATTCATGTTTCATACACGGAACATTGGAAAAATACTTTTCAACACTGACTTCCGTTTCAATGCGAGAGCTTTATTATTTGTTTAATATAAAGGAACATTCTTTTCAGGTGGTGATGTCTGATTTGCTCTATAACATTCAATCCTCTGTTACAAAGTGCTTACTGTTGCTTGTCTATGCAAACAACTCACTTCACGTTGTCCACACATGAAGAATATTGAGAATCTATGCTTGGCTTGTGATCCATGAACTGCTTTGAAATGGCAAAATACATGATTGACATGCTATTCCTTAGGATCATTAACATGTGAAAAAGGAAAATAATTATCAATATCTTCAATTTTTTAAATCATTTTCTGTCTTTGATATCACCTCTCCACCTACATGTAGGCAAATGACCCCATTCAGTCTCTTATTGTCAGCTATTGTAGATCCATTCTTCATCCACTCTCCACTCTCCAATTTATGGCTTAATTATCAAATTGATCTTGGTCAGCAATATTACTTTACGTTTGTTCAATGAAGGTTAAACGGGTTCAACTATGTTTGTCTAAATGACCCTTGACCATTTTAGTGCTATATTGCTTACGAATATGATGTTTAATTTCAATAACATTTACAATGCTCAGAATCTCCATTGAAATAGCTTTATAGCCCAGGACTAGGCATAATGTATCCAGGAAACAGTTACATTTGAAATTCTTGTCATTTAGCAGACGGTCTTATCCAGAGCGACTTATAGGCGCAATTAAAAATAAAAATTGTTTTCTGTCTTTGATATCACCTCTCCACCTACAGTTGAAGTCGGAAGTTTACATACACTTAGGTTGGAGTCATTAAAACTCGTTTTTCAACCACTCCACAAATTCCTTGTTAACAAACTATAGTTTTGGCAAGTCGGTTAGGACATCTACTTTGTGCATGACACAAGTACTTTTTCCAACAATTGTTTACAGACAGATTATTTCACTTATAATTCACTGTATCACAATTCCGGTGGGTCAGATGTTTACATACACTAAGTTGACTGTGCCTTTAAACAGCTTGGAAAATTCCAGAAAATGACGTCATGGCTTTAGAAGCTTTTGATAGGCTAATTGACATCATTTGAGTCAATTGGAGGTGTACCTGTGGATGTATTTCAAGGCCTTCCTTCAAACTCAGTGTCTCTTTGCTTGACATCATGGGACAATCAAAATAAATCAGCCAAGACCTCAGAAAAAAAGTGTAGACCTCCACAAGTCTGGTTCATCCTTGGGAGCAATTCCCAAATGCCTGAAGGTACCACATTCATCTGTACAAACAATAGTACGCAAGTATAAACACCATGGGACCACGCAGCCGTCATACCGCTCAGGAAGGAGACGCGTTCTGTCTCCTAGAGATGAACGTACTTTGGTGCGAAAAGTGCAAATCAATCCCAGAACAACAGCAAATGACCTTGTGAAGATGCTGGAGGAAACAGGTACAAAAGTATCTATATCCACAGTAAGACTAGTCCTATATCGACATTACCTGAAAGGCCGCTCAGCAAGGAAGAAGCCAGTGCTCCAAAACCGTCATAAAAAAGCCAGACTATGGTTTGCAACTGCACATGGGGACAAAGATCGTACTTTTTGGAGAAATGTCCTCTGGTCTGATTAAACAAAAATAGAACTGTTTGGCCATAATGACCATCGTTATGTTTGGAGGAAAAAGGGGGTTGCTTGCAAGCCGAAGAACACCATCCCAACCGTGAAGCACAGGGGTGGCAGCATCATGCTGTGGGGGTGTTTTGCTGCAGGAAGGACTGGTGCACTTCACAAAATAGATGGCGTCACGAGGAAGGAAAATTATGTGGATATATTGAAGCAACTTCTCAAGACTTCAGTCAGGAAGTTAAAGCTTGGTCGCAAATGAGTCTTCCAAATGGACAATGACCCCAAGCATACATCCAAAGTTGTGCCAAAATGGCTTAAGGACAACAAAGTAAAGGTATTGGTGTGGCCATCACAAAGCCCTGACCTCAATCCTATAGAACATGTGTGGGCAGAACTGAAAAAGTGTGTGCGAGCAAGGAGGCCTACAAACCTGACTCAGTTACACCAGCTCTGTCAGGAGGAATGGGCCAAAATTCACCCAACTTATTGTGGGAAGCTTGTGGAAGGCTACCCAAAACGTTTGACCCAAGTTAAACAATTTAAAGCCAATGCTACCAAATACTAATTGACTGTATGTGAACTTCTGACCCACTGGGAATGTGATGAAAGAAATAAAACCTGAAATAAATAATTCTCTCTACTATTATTCTGACATTTCACATTCTTAAAATAAAGTGGTGATTCTAACTGACCTAAGACAGGGAATTTGTACTAGGATTAAATGTCAGGAATTGTGAAAAACTGAGTTTAAATAATAATAAGCCATTTAGCAGACGCTTTTATCCAAAGCAACTTACAGTCATGCGTGCATAAATTTTTTTGTGTATGGGTGGTCCCGGGGATCGAACCCACTACCTTGGCGTTACAAGCGCCGTGCTCTACCAGCTGAGCTACAGAGGACCACAATGTGTATTTGGCTAAGGTGTATGTAAACTTCTGACTTCAACTGTACACGTAGGCAAAGGTCCCCATTCAGACCAGACAAGTATTTTATTGTCAGCTATTGTAGATCCACTCTCCATCCACTGTTCATGGCTTGATAAAAAAACTGAGGCTCAAGCTCGGCCAGAAAATACAGTGAAATGCTAAAAGCATTGAGGTGTTGGCATGTCCCTCGATCTGGCCGTATGTGACTGTTAGTGCAGTTGAAGGTTTCTGCTGGATGTCTGCTGGTTGATTTATTAGGTAAAGTTAACAGTACAGTGAGGCTCCAGACTCCAGGACGACGAGCAGCCTGCTCTGGTGGACGGGCTGCCGGCCCGGCAGACCTGGGTTCAAACACTAGTTAAAATCTTTGAGTGTTTGCTGTAGCCTGCCTGCAGTGCCAGATGGGCGGGGTTTACAGTTTTGACGCTCTTCTATTGGTTCCATTGTGCCAGGAAAGCTCAATCAAGCATCGATAAAGTGTTTGAATTGATTTCAAATTGTATTTGAACCCAGGTCTGCTGCTCCGGTGGAGGGCCGCTGGGCCAGGCCAATGAGCTCAGTGTCCAGACATCCAGGACGGAGATAGGATGGAGAGAGAAAGGGAAACGGGCAGAGCCAGAGGGCATGCCAGTGCCACGGCTGCCACCTGCACATCACAGCACTTTTGAGAAAAGTCTCTGGCTCTTTGGTTCTTTGGCTTTTCCAGGCATCGCCGGGGCCGGGCGGTTGGTTGGGTAACGGTGTTCATTCAACCATGCAAGGCGGGCCGGTGGGCAGCGCAGGGAAACTGAGCAGAAGCAGGTCTGCTTGCCCTGCCTGACTGAGGTTCCTGGGCCAAGTTAAGCACGGAAATATTTATTTCCTGTTAATTCAAGAGTCTGGCAGACACCTGTAAAGTTACCCTCTTTCTGTTCATTCTGATCCTGAGCTACCGGCCAGGCGGGCGGCCACTCGGTTTAACCGTGTCAGTCAGCCACAGGACTGTAGGCTACATACGATCAACTGGGTTCGTGACTAGGTTAAACCATGTAGGTCAGCAATATTACTTTATGTTTGTTCAATGAAGGTTAAACAGGTTCAACTATATTTGTCCAGGACCAGGCATAATACACTACATGATCAAAAGTATGTGGACACCTGCTCGTCGAACATCTCATTCCAATATCATGGTCATTAACATGGAGTTGGTCCCACCTTTGCTGCGATAACAGCCTCCACTCTTCTGGGAAGGCTTTCCACTAGATGTTGGAACATTGCTGAGGGAACTTGCTTCCATTCAGCCACAAGAGCATTAGTGAGGTCGGTCACTGATGTTGGGCGATTAGGCCTGGCTCGCAGTCGGAGTTCCAATTCATTCCAAAGGTGTTCGATGGGGTTGAGGTCAGGCCTCTGTGCAGGCCAGTCAAGTTCTTCCACACCGATCTCGACAAACCATTTCTGTATGGACCTCGCTTTGTTCACAGGGGCATTGTCATGCTGAAACTGGAAAGGGCTTTCACCAAGCTGTTTCCACAAAGTTGAAAGCACAGAATCGTCTATAATGTCATTGTATGCTGTAGCATTAAGAATTCCCTTCACTGGAACTAAGGGGCCTAGCCCAAACCAGTTTGGAACTCGGTAGTTACAATCGAGGACAGACGAGTTTTACGTTCTACGCGCTTCAGCGGTCCTGTTCTGTGGCCTACCACTTGTTGTTGCTCCTAGACGTTTCCAATTCACAATAACAGCACTTACAGTTGAACGGGGCAGCTCTAGCAGGGAAGACATTTGATGAACTGACTTGTTGGAAAGATGGCATCCTATGACAGGGCCACATTGAAAGTCACTAAGCTCTTCAGTAAGGCCATTCTACTGCCAATGTTTGTCTATGGAGATTGCATGGCTGTGTGCTCGATTTTATACACCTGTCAGCAACGGGTGTGGCTGAAATAGCCGAGTCCACTAATTTGAAGGGTTGTCCACATACTTTTGTATATAGTGCATTCGGAAAGTATGCATACCCCTTTACTTTTTCCACATTTTGTTACGTTACAGTCTTATTCTACAATGGATTAAATTATTTTTTTCCCTCATCAATCTACATACAATACCCCATAATGACAAAGCGAAAACAGGTTTTTAGAAATTTTAGCAAATGTATTAAAAATAAAAAACAGAAATACCTTATTTACATAAGTATTCAGACCCTTTGCTATGAAACTCGAAATTGAGCTCAGGTGCATCCTGTTTCCATTGATAATCCTTGAGATGTTTCTACAACTTGATTGGAGTCCACCTGTGGTAAATTAAATTGATTGGGCATGATTTGTAATGCCACACACCTGTCTTTATAAGGTCCCACAGTTGACAGTGCATGTCAGAGCAAAAATCAAGCCATGAGGTCGAAGGAATTGAACATAGAGCTCTGAGACAGGATTGTGTCGAGGCACAGATCTGGGAAAGGGTACCAAAACATTTCTGCAGCATTGAAGGTCCCCTAGAACACAGTGGCCTCCATCATTCTTAAATGGAAGAAGTTTGAACCACCAAGACTCTTACTAGAGCTGGCCAACCGGCCAAATTGAGCAATCGGAGGAGAAGGGCCTTGGTCAGGGAGTTGACCAAGAACCCAATGGTCACTCTGACAGAGCTCCAGAGTTCCTCTGTGCAGATGGGAGAACCTTCCATCTCTGCAGCACTCCACCAATCAGGCCTTTATGGTAGAGTGGCCAGACGGAAGCCACTCCTCAGTAAAAGGCACATGACAGCCTGCTTGGAGTTTGCCAAAAGGCACCTAAAGCACTCAGACCATGAGAAACAAGATTCTCTGGTCTGATGAAACCAAGACTGAACTCTGGAGGAAACCTGGCACCATCCCTACGTTGAAGCATGGTGGTGGCAGCATCATGCTGTGGGGATGTTTTTCAGTGGCAGGGACTGGGAGACTAGTCGGGAACGAGGGAAAGATGAACGGAGCAAAGTACAGAGAGATCCTTGATGAAAACCTGCTCCAGAGCACTCAGGACCTCAGACTGGGACGAAGGTTCACCTTCCAACAGGACAACGACCCTAAGCACACAGCCAAGACACCGCAGGAGTGGCTTTCGTGACAAGTCTCTGAATGTCCTTGAGTGGCCCAGCCAGAGCCCGGACTTGAACCCGATCGAACATCTCTGGAGAGACCTGAAAATAGCTGTGCAGCGACACTCTCATCCAACCTGACAGATCTTGAGAGGATCTGCAGAGAAGAATGGGAGAAACTCCCCAAATACAGGTGTGCCAAGCTTGTAGCATCATACCCAAGAAGACTTGAGGCTGTAATCGCTGCCAAAGGTGCTTCAACTAAGTACTGAGTAAAGGGTCTGAATACTTATGTAAATGTTATATTTCCATTTTCTAAAACCTGTTTCTGCTTTGTCATTATGGGGTATTGTGTGTAGATTGATGGGGGGGGGGGGGGGTGCCTTGCTCAAGGGCACATCGACAGATTTTTCATCTAGTCTGCTTGGGGATTCGAACCAGCAACCTTTCTGTTCCTGGCCCTTGGCTCTTAACCGCTAGGCTACCTGCCACCCTCTACAATAGCGCCCATAGAATTGATTCGAGAACTCTTTAGCTATGGATACTATATCAGCTGTCGCCTAAACAAGGAATCGTTCACTTTGCAGGGTGGTTTTGTTGGCCGGTGAAAACCTTCCCTTAACTGTGCTGCAGGTATAGAGTTTCTGAGGGACGCTGGGAGGGTGAACGCCCCAAGGTTGTCTCAGAGAGCCAGGTCTGTGCTAGGGGACACAGGATGGATTTCTGTTTGGGCAGGGCTGCTGGGCTGGTGATTGTGTTTGGCGTACAGCATAGTAGCTCTCCTGGCATGGGCTCTGCTTAGCTATGCACATAGGGCCCATGATCTCATAAATTACAGCAAGTAGGATAAAAGATGTACGGGATTGAAAGTTCTAACTCCTGTACTAACATCTTTTTATTTTTATTTCACCTTTATTTAACCAGGTAAGCCAGTTGAGAACAAGTTCTCATTTACAACTGCGACCTGGCCAAGATAAAGCAAAGCAGTGCGATAAAAACAACAACACAGAGTTACATATGGGGTAAAACAAAACATAAAGTCAAAAATACAACAGAAAATATATATACAGTGTGTGCAAATGTAGCAAGTTATGGAGGTAAGGCAATAAATAGGCGATAGTGCAAAATAATTACAATTAGTATTAACACTGGAATGATAGATGTGCAAGAGATGATGTGCAAATAGAGATACTGGGGTGCAAATGAGCAAAATAAATAACAATATGGGGATGAGGTAGTTGGGTGGGCTAATTTCAGATGGGCTGTGTACAGGTGCAGTGATCGGTAAGGTGCTCTGACAACTGATGCTTAAAGTTAGTGAGGGAGATAAGAGTCTCCAGCTTCAGAGATATTTGCAGTTCGTTCCAGTCATTGGCAGCAGAGAACTGGAAGGAATGGCGGCCAAAGAAGGAATGGCGGCCAAAGAAGGGGATGACCAGTGAGATATACCTGCTGGAGCGCATACTACGGGTGGGTGTTGCTATGGTGACCAATGAGCTAAGATAAGACGGGGATTTGCCTAGCAGTGATTTATAGATGGCCTGGAGCCAGTGGGTTTGGCGACGAATATGTAGTGAGGACCAGCCAACAAGAGCGTACAGGTCATAGTGGTGGGTAGTATCTGGGGCTTTGGTGAAAAAATGGATGGCACTGTGATAGACTACATCCAATTTGCTGAGTAGAGTGTTGGAGGCTATTTTGTAAATGGGATGTAGTCTATCACAGTGCCATCCGTTTTGTCACCAAAGCCCCATATACTACCCACCACTGTGACCTGTACGCTCTTGTTGGCTGGTCCTCACTACATATTCGTCGCCAAACTGGGGCTACTGGGATGTAGTTTCAGGGCCCGAATTCAAAAGTGTCTCAGAGTATGTGTGCTGATCTAGGATCAGATCCCCTCTGTCCATGTAATCGTATTGATTATCTAAAAGGCAAAACTGATCCAATGTCAGCACTTTGAGAATATGTCCCTTGATCTTGAATGTCAAATCAAATCAAATTGTATTTGTCACATGCGCCGAATACAACAGGTGTAGATCTTACAGTGAAATGCTTACTTACAAGCCCTTAAAAACATTAAATAAAAAAATAAGAAATAAAAGTAACAAATAATTAAAGAGCAGCAGTAAAATAACAATAGCGTGGCTATATACAGGGGGTACCGGTACCGGGGATACCAGTTAGTCGAGGTAATTGAGGTAATAGGTACATTTAGGTAGAGTTATTAAAGTGACTATGCATAGATAATAAACAGAGAGTAGCAGCAGCGTAAAAAAGGGGGGTGGGGGGCAATGCAAATAGTCTGGGTAGCCATTTGATTAGATGTTCAGGAGTCTTATGGCTTGGGGGTAGAAGCTGTTTAGAAGCCTCTTGGACCTAGACTTGGTGCTCCGGTACCACTTGCTGTGCTGTAGCAGAGAGAACAGTCTATGACTAGGGTGGCTGGAGTCTTTTAGGGCCTTCCTCTGACACCGCCTGGTATAGAGGTCCTGGATGGCAGGAAGCTTGGCCCCAGTGATGTACTGGGCCATACGCACTACCCTCTGTAGTGCCTTGCGGTCGGAGGCCGAGCAGTTGCCATACCAGGCAGTGATGCAACCAGTCAGGATGCTCTTGATGGTGCAGCTGTAGAACCTTTTGAGGATCTGAGGACCCATGCCAAATCTTTTCAGTCTCCTTAGGGGGAATAGGTTTTGTCGTACCCTCTTCACGATTGTCTTGGTGTGCTTGGACTATGTTAGTTTGTTGGTGATGTTGACACCAAGGAACTTGAAGCTCTCAACCTACTCCACTACAGCCCCGTCGATGAGAATGGGGGCGTGCTCGGTCCTCTTCTTTTTCATTATCTCCTTTGTCTTGATCATGTTGAGGGAGAGGTTGTTGTCCTGGCACCACACGGCCAGGTCTCTGACTTCCTCCATATATAGGCTGTCTCATCGTTGTCGGTGATCAGGCCTACCACTGTTGTGTCATCGGCAAACTTAATGATGGTGTTGGAGTCGTGCCTGGCCATGCAGTCATGAGTGAACAGGGAGTACAAGAGGGGACTGAGCACGCACCCCTGAGGGGCCCCCGTGTTGAATGTCAGCGTGGCGGATGTGTTGTTACCTACCCTTACCACCTGGGGGCGGCCCGTCAGGAAGTCCAGGATCCAGTTGCAGAGGGAGGTGTTTAGTCCCAGGGTCCTTAGCTTAGTGATGAGCTTTGAGGGCACTATGGTGTTGAACGCTGAGCTGTAGTCAATGAATAGCATTCTCACATAGGTGTTCCTTTTGTCCAGGTGTGAAAGGGCAGTGTAGAGCGCAATAGAGATTGCATCATCTGTGGATCTGTTGGGGCGGTATGCAAATTGGAGTGGGTCTAGGGTTTCTGGGATAATGGTGTTGATGTGAGCCATGACCAGCCTTTCAAAGCACTTCATGGCTACAGACGTGAGTGCTACGGGTCGGTAGTCATTTAGGCAGGTTACCTTAGTGTTCTTGGGCACAGGGACTATGGTGGTCTGCTTGAAACATGTTGGTATTACAGACTCAGACAGGGAGAGGTTGAAAATGTCAGTGAAGACACTTGCCAGTTGGTCAGCGCAGGCTCGGAGTACACGTCCTGGTAATCCGTCTGGCCCTGCGGCCTGTGAATGTTGACCTGTTTAAAGGTCTTACTCACATCGGCTACGGAGAGCGTGATCACACAGTCGTCCGGAACAGCTGATGCTCTCATGCATGTTTCAGTGTTACTTGCCTCGAGTCAAGCATAGAAGTAATTTAGCTCGTCTGTAATGCTCGTGTCACTGGGCATCTCACGGCTGTGCTTCCCTTTGTAGTCTGTAATAGTTTGCAAGCCCTGCCACATCCAACGAGCGTCGGAGCCAGTGTAGTACGATTCGATCTTAGTCCTGTATTGACGCTTTGCCTGTTTTATGGTTTGTCGGGGGGCATAGCGGGATTTCTTATAAGCTTCCGGGTTAGAGTCCCGCTCCTTGAAAGCGGCAGCTCTACCCTTTAGCTCAGTGTGGATGTTGCCTGTAATCCATGGCTTCTGGTTGGGGTATGTACGTACAGTCACTGTGGGGACGACGTCACCGATGCACTTATTGATGAAGCCAGTGACTGATGTGGTGTACTCCTCAATGCCATCGGAGGAATCCCGGAACATATTCCAGTCTGTGCTAGCAAAACAGTCCTGTAGCTTAGCATCTGCTTCATCTGACCACTTTTTTATTGACCGAGTCACTGGTTCTTCCTGCTTTAGTTTTTGCTTGTAAGCAGGAATCAGGAGGATATAATTATGGTCAGATTTGCCAAATGGAGGGCGAGGGAGAACTTCGTACGCGTCTCTGTGTGTGGAGTAAAGGTGGTCTAGAGTTTTTTTCCCTCTGGTTGCACATTTAACATGCTGGTAGAAATTAGGTAAAACTGATTTAAGTTTCCCTGCATTAAAGTCCCCGGCCACTAGGAGCGCCCCTCTGGATGAGTGTTTTCCTGTTTGCATATGGCCATATACAGTTAATTGAGAGCGGTCTTAGTGCCAGCATCGGTTTGTGGTGGTAAATACAGTGGGGAAAAAAAGTATTTAGTCAGCCACCAATTGTGCAAGTTCTCCCACTTAAAAATATGAGAGAGGCCTGTAATTTTCATCATATGTACACGTCAACTATGACAGAGAAAATGAGAGAAAAAAAATCCAGAAAATCACATTGTAGGATTTTTTATGAATTTATTTGCAAATTATGGTGGAAAATAAGTATTTGGTCAATAACAAAAGTTTCTCAATACTTTGTTATATACCCTTTGTTATCAATGACACAGGTCAAACGTTTTCTGTAAGTCTTCACAAGGTTTTCACACACTGTTGCTGGTATTTTGGCCCATTCCTCCATGCAGATCTCCTCTAGAGCAGTGATGTTTTGGGGCTGTCGCTGGGCAACACGGACTTTCAACTCCCTCCAAAGATTTTCTATGGGGCTGAGATCTGGAGACTGGCTAGGCCACTCCAGGACCTTGAAATGCTTCTTACAAAGCCACTCCTTCGTTGCCCGGGCGTTGTGTTTGGGATCATTGTCATGCTGAAAGACCCAGCCACGTTTCATCTTCAATGCCCTTGCTGATGGAAGGAGGTTGTCACTCAAAATCTCACGATACATGGCCCCATTCATTCTTTCCTTTACACGGATCAGTCGTCCTGGTCCTTTTGCAGAAAAACAGCCCCAAAGCATGATGTTTCCACCCCCGTGCTTCACAGTAGGTATGGTGTTCTTTGGATGCAACTCAGCATTCTTTGTCCTCCAAACACGACGAGTTGAGTTTTTACCAAAAGGTTATATTTTGGTTTCATCTGACCATATGACATTCTCCCAATCCTCTTCTGGATCATCCAAATGCACTCTAGCAAACTTCAGACGGGCCTGGACATGTACTGGCTTAAGCAGGGGGATAGCAGGATTTGAGTCCCTGGTGGCGTAGTGTGTTACTGATGGTAGGCTTTGTTACTTTGGTCCCAGCTCTCTGCAGGTCATTCACTAGGTCCCCCCGTGTGGTTCTGGGATTTTTGCTCACCGTTCTTGTGATCATTTTGACCCCACGGGGTGAGATCTTGCGTGGAGCCCCAGATCGAGGGAGATTATCAGTGGTCTTGTATGTCTTCCATTTCCTAATAATTGCTCCCACAGTTGATTTCTTCAAACCAAGCTGCTTACCTATTGCAGATTCAGTCTTCCCAGCCTGGTGCAGGTCTACAATTTTGTTTCTGGTGTCCTTTGACAGCTCTTTGGTCTTGGCCATAGTGGAGTTTGGAGTGTGACTGTTTGAGGTTGTGGACAGGTGTCTTTTATACTGATAACAAGTTCAAACAGGTGCCATTAATACAGGTAATGAGTGGAGGAAAGAGGAGCCTCTTAAAGAAGAAGTTACAGGTCTGTGAGAGCCAGAAATCTTGCTTGTTTGTAGTTGACCAAATACTTATTTTCCACCATAATTTGCAAATAAATTCATAAAAAATCCTACAATGTGATTTTCTGGATTTTTTTCCCTCAATTTGTCTGTCATAGTTGACGTGTACCTATGATGAAAATTACAGGCCTCTCTCATCTTTTTAAGTGGGAGAACTTGCACAATTGGTGGCTGACTAAATAATTTTTTCCCCCACTGTAGACAGCTACGAAGAATATAGATGAAAACTCTCTTGGTAGATATTGTGGTCTACAGCTTATCATGAGATATTCTACCTCAGGCGAGCAAAACCTAGAAACGTCCTTAGATATTAAGTTACAAACAATGCAAAAAAATAAAAAAATAGCACGGTTGGTTAAGAGTCCATAAAACGGCAGCCATCCCCTCTGGAGCCAAGCATATATGGTTGTGTTGACCTTAGTATTCATTAAATATGACTATATTACATCTTGGGTAGATGTTGGGTCAACATTAAGTTTTCCTCTAAATTACCTAAAACGCCATGAGTAGACAGTTGCCTCGACAGGGATTTTAAAAACATATTTTTCATTCATTTTGAAGCATGACAGTTCACCTAACATTTGTCTGAACTGAAGCAGCCCAGACAGTACACACGGACATGGCTGTGTTTTCTGTCTTCGACAGCCAAACAAAACGGGGAAAAAACTCTAATAATAATAATAATGCAAATATCTGGAGTACTTAGTTGTTATGGCACCAGTACGTGGAGAGCCAAATGGGCATCAACGGAGGGGCCAAGAGAGGGAGTCTCAGTTTCTCCTGCAGAGAGAAATGTCCACAACAAAGTGTTTTTGTCAATAGACAAAAATATACTGTGTGAGCAGACTGAGCTACAGCACTACTGGCTGGCTGGCTGTTCATAGGCCAGGACACACACATCTCCTCCTCAGCTCCTGTGAAACACAGAGTGCCCAGCGCCCACATCCTACCCTCCTTCCATCCCTCCCTCTGGAACAGGAAACGACAGAGGGGCTGATCTTAATTAGCTTGGCAGTTATTAATAACATCCTCAGTGGATTAAGGGGATTGTTGTTGTAGGTTCGTGCAGGGAGCAGTGAAACTGTCCCACTAATCATCAACCACCCAACCGTTCTGATTCAGTTATTTGAATTTTTTGAACCCACCCAGGCAGGATTAGGATCACACAAGGGGCCCTATTCAATCAAACCCAGGAACTGGGCGCTTTGGGATACTGAAAAACATGTTTGAAGTAAGGTTAGTAGATTACCTGTTGGTTACACACATAATGAATTAACATTGTCAAAAGAATGTGGACTCACACAGTGCAAAAAGAGAGTCATTTTGTTCACCTGTAAACTCAATTCCTCATGCAATCTACCTGGCTGTCTCCATGCATTGAACATATAAAAGTGCATTCATCATCAAGTTTTCAACCATTGAAATCTTACATATTCAATCAATTTCATCAGTATTTATTTTGTTGTGTCAGTGGAATTGGATCAGACACATTCACTGGTTGGTAAAAGGTTGACTTTTCCTATTCTCCTCCTGCAGCGGCAGTTGGCTCGATTCTGGAGTCTTGTGTTCAATTTTTTTCCAAATGATCAAAAATCTATTTTTAGAGGAATTTTGGATCTTTGAGTTGGATTTCAGACCTCTGTGACCTCTACCAAGTCCCCACCCATCACGCTGTTACATTCTTGATTATAGAGTGTGTTACATTCTTGACTTTCTGAGTATGTGAATATTATCTGGGCTCTCTATAAAAGTCTTATTATAAGGCTTATAATAATGTTATGCCTCTCTTTGACTGACTCCAAATGGCTTTTAGCCAGGACCATTATAAGATGATAACAACAGGTTATAAGGGGGTCATAAAAGCCCATGACAAGTCTTATATATATACATAATGCATTATACCTACAGGCTTTAAGTGGAATGTTACCAAACTGTCTCTACACAAAACATTTTTAGGCCACGGAGAGCCTAAACATCTCCTATAGTTTGGAGCCAAACAAGTTCATTGACAAAGCTAAAAGATGACAATCAAATGCTCTGCATGCTCAGATGAAGGTCTTTGTGTCTGAAAGCTGCCTGGAACATTATAATATTACATTTGTGTTGATCTAAGTGTGCAGAGACTCTTCTACAATTTAATCAGGTTATGACATTTTATTGACTTCTGTAGCTCAGTTGGTAGAGCATGGATAGTGGGTTCGATTCCCGGGACCACCCGTACATAAAATGTATGGATGCATGACTGTAAGTTGCTTTGGATAAAAGTGTCTGCTAAATGGCATATATTTAAGTGATAATGCCCGAGAAGCGAGTGTTTTGAGGATATATTGGCACGGGTGTTGTTAGGCCCGAGACGAAGTCAAGGCAAACCGTGTCAATATATCCTCCAAACACCAGCTTTGAGGGCATTATCACTTTTATACAACGGGTTACCAACATATTAAAATAATGATTTACATATTTTCATTAAAAACGTTATTTTGATCAATTTATTCATACTATTTCATCCTTCCACAAGATATAGTCCCAACACAAATCTAGGGTTGCTACACAAGCCGGCTGGTCGTTCGTTCTATCAGTTCGGTTGCCAGAGACGCGACCCAGTCGTTAACTATTTTTGTTCTGTATCTATGGACGTGACCCAGTCGTTCGTAGTAAATGTTCTATTGCCATACTGGCTGGCAACATTCTTATCCCTTGCTTGTCAGCAAGCCAACTACAGCTAACAATGATACATCCATAACAATGAGCTAATGATGCACGATTTCACCTGGCATAGAAAATGTGCTCTCTCGTCAGGACACTGTTGTTCAGAGGAGCTAGCCAACAACACAGATAACACAATCACTTCAAACTGAAGCTGGAAAGACTGCAAACTAGCTGCACTTCGTTTCGTTTTACCAGTTTTTTGTTATTGACATTTTTTTTTTTTATTATTGACATTTCTTTGTATATATCCATAAAAATTATACTGATTCATGATTTAGATTGGCTCAGAAAAGCTGCCTGCCTGTCTGTTTCATCCCGACTCCTGACCCCTACACGTTCATTACTATGGGACAGCTGGAGATCGAATTTCAATATTGAAACAATGTTGGAAATGTCAGAGAGACAGACAGCAAGGTTTATACAAATCTCCGCTATTGAAAACCAATTGCTAGTCTAAAAGAAATGGGAGATAATGTCTAGATGCTTTTTACACTGAGGATCAAGTTTATAAATTGCCTGGCTGGGCTGATGAGACAGTGGATGTGAGATGGAACAGAGTAAATAGGGATTTTAACGTCATAGCTTTAGCCGGTGGTAACTTGTGAAATAGAAACCTGCTGGAATGCGGTTTTAACCCATCAGCATCCAGGTTTAGACCCACCCGTTGTATAATATATTGTATATTACAGTGTATATATTATTGAGGCCCAGTTAATACAACTGCAAAATCTTTATCTAGCCTCGAGAGGTTATAAACATTAATCCAGAAAAATATATATTATTAGCTATTCACACACAGTTTCTGCATAGTACTGTAGGCCTAGTATTTCATTTTTACATTAACTCATTATGAAAACATGTGATCGTTGATAATTGCAGTCTCCGCTTTGATCATCTTTCAGAGGGCACGACTGTTATGCTTGAGGCACTTACTATGATTCTTGGCACGCCTCATATTTTCTGTGTAAATGACATACAAAGAAAGCTTAAGAGGTGTTTCTCAAGGGCTCACACATTTTTACGCTTACACTCCATTGGCAAGTCGGCTATGGAAAACTTGAACTATAAACTTCAAGCACTGTATTCGGTGTGGTTTGAGGCTGAGGACTGAGGTGGGCTGGGGATCCATTGCTTGGTTTCTACTGCAGCGGCATCCCAGAAAGGCAAGGTTGCATCCCAGAAATGCAAGGTTGCATCCCAAATGGCACCCTATTCCCTGTGCACTACTTTTGACCAGAGCCCATTTGGGACGCAACCCAGGTCTAGTTGAAGGTCAGGTGGTAGGGGGCAACACTCTGCCACCTCAAACCACTGTCACTATGGCAACTTATAGGGCCCTCACCACCACAGAGTTTAAAAGCCTGTCAGGACCAGCCAGACAGTCCTCAGAAATATTTTTTATGGCCCCCTTCTTCGCTCTCTCTCTCTCTCTCTCAAGAAATGGCTGCATACATTCTGCCTGGAAATGCAGCAGCCAGCAGATCAAATTGGTCATGGACATTTCCGTGTGAGATAAGGTCTGAAAGGACCTTAGTGACCTCTTAACTTTATTTATAATGTATCTTTCAGAACGATCTGACCAGCTTGTACATAATATTAATAATATTCCAATGTACGCCTGTATCAAACAAAGTTTGAAATGTTTAATGTAACACTGTTTATAGTAACAGCTTTCCTTTGTCACTTATGGTCTGTGAAATGTGAAGTGCTTAGTGGCCTGCGCTCACGAATACTAACAGGCAACCATATGGTGGATAACACTGCCATCTTCAGATGGGGTTGCAGTTTTATCAGTGTTATGAAATTGAAAATTGGAAATGTAATTATAAATAACTTTTAACTATGCCAATATCCATCTGGGCAGAAATCCAGAAATTCTGGGCAGAATTCAACATACTATATTTTGACTGCTGACTACGCCTACTGATGTTCAAAGCTCCACAGGGCTCTTTCTTTTTGGAGGGTGCGTTTGTTTTTTTCAAGACCGACCAATCACCATCTAGTTTCTTGAGGTCTAACGTCCAATAGCTCTCCTCTTTGTATGCCGCGGACAGAGAAGTAGCAAATGGGCCGGGGTTTAGCTAATACCGTTCTTTAAATAGTTTAAATCCGTATTTACTTGTTCAGTTTTAATATACCATTACAGTGCAGCTGTATTTTAACAAAATAATCTCAGCCGGGACAAGCGATGGAAAGTGAATATATCTAATATAAAAAATAAGTGAGTAAAGTTTAACCGGATAGCTAGCTCATAGCTAAATAATCGTTGCTGGGCACCAGTCTTTTCGTTTTCCGACATACTCTGCACGTTTCCTTGTTGTTGTTAGCGACCGAGCTTGCTAACTGCTCAATTTAAGCATTACTTGCTAGCTAAATTACACCCACCTACAGTTTTTAGCTACGAGAAAGGAAACGGGCATGGCGGAATTTCTCGAAGATCCGTCAATTCTCACGAAGGATAAACTAAAAAATGAGCTCACGGCCAACAATGTGCCCCTTCCCATCTCCGACCAGAAGAAAAATGTATATGTTCAATTGTACTTGAAGAACTTGACCGTTCTGAACCAGAAAAGTCCATCTACAGACATGTTCTCCAGTGATGAAGAACTACCTGCCCCTGTAGTCTCCAACAATAGTATTTCTGGAAGAGTAAGTTATGAATATATTATTATTGGTCATTACAGTGCTATGAATTGATTTTGTAATGTTAATCATAATGCATGAAATCACTAGTTACCTGTGTTAAATGATTGTTGCCTTTCCATATAATGTTATTCAGTTAAATATCCACTTCCTGTTTCTTTCCCTCTTAAACCATATTCGCACGGGACAAGTATAGAGAACGTTGGTTATGGAATTATTACTCCAGAATGTCCGTTATTCCAGAGGACGTTTCGGGAAGGGATTCGTTTTTTTCCAAACTGTCCCCAGTAATTCTTACTTGTTTATATATATATATATCAATTGACAGTTATGACGGAAGCATGCAGGTTTTTATTGTAGCCGTGAAGATATTTCAACATGTCCAGCTGATAGTGCCACACTGATAACTCGAGCTTGGTTTCTAAACCATACCAAACCATCTTTGGTATAGTGTCATAATAATCGATCCGCAGTACTTCCTAAATGCCCCTCAGCCTTCGGATGTGAGCTAAACAGTGCACTTGCACTTGAGATACGTTTTAAGGCTATGTGTGAGAAAGTTAATTTATAATTTCCAAACGTTTAGGTCAGTTGTGTGCTGCTTTGCGATCTATTAACAGCAAGGGTTGCATTAAATAGGCACAATATGTTTTACTGATCCATTTGGCAATATTCAATTCATACCCACAAAACATATAAACAAAAGCATTCACTGTGAAAGTTGATACATGTAGGCCATTCATATATAGCTTATGTGCAGCACTTTGTTCAATTGATCAAATCAGTTATTGTTTTCTTGCTCAAACCGCCAGCAACACCTGTCAAAGTCAGACATTTCTCTCAAAACACAGGGAGGTCAATTCGCACGGGACTAGTATTATCAGAGGACCTTGGACTTCGCCAAAAAACACTAGGTTATTCTGGCTGGAATTATTACTCTCCTGACATGTAAAATGACTGAGATTGTAGATTCGGGCGGGACTAAAATTACAGATGTGGTGTTTTGTGCTCATGCACATAATTACATTATCCGACCTCCCCCAGTAAAACTAATCAGGTCTGAATAGGGCTTTACTCATGCCTTGCATTGGTTCTCTAATGTCTGTGTTCTTTCTAGATAATCTTAGTTAAGACAGAGATAGGCTAATCTTTGGTCTCTAGATAAACGTATTACCCAGGTCTATGAATTGACACCCATAATCCATCCATCCACAGAAAGCCACCAGGAAGACTGACAAGCCTCAGTCAGAAGGAGTGGAAGTGACAGACCTTACAGATGCAGGCTTAAAAGATGAGCTGTTGAAGCATGGAGTCAATGCTGGACCCATAGTTGGTGAGTCTTCCTTATGTTTTACTCAGGGTGTGTCTTAAAGTGGCTTCCTCTCCTTGCCTTGCTCCGCTACTTCATCTGCATTGATCTGAGAAGATAAGCTTTCACCTCTTCAGTTCTTGTACATCTGTGCAGATGATGGAAATGAGACAAGAAGAGGAAGGCACTTTAGACTATTGAGATGCACCAACAGACTCAAGCATTCAGTGAGAGATCCTTGACTAAATGTACCACCTTCACTTAATCTCTAACTTGTTTCCCCTTGTCTTCAGGCTGCACCCGCAAGCTTTATGAGAAGAAGCTTCAGAAGCTACTGGATACAGCTGCCGCTGAGGCTACCCCTAGCCTATCTTGAGACTGCCATAGTTACCGCTGCAGCAGCCAAGGCAGACAGCATCCAGAACGGCAACACACTCTCTGACCAGTACAGTGACAAGGAGGAAGGTGAGATTAGATATTAGTTACAACTGCACAAGAACATGCACCATTAATTAAGCAGCACACTTAAACAAAGATACTTAATTCAGGGTTGGTTTCAATTCCATTTCAATTCAGGAAGTAGGCCTAAACTGAAAAGCAATGAGGAAATTTGAATTTTTGAATTGAAATGGAATGGATCCTTTTTACTTTGATATTTGACTGCCAGTTTAGATGCCTCTGTCAGATGAGATAACTGCTGCTCCTGAACCAGAGCCAGTTCCTGTTGTGGAGAAGCCTGTGATGCGCAGAGGGAAGATTCCTGTCACCATCAGGACCAGTAGCAGACGGAGCAACATGGTAAGCCTTCAAGTTCAAGTTAATTTAAATAAATACAATGCAAAATCACACTCACCAGAGCTCTCACATTAAAACAGCTTTCGTCTTCAACAGCAAGAAAGTTCAGCACAAATATGTAAATAATCTTATCTTGCACCCATAAACCCCAACCTCGCAATCATCTGTTGTCATTGTCGATGTTCACAGGTGGTGGAGGAGAGTCTAGCAACTGGTGACCAGACCCCTAAGAAGACGGGGGAGAATGTTGAGGAGATTCTCGCTAATGAGATCCGTTCACCCATAGGCATCAGGTAAGACCTTTTTAGGCCATATCACTAGTATGTGGAACCTTTCACTTTTGGTCAAACTAAGACAGATCCCATCTCTAGATCTGACCAAAATGCATTTTTTATGTGTATGGCTCCAAGAACACAGGGGTACTTACCAGTCAAATCTTTACAGCAGTTGTTAAACATGACTTGTCAGAAATCACTTTGTCACATCATCCTCTAATCCTCCTCTCTCCCCAGCGCCACCTGCAGGAGATCGATCCGCGGCGCGGCTGGCCGACCGCTGAAACCCAGCAACTACTGGCTGAATGAGTCTCTCCTGGAGCGCTCCACTCTACACAGAGTCTCACTCTGAGTGCAGCTCCCTGGGCTCAGAACCGGCCAGGCCAGGATTCCTCTCTGTCCTACTAAAGCTCATGGTGCTCATCACTGTAGCTGGTTCCATCTACTTCGTCATCCAGCACCTTGATGCAGATCAGGTCCAGTCCGTCAAGGGTTTGATAAACAACGCCAAGGGTCCCCTGTGTAGCACGGTTGATAAGGTGGTAGATGCCATGGTCGATAATGTGATTGTGCCGCTGGGCATCGGGGCCGGCAGCAGCCAAAGTGCAGGAGCTGAGGGTGGCGTCATGTAAGCAATGCACCTTCTCCACCCTGCTCTCTTTTATTATAATTTGTACCACTATTTTACCAGGCTGTCCAATTGAGGTCAAAAGACCTCTTGGTCAAGAGACCTGGCCATGCCCTGTTTTGCTATCCACAGCTCACTATCTCCCCCCCCATCGCTTCATTTGGTCAGCAACCCCATCTTCATCTTTTTATACATGGTTGCCTATCTTGGAGGACTGACTGACTTTTAATCTGGGCTGGTAGACTGTCTGACCCTGTCCCCTCCTTGTTAACTTCTCCTCGCCCCCGCTAAGGAGAGAAAAGAGGGGCATTCAACCTAATCAACACCAGCTTCCTGGAAAACAAACCAACACTGTCTTGTCATGACAGTCTGAATAGACTCGTTTTTATTAAGTCGTTTTTAATCATAGTGTGAAGTGCATTTTGTGTATTCTTTGTGTGTATTTTTCACTTATGTGTGTAGATAGAACTCCCATGTGATATCGTGAGGACAGGTCACATGCATGGTTGTAGTTTCTGAAGGACATGGTTGTAGTTTTTGAAGGACATGGTTGTAGTTTTTGAAGAACATGGTTGTAGTTTTTGAAGGACATGGTTGTAGTTTTTGAAGGACATGGTTGTAGTTTTTGAAGGACATGGTTGTAGTTTTCGGGGTGTCTGTTGTGCCAGGCATAACTTGCATAGTGCCAGGGTTGAGGTCAAATCCATTTAAATTCCAGTCAATTCAGAAAGTAAACACAATTCCAATTCCAAAGGTTCCTCATAAAAAGCTTTGAAGAGAATGGGAATTGGAGTGTACTTCCTGAATTGAAATGGAATTGACCCCAACCCTGCTTAGTGCCCTCCCACTATTTCAAGCACAAAGAAATGCTACTAATTACGGAAATATCTACAATTAATTACAAGTATTTCTGAATGGATTTTGAATATACACTGTAGTATTAATAATAGAGATAGGTAGAATCATGTTTTTAAACTATGAATTAAATGGTGCTCAGGTCTATTCTAATCTGCTCTAAATTAATTGGATCACTGCTGCGAGGAGTCATAATACTGTCCAATAGTTTTAAATATGGTTTTGTCTCTGTATGAGGAGAAGCCCTTTTTCATGCTATAAACTATGAGTTTGATTTCTAAAACTATTAGTTGTCTTTAAACTGATCATGTAGATCCCTCAGTACATTGAAAAGCTGTTGGGGAGATCAACTGCAGTAAGTAAGCATGGTCCCAGATCTGTTTGTGCTATCTTGCCAACTATCTTGGTCATTGTCAGGAGGAGTTGGCAAGACAGCACAAGCAGATCTGGGACCAGGCTAGCAGTAAGTGGTCTGGTAGTTGAATGGCTCATCATAGTACCAGACTTGAAGTGTGATGACCAAGTCCCAATATAGCTTTGTGTGAGTGTGTTTCATCTTTGGTGCTTTGTTGTTCTGAAGATTCCAGATCCTTCAGTCATTTACATTTACATCATTTAGCAGACGCTCTTATCCAGAGCGACTTACAAATTGGTGCATTCAACTTATGATAGCAAGTGGGACAACCACTTTATTTCTTCTTCTTTTTTATTGGGGGGGGGGGGGGGGGTATTCCTTAAAGAGGTTTCAAGTGTCTCCGGAAGGTGGTCAGTGACTCCGCTGTCCTGGCGTCGTGGGGGAGCTTGTTCCACCATTGGGGTGCCAGAGCAGCAAATAGCTTTGACTGGGCTGAGCGGGAACTGTGCTTCTGTAGAGGTAGGGGAGCTAGCAGGCCAGAGGTGGATGAACGTAGTGCCCTCGTTTGGGTGTAGGGTCTGATCAGAGCCTGAAGGTAAGGTGCCGTTCCCCTCACAGCTCCGTAGGCAAGCACCATGGTCTTGTCGTAGATGCGAGCCTCAACTGGAAGCCAGTGGAGTGTGCGGAGGAGCGGGGTGACATGAGAGAACTTGGGAAGGTCGAACACCAGACGGGCTGCGGCGTTCTGGATAAATTGTAGGGGTTTAATGGCACAGGCAGGGAGCCCAGCCAACAGCGAGTTACAGTAATCCAGACGGGAGATGACAAGTGCCTGGATTAGGACCTGTGCTGCTTTCTGTCCCATCTAAAGGGCATGCTCACCGTAGCAAAAAGTTTTAAAACAGGAAAACACAAATGGGTATTCCTTATTGAACAAATACTCTGTGATTCTGTGTTTTTTTTCCATTTGGTGCCGAATGAACACGACCCGGGACTGTCTGTCTATAAATTTAGTGCACCCACACAGCCCTTCCTAATGGTTCATACATAATACTACAGATCTTGGAAGAATTATATTTTTGCAAAAGAAAGTTGA
Source organism: Coregonus lavaretus (assembly GCF_964263955.1). Taxonomy (NCBI): domain Eukaryota; kingdom Metazoa; phylum Chordata; class Actinopteri; order Salmoniformes; family Salmonidae; genus Coregonus; species Coregonus lavaretus. The sequence goes on along the minus strand of NC_139998.1, from coordinate 6,466,524 downwards.
GCAAGTAAATGGCTCATAATACTATTCTAATTTTAATGAGTCAAAAACTCAAATTGAGTTTGCCTCTTGTACACTTAATCTTGATAGCAGAGGTAATACTAATGGGGACAATAATTAACTGAGGAGACTAATGGTAAAAGTGATAGCCACTTAACTTATGTTGACCATTTACTGACTTTCACTTGTCAAGAAGTTGACATTTGTCCACACTGTTTAAAAAAAAAAAAACTGTTTTATTTCCTTATTTTTCTGATGTGAATTGTGAACTTTTTCCCTCTTTTTTGTAGCAAAATAAAGTACCATAGGTGAAAGTGGGATGTCAATTTTTTGTGAATATATTAAAGATTAAATGTTTTTGACTTTGATCAGGCAGCTAGCTTCCCAGGGATGAACGGATATGGTGGGGATTGTGGGGTTAAGGATTTTTTAAATCTGTTTTTATTCATAATAGATAATATCATTAAATAAATGTAGTAAGTCAATTGTCTCCCCACGGTTTTCTTTGAGGCAGAGGAGTTTCCATACTCTTGATCATCTGAGAAATGAAGACAGCTTCTGTACTGATGATATCTGTTGATGACGATTATTAGTCTTGTGGTGCAGACACCCATAGTCGAACCCAATTGGTCACATGCATAAAAACATCTCAGAATGCTCGTTTGAGAACATTTGAACAGAATCTGAAAACATGCATAGTGAGATAAGCATCCAACTCAAAGGTGAAATAAGAGTATGTCAAAGGGATGTCACACTCTCGCTCTTAATTTAGACTTTGAACAAGCCAGCGAGTTATGCTGGCTAGCTGGCAACAACAGCCGAGCACTGATTACAATTTTCATAAGAAAGGTATGTTTACTTCGATCCGCGAGGGAGAGAACTTGTGAAATTGTTCACCATCTGTACGTCACAGTGACTAGCGTTATAGCTAACGTTACAGCCCTCGGGATGCACGACGACGACGTTACAGCCCTCGGGAGCACGACGACAAGCCGGTGCGAATGACCAGTGCCCCGATGGTGTACCGAGGTGCTTGCCGACGTGAGTTGCTTCCCACTGGGCAGCTGTTTCACTATGTAGCCGGAGGTAGCTAACATGGGAGACTTTTTTCCTCCCAAGATTTAGGCACAGACAGAAGGGGAAAGCCAGACATGTCACATGGGCTATAAAGCTGAAGCATCTGTTTAGAACGAGGAAGTCCAGTCGCAGGTAGTGTGAGAGGATGGATCTAGGTCAGGGGTGTCAAACGTCCGGCCCGCGGGCCGGATCAGGCCCGCAAACGGGTTTAATCCGGCCCGTGAGATGATTTTGTAAAGTATAAAAATGCGCTGCAATTTTTCAATAAAATAAACTGCTGTTCCAATTGCGTCCACTGGATGGCGCAATAGCAATTGTGTTAAGCAAGCAAACTGTTTATACCGGGGCAGAGCAAGTACGTCAAGCACGTGCAGCCAGTCCGGATGAGCTACTTTGTTTTGCCCGCGATATTTATTACGGCTTCTACTTTTAACATTATGTGCTTTGGCAACCTCATTGCCCCAATATGTCTCTGTCAAAAAAGAGAAAAGTGGACGCAGAGTGCAGAGTGTTCCAAGAAAAATGGTCATCCTCCTATTTATTCACGGAATTCAATGGGAAAGCTGTATGTTTGGTGTGTTCACAGCATGTTGCAGTGCTGAAAGAATATAACCTTCGTCGCCACTATGTGAGTCTTCATGCCGACAAATATGACAACTTTCAAGGACAGCGGAGAAGAGAGAAGGTGAATGAACTATTGGCGGGTCTGAAGAAACAGCAGTCTGTGTTTACTCACAGCCGAGACATCAGTGACGCTGCAGTGAAAGCTAGCTAACTCATTGCTAATGAAATCGCAGTGGCTTCAAAACCATTTAGTGAGGGTGAATTTGTAAAAACATGCATGATGAAGGCAGCGGAGTTTGTGTGCCCTGAAAAGCGTCAGGCTTTTGTAAATATCAGCCTGACAAGAAACATAGTTGCAGACAGGATTTCCGATCTTTCAGTGGATTTGGACAGCCAGTTGAAGCAAAAAGTAAAGTCATTTATTGCGTTTTCGGTTGCAATTGATGAAAGCACGGACATTACAGATGTTGCACAACTGGCCATTTTCATCCACGGAGTTGATGACACATTGACCGTCACCGAGGAGTTCGTGGAGTTGGTGCCGATGACAGATACAACGACAGCAGCTGATATTTTCACTGCACTCATCGACGCGCTGGACAGGGTCGGAGTGGACTGGTCCCGCGCTGTCAGCCCGGCTACAGATGGTGCGCCCTCAATGATCGGGAAAAAAGCAGGCGTTGTGACAAAGTTCAGAGAGAAAGTGCAATCTGCAAATGGAGGACGTGATTTTTTGACTTTTCACTATTTTGCACCAGGAGGCTTTGTGTTGCAAGTCATTAAAGATGGATAACGTCATGAAGGTGGTCATCCAAACTGTTAATTTCATCCGATCCAGAAGCCTGAATCACCGTCAGTTTGACAGCCTTCTCAGAGAGAAAGACCACATCTATGGCCTGCCATACCACACTGAGGTAAGATGGTTAAGCCGAGGTGCTGTTCCCTCGTTTCTTTGATTTACGAGAAGAAATTGAACAGTTCATGGAAGAAAAGGAGTGTTAGAATTTCATTCCGCAGAATGGATGCAGGACCTTGCATTTATGGTGGATGTTACAGAGCACCTGAATAACTTGAACAAACAGCTGCAAGGGCGCAACAAAGTTGTCACGCAGTATTATGACAGCATACGTTCTTTCAAGTTGAAGCTGTCATTGTGGGAGACGCAACTCGCCGGTGGTGATGCAGCTCACTTCCCCTGTCTGAAAAATGTGTGCGCGACCCAACATGTGGCAGACATGAAGCGGTTCAAAGATAAAATAACGGGACTGTTACGGGAGTTTGAGCAACGCTTTCAGATTTTTGGTGAACTGGAGAAAGACTTCAACGTTTTTTGCTCGCCATTCACCGTGAATCCCTCTGATCGGCCCGTCAGCATCCAACTTGAAATAATAGACTTGCAGTGTGACTCGGATTTGAAGGGCAAATTTGCCGCAGCTGGCTTGGACACATTTTATCAGAATCTCTTGCCAGGTTACCCCAACTTGACAGCCCTCGCTGCAAAACTGTTGTGCATGTTTGGAACCACATATCTTTGTGAGCAAGTTCTCTGTAATGAGCATAAATAAAACAAAGCTGCACTCAAGGCTCACGCACAAGCACTTGAATCACATCCTGAAGTTGGCTGCCACTCAGGATGTGACGCCTGATATTGATGTGCTGGTGAAAGCTAAAAGATGCCAGGTATCAGGAGTCAAATAAACTATGCAACCCCACTTAAAGTGCTGCATGAGACACCCTGATATAGTTCTGTGATCTGTGATATACTTCTGTGAATCACTGAGGCATTGTGTGTTTGTGTGTTCTTTGTCCTCAGAACTTTCAAATAACTTGGTGTTTTATGATTAATAGTGATGTTGTGCTTTTGGACACACTGTCCTCAGGCTCCAGCTTTATGTTTGTATGTTTTTATGTTGATGTGCTATTGTTTTTAATTGATTTTATTTTATTTGTATATTTAACCTATTCTTGACTCTGTGGTTCTTGCACTTGTTTGGGGAACAGGATTTCATTATTTTTATCTACATTTCTGCCTGAGAAATGACACCCTGATATAGTTCTGTGATCTGTGAAACAGTTCTGTTAATCACTGAGGCATTGTGTGTTCTTTTTCTTTAGAATTTTCAAATAAACTTGGTGTTTTATGATTAATAGTGATGTTGTGCTTGTACTATTTTGGACACACTGTCCTCAGGCTCCAGCTTTATGTTTTATGTTGATCATATTAAAACAAAGAAAACAATCTGAAGTTGTTGTTTTTAAGTTATATATACCATGATTTTACCGGTCCGGCCCACTTGGGAATAGATTTTCCTCCATGTGGCCCCTGAGCTAAAATGAGTTTGACACCCCTGATCTAGGTGAAACTGGGCTGACATTCTGCTAATTTTCTCATTGATGAAACATCTGATGTCAATAAATTTTTCTGTTCCCAAAACTAGAATTTGTTACGAACACAGTGCACTAAGTTTTATAGACTTGACGCTTTTCCAAAGTTTCCAAAAAATTGAGTTGAGTTTGTGCGCACTTCACAGAGGAGGCGTTCCCTAACGGAGATATGCAAATATATGCTACAACGCACCAATAGGATCTCGCTAGCTCGTGCTTGGCTTTGCCCAATTCCTTACTTGTTCTGCCCAATATGCTTCATTTGCTCCCACTGTAAACGACGTAGATGAACTATCTTGGGTTAGTTATAAATATATGTGATTTAGGGCTCTAGTCAATCCATATTGCGGAAATTCAGCGTTACAGCGTGATGAAATTCAAAGGCAACTTTCCCGCGGAGACTGCATTCATGCTGAAAGCTGCATATGTAGGCTCAATGGGAAATGTCCATTAAAGTGGCAATATGTAACTTTTTGGGAGACCTGACCATATTAACATAGAAATGTGAGTTATAGATCTATCATTCTACTTATATGTTTCCCGTTCTTAAGTTTTGTTTTTGTGTCTTTTTAATTTAGGTTTTGTACACCAGCTTCAAACAGCTAAAACAACAATATTGTTGGTTATGGAAAATATATTTCACAGCGGTTTAGATGGTGTGATGATTCTCTACACTATATAATAGCTTATTTTGTCACATAAACAGAAATTAGACCAACTGTTAAGAGTTTTAGAGTAGTTATTTAGAGTAGGATAGCAGCCCACAAGAAATTACTTGGAAAATTGGTACCATGATTGGTTGGTACCGCCGTGATACATGCCGCGTTCAAAACAACTGGGAACTAGGAAAAATACAAGTTCAAATCATGACGTCAGTGATGTTCTGTTTGGAAAGTCGGAGAGGAAGTAGCCCGAGTTCCCGAGTTGGATGACCGTTCGAATCGATTTTTCCCAATCGGAGAACGTTTTTTCTGTGTTCCCAGTTGATGCGAACGCGCTGAAGTCGGAGATTTCCGAGTTTGCAGTTGTGTTGAACGCTGCAACAGTCTACTCACTCAATGGGGAGAGCGGAGCATGCACAGCAAGTTGGCAGCACAACACCCAGGCACAGTGTCGTTCGCTTCCGCTTGCGGAGCGCTGTCCCCGCAGTATGCACTGCACATTTTTTTGATCTCTACCATTAGAATTCTCTTGCAATGGCAGATCATTTTGCATTACTTTAACCTAAAAAAGGCTTAAAACAGAAAATTTTTAAACATTACAAATTCTCTTGATGCATTTACTGGGTCAGCGGGATCAACTCAAAAGCAAGAAATTTCAACTTCATTATCTTAATACAAATAAATCTAAGTAACTTTTTCGGAGGACGCATGGCTCTCGACCTTCGCCTCTCCCGAGTCCGTACGGGAGTTGCAGCGATGGGACAAGACTGTAACTACCAATTGGGGAGAAAAAGGGGTAAAAAGTACAACAAATAAATACATTTTAAATACATGTTTTTTTTTAAATACTTTGGATAAAATCGTCTGCTAAATGGTATATATTATTATTATTATAGCCATGACCAAAAATTACAGAGGTCTGGATCGGTTGTCACTAGATACCAGCCTCGTGTAGCTCAGTTGGTAGAGAATGGCGCTTGCAACGCCAGGGTTGTGGGTTCGTTTCCCAAGGGGGGCCAGTATGAAAGAATGTATGCACTCACTAACTGTAAGTCGCTCTGGATAAGAGCGTCTGCTAAATGACTGAAATGTAAATACCACAGCCACAAAGTCAAAAATTGGCTATATCATATGAATGACAACAAACATTTGGTAATTTGGTCTTAATTTAAAGTTAGGGTTAGGTTTAAAATCAGATTTTAAGGTTCTTACTGTGGAATGTATTGTTTAGTTTTCGATAGACATAATGGGACCCATCTCGTCAAAAAAGTTGCCTCAAGTTTGCCAAAAAGCACCTGGATGATCATCAAGACTCTTGGAAGAATGTTCTATGGACAGATGAGTCAAAAGTATAACATTCTGGGCGACATGGGTCCCATTATGTCTGGCGAAAACCAAATACAGCATTCCACAGTAAGAACCTTATACCAACGGTCAAGCATGGTGGTGGTAGTGTGATGGTTTGGGGATGCTCTGCTGCCTCAGGACCTGGACGACTTGCCTTAATAGAAGGAACCATGAATTCTGCTCTGTATCAGAGAATTCTACAGGAGAATGTCAGGCCATCCGTCTGTGAACTGAAGGTGATTAAGCTTCTTAAACGGACATTGCTTGAAGGGAAGAATGTAGCGTGAGTAATGAAACTCAATATAATTATGTAAATCGTCAGTTATTTTTTTCCGCTAGTAGAAGACTGCTTATGCAAAGCACTGCTAGCAGGCACAATTTTCGGGGGCTGCGAAGTAGCAAGCCTACTGGAGTCCAGAATAGCGACACTGCCCTCTGGTGGTTAAAGTAAGAACTGTCATTGAACCCATTGAAAATAGGCGATCTCAGTGGAGAAATATTGTTTAAAAGAAATAAGAAGAAACGTAACACAGTGTGTACATTATTAGAAATGAGTGCAGAGAATGAAAAAAAATCAGAAACTTCTGAAATGGAGAAAGTGAAGAATTAGATGAAAATTCTGAAAATGAAAGAATACAAGGAATGTGGATACTGAACAATTAACTGTGAAAATGGCAACCATTGGTCAAGTACCAGAGTTTGAGGCTACAAAATAGGATTTTGATTCCTATTTAGAGCGTTTTTAGCGATGGCTGGTTGCAAATTAAATCAAAGATGAAAATAAATATGTATTTCTCAGTGTTTTGGGTCCAACTGAGTATGGATTGCTGAAAGGTCTCATTGAACCAATAAAAGCAGTGGAGTTGACCTATGCAGAACTGACTGAAACTCTCTCAAGGCATTTCAAGCCTAAGCCAATTCTCATTGCAGAACGCAATGTCAAGGAGAAACTGTGGCTGACTACATCCTTGCTTTGAAAAGGCTGACAAGTACATGTGAGTTTGCACAATTTCTTGATGACGGTCTCCGAGAAAAGGTTGTATGTGGTCTCACAGGTGAAGCATACCACAGATGGCTTCTGTCAGAGAAGGACTTGACTTTCAAGAAAGTCTGTGATATCGCACTTGGACTCGAGCTTGCCCACAGGGCTATTGGGCTATTGGGACATGCAGAACGTCAGAAAGGAGTTCACAAGGTCAGTGACACATGTGAACGGAAATGCTCACAAAAGTCATACTTTTCTCAGTCCCGTCCTCAAGGCAACACAAGAACACAGCAGCCCACATCATAAAAGTCTAAGCCAAGTTGCTACAGATGTGGGGGAGATAATCATCAGCACAGAGCATGTCGATTCCAAAATGAAAAGTGGCACAATTGTGGAAAGGTTGGACATTTACAGAGAGTATGTAAAGCTCCAAAACGCACAGCAAGAGTGCACAATGTGTCAGATGCAGCACAAGAAGAGGAAGGTACAGCTGAAACAGTATTGGAACTGTTCAGTGTACACAGCTCAACAACAAAAACATGGAATCTATCTCAGCATGGAGTTAGCTGGAAAACTAGTAAAAATGCAGCTGGAGAGAATCTACAAAGAAAAACGGAAAGATTGCCCTCTTCAGCCAGCATCCATCCATCTTTCATCATACACTGGTGACGCTATTCCTGTGTTAGGGCAGATCCAGGTACCAGTCCGGTATGAGGAGAAGGAGTGGACGCTACCGCTTATCATTGTTAAAGTAGAGAAAGCAGCCTTGCTAGGCAGAAACTGGCTACAGAAAATCAAGCTGAACTGGGGAGAAATCTTCAGTCTGAGAAATGACAAACCAGTAAGTCAGGCTACACTCACTAACATGCTGGAGAAGCACAAATAACTTTCCAAAGATGGCTACGGCGAGATACAAGACTTCACAGCAAAAGTCAGAGTGCAAGAAGAAACAAAGCATATCTTTCACAAACCACGTCCAGTCCCCTATGCTCTTAAGGAAGCAGTAGAGAAGGAACTGGACTGCCTACAGAAGAATAACATCATCACGAAAGTGGAGAGGAGCGACTGGGCCGCTCCGATCGTTGTAGTCCCAAAGAAAGACAACACCGTCAGAATGTGCGGAGACTACAAGATCACAGTAAATCACTGCATACTCCCAGAGGAATATCCACTACCAAATGCTGAAGATCTGTTTGCCACTCTAGCTGGTGGGAAGATTTTCAGTAAGCTGGACCTGTCATTCGCTTATCAGCAACTGAAGCTGGACCCGGAGTCAGAACAGTATCTGACCATCAATAAACACAAGGGGCTATTCAGATTCAATCGCTTGGCCTATGGGATCTCGACAGCTCCAGCGATATTTCAACACAGAATGGATCAGATCTCGGACGGCATAGACAATGTAGTGTGCTTCATGGACGACATCCTCGTGTCAGCACCAACCATTGAAGAGCACCTTGTAGTACTGGACAAAGTGATGTCAAGACTGGAGAAAAACGGAGGGAGAATGAAACGCTGCAAGTGTAAGTTCCTCCAGGACTCAGTGGAGTATCTCGGATACAAGATTGACGAACAAGGCCTGCACCCAACCAACAGCAAGGTGGAAGCAATCGTAAACGCACCAGCACCCACAAATGTCTCAGAGCTGAGGTCATTTTTGGGGCTCCTGAACTATTACGGAAAGTTTGTGGCAAACTTGTCCTCATTGTTGCATCCGCTTCACCAACTGCTGCAGGCCGATACAAAGTGGAATTGGTCTCCACCAAGTGAGAAAAATATGCTCGATTTCTAAATGTTTCTCAAGAACAGTGGAGTAAGGCACATCCTGTCACCACCTTACCATGTGGCATCAAACGGAGCAGCGTAGAGAGCCGTGCAAACCTTTAAGAAGTCCTGGACTAGACTCGAGGTTCAGTCTGTGCCCACCCACCAAAGGCTTCCCCGTTTCCTGTTTACTTACCGTAACATACCACACACAGTAACGGAACGTACACCAGCTGAACTGTTTCTGAAACGCCAACCACGTACCCGCCTGACATTGTTGAAACCAGACTTGTCCTCAAAAGCTTGACCTGTGAGTTGAGCTGTTTCAGGAGGTAAAAAACAGTAAAACAAACAAACACTTTAATATGTCCTTGATAAAAGGAAAGAAAAAGGACATTACCTGGGTTAGTTATTAGGACACAAGTTCCATCTTCGGGGCAGAATAATCCCCTGGATTTGTGCTGGGCTCTGAAAAGTCTGCTTCAACCCAGTAGTAGAAATGTTAAAGAATGCATTGTTCAGATATTGCATTAGTATTTCCCAAACGTATTTACCTTGTTCTCTGGGAGTTAAAAGCTATGGGGGAGGAGTGTAGTATTGGTGATCAATATCTGTCTATATTAGTTACTATGCTGTTACTAAGCAATAATGTATTACGGCAGTGTTATGTTACGACACCTAATAGGAAGTGCACATGCGCACTATTGGCCCGGGGGCTGTAGGGCACGAGATGTTTTTACTAAACCACACTAAACTGTACTCCCGTCTCCTGCCTGGTAACTTTCTCCACAACACAAATATTACAAGGGGAATTGCATAACTTTGTTTAAGAAATAAATGAAATAAGTATGTAATTGTTGTGTCATTTGTTCACTCAGGTTCCCTTGATCTAATATTAGGTTTTGGTTGAAGATCTGATAACATTCAGTATAAAAAAAATATGTAGAGAACCTGAATATATGAAAGGGGGCAAATACTTTTTCACTGCAATGTAGCTGTTCTGATGTCCAGAAGCTCTATTCAGTCATAGGAAACGATGGATGAAACATTATGTACAACCCCCCCCCCCCCACCCCCACCCCCCCACAAAATAGCACAGTGGGTCAGGAGCCCGTAAAACGGCGCTATTCACTCCAACACCATTCTTTAAAGATTCTCCAATCAGCAGAGAGCTGCAGCAAGAAAGGATCAAGCAAATCAGCCCCAGTGGATTTTTTTTTAACATCAATCTTGTGCAAGGCGTCTAGAATTTCACAAGTAGAAAATTGTTGAAATGAAAACAGTTGACAGAACTTCCATCAAGTCGACTGGCTGACCAGGGTCAATTAAACCACAATTTCTTTCAAATAAAAAGCATGCCAAGATAAAATGCTGATTAAAAGCATCACTTATCACATTTTTCTCAGTAGTGATGACAGAGTCTGACACAACTTGCTTAGGCAGGGAAGAAGAGGAGTTTCCACACTTCAGTGCAGTAACTGTTTTCCAACATTTAGACAGATCACCAGCAGAGTCTGAGATACTGTAATACTTAGAAAGTCGCTAGATTTCGTTTTCTTGATTGAGGAAGTGCATCTATTTCTCAATTGCCTGACAAGCTGCCAATCAGTTATAGAGTCAGTTTTTGTAGCCTTGGCCCAGGCATAATTTCTCATCATAACAAGATCTGAAAGTTCTATAGAGAACCATGGGCGGTAAATCCCTGCAACAGATCAATGTGTATTTTGGCTTATGGCCACATTTATAACCAAACGCTCACATTTTTTGGGAATTAAAGAGCATGATGCCACAAGAGTTGATTTCACATATATCCCTCGCACTCTTTTCCGTCAGTCACACCTGAAGACATTGTAATCAGCAATGCCAATGTCCTTATCCGGGATCGAGCCATTTAGCCAAGTCTCTGGGAGAACCAAAACATCTGGGCTCGTGTCATGCACCCATATATCAAGAAGGTCCATCTTTGACATCTAATGATCAGGTGAATGCTAATGGCAAGTAGAAGTAATTACATTTTAAAGTGAATAGATTTGGTAGACAGTTTCATTATTTTGACCTCCCCACAGTTCATTGGAAGAGGAAGTGTAAACTCTAACACAGTATATTAGCTATAAAGGCATATTGGAAGCATAGAGAACATGTTGCTGTTGTAAAGCAAATTGTCTGCAATTCTACACATTTTTCCATTGAGCTGAGAGAACATTTAGCAGTTTTAAGCTAATTTCCAGCAATTCTACACAGTTTGGCATGGAGCTGAGAGTCCATTTTGCCGTTTTAAAGCTCATTTCCTGTAATTCTATGCATTTCACCGTGGCTAATGCTGTGTTCCTCTGCTCAAACAACAAAATCAATGGGCATGTGCCCTGAATGCCCGGTTTTTGTCATTTTTGATTCTCCCTGACTGTCTAGCTTTTATTTTTGATTTGTTAGTTCTAAAATGGGGGGGACTATGTACATAAAGTGCTTTAATTTCACCCGATATGGATGAAAATACCCTCAAATGAAAGCTGACAGTCTGCACTTTAACCTCAGTCATTGTATCATTTCAATCCAAAGTGCTGGAGTACAGAGCCAAAACAACCAAATATTTTTCACTGTCCCCAATACTTTTGGAACTCACTGTAGTTCAATATCTTTTCTGCATGCTTTCTCTCTGGTTTTGGTCATTTAAGTTAACACTGAAACAGTTTTTCCATCCAGAAAATTACCACTTAGATCAGGGTGTCAAACTCATTCCATGGAGGGCCTAGTGTCTGCTGGTTTTTGGTTTTTCCTTTCAATTAAGACCTAGACAACCAGATGAGGGGAGTTCCTTACTAATTAGTGATCTTAATTCATCAATTAAATACAAGGGAGGAGTGAAAACCCGCAGACACTCGGCCCTCCGTGGAATGAGTTTGAAACATTTGACTTAGATGACCCGCCTAAGAATTTTCTATACAGAAAAAAACCTGTAATTAGCTCCAATGACTGTACTTTTCTCCATATTAAAGGGATAGTATGAGATATTGGCAATGAAGCCATTTATCTACTTCCCCAGAGTCGGATGAACAAGAACAGCTAGCATGCTAACTGTTCCTGTAAACATACAGTCATTACGCTAACGTTACTTAGCATTGGCTCGTGAAACTACCTCTAACTTCCTTCATACTGCACGCAGAGACATACAAATGGTATCCACGATGGTATTCTGTTGCAGCTAGCGATATTGATAAAATAACTTTTTCACATAAAGAAAAATATAAATACATAAAATATTAATATTTCTCAGACCCCTTGCAGTACCTCCGCGGACCCCTGGTTTGAAAGCAGTATGAAAACCCCTGCCATAGAACATATTGTGCAGAACTGAGCTGAAGCTGGTTTAAAAAATAGCTAAGTAGCTAGGGGAGCGATTGCGGATATGGAGTTTGAACCTTATGGTGGTGGAAATAAGGATGAATGGACTTTGGTCCAGAAGAATGGAAAAGTAATCACACTTGGTGTGGGAAATAATACATATAGTTCTGATAATACTCCATCATTTATGGTAGGAGTACGTTTGTTGGAAGAGACGGATATGCCCGACTTGTGGAACCCGTTTGAAACATCGAAAACGATGGAGAAAGCTTTGGCTAAAGTAAAATCAGTGAAGATCACGAGAAGTGGGCTAGTTCTGATTTCTTGTGTTTCTGCGGATCAGAAAAAAACGTGTGTTGGATATCAATCGAGTCGATAGATATAATGTATCATGCTTTGAGCTACGGAGCAAGGCATCTGCCAAGGGAGTAATTTCTGGAGTCTGGGATGTTGCCATTGCTCTATTAAAGGAAATTCCAGAAGTGGTCAATGCACGGAGGATGAATCGTATGGTTAATGGCAGGAAGGAGAAGAGTTTGTCTGTAGCTAGGTTTCCATCCAATTGGCGACAGATTTTCATGCGAATATTCTAGAATCATCATGTTACCAGAATAAGATCTTCGATATTTACCAGAAAGCAGCATCAAGCTCATCGCCGTGTACTTTCACCACCCTGTGAAGTTCATCATAATGTATTTCAGCTGTAGTCTATAATAAACGGCATGGTTTCACCAGTGGTAGTGGGAGGACTGGACCACACACCATATCATTGCGTGACTCTAAATTTGATGGTTTGATGGTTATTGTGTCAATATTTGCGCATAAAGGCGTTTCCACTGCCATTTGGCGCATAATGCATTTTACCGACACAAAAATACCCCACCATGTTGAACGAACAAATTATCTTTATAAAATTACACCGAAACGTCCTGTTTCCATCACAGCTGTCATACATTTTTGTTATATGATATGACTTTACTCGCATAAAAACTATGAATGGAAACGTGGTTAGTGCTAGTGTTTTTTGATGTGGAGTCTGTCCCTACTCGAGTGCAACTGGGATGTGTGTACTATCTAGTTAGAGATTTTGTAAACCAGCCTTTAAAATGTTCTTGCTGTAAAATGTTTGGACATGTGTCTGCAGACGGGAGAAGCCTAGGTGTGGGAAAGACCACTATGAAGGAGATTTCTCATGGGTAGTGGTAGGCCTAAAGTTGGTTTTTTATATTCGATATTCACCAGACATTCGGACCTTCAAACCTCAAAGGCGCGCGAACGATTTGAGCTACATACCTCAGGTTAGGCTCTTTATGAACCTGTCCAAAATGACTCCCGGACAGGGCCAATCAAGCAGGATAAACACCACCCACTTTTCCAAAACACAACCCCCACACCACTCAAAGGAAATCAACAGACCACTAATTTACTACCATGAGACAAGGTCGAGTATAGCCAATGGAGATCTCCCACATCGCACTAGCCCTAGGGGGCGCAAAACCGGACAGGAAGATTGTGTCAGTGACTCAACCCACCCAAGGGAGTCGAGTATAGCGAACAAAGCCTGGCATGACGTGATGCACCCTCACAGGGAGGCATGGGAGAGCGTGAGCAAGCCAGGGACTCGGCCTCCGTAATAGGGTCAGAGGCAGAGAATCCCAGGAGAGAGTGCTGGCCAGGCAGAGACAGCAAGGGTGGTTCCTCTCGCCAGTGCCTTGCCGTTCACCTTCGCACCCCTGAGCCAGACTACACTCCATCATAGGACCTATTGAAGAAATTAGTCTTCAGTAAAGACTTTAAGGTTGAGACCGAATCTGCTTCTCTCACATGGATCGGTAGACCATTCCATAAAAGAGGAGCTCTATAGGAGAAAGCCCTGCCTCCAGCTGTTTCCTTCAAAATTATAGGGACAATAAGGAGGCCTGGGTCTTGTGACCGTAGCGTAGGATCAAATCAGAGACATAAGTAGGAGCAAGTCCATGCAATGCGTTGTTGGTTAACAGTAAAACCTTGAAATCAGCCCTAGCCTTAACAGGAAGGCTAGCATTGGAGTAATATGATGAAATTGTTGGGTTCTAGTCAAAACATTTAACAAGAAATGGGAAACTAGGGGCTGAGTGGAGGGTAACATAGGTGTTGTCTGAAGAGATGGTTTGTGAGTCTGGTTTTAAATATGCAAATGAGTTGATAGATGTTCCAGGAGCTTCAGAGAAGTGCAGCTGAGCTGAAGGCGTTGAAGACAAGGTCCCCAGTGGCCAGGAGTCTGGTGTTGGGGGTGATAAGGAAACCAGAGTCAGATGAGTAAAGTGAGTGACAGGGGATTTAGGTGTGAAGCATGTCAGAGAGGTAAGAAAGGGCCAGGACATGGAGAGATTTGTAGGTGAGCGGTGGAGAGTGGATGTGATGTTTTCCCAGGTTATGGTGCAAATGTAGGGACGTTTCGGTTTCCAGTGGTGTGAAATAAAGGTTCCAAGGATAGAGCGAACAACAATGGTCTTTTAAAGGTTTAATAGCATTCAGACAATATGCACAATGGTGAGAAGTTGCATACAGCATGCCTGCAAAGTTATCCAACGGTCCGCAACTTTACTTAATACCATAACATCAGATAAGGATCCAGATGAGGGAGAACACTATCTTTTGCCCTCTGACTGCCAGCCCATCAGAATGCCTGCAAAAAGATTGAGCCATAACGGTAACACCAAAATGGTGTACCCTTCAGGGTGAGCACTGAAGCAACAGAATTCTGAACATATTGAAGAGGGTTGACAGAGAGGCTATAGAGATGAGTGTTGCAGTAGTCCAGGTAAGATGTGACAATCTGACAAACTGTTCAACACAATATTATTCAGAATGCCCAAAACATGGCAGTCTACCTTTGCAGTGCAGAAAGTCTTATTGTTGTGTGAAACCAGGGGTTGGAACCACAGGAGGTTGGTGGCACCTTAATTGGGGAGAACGGGCTTGTGGTAATGACTGGAGCGGAATCAATGGAATGGTATCAAATACATCAAACACAGGTGTTTGATGACATTCCATTTGCTCCGTTCTGGCCATTATTATGAGCTGTTCTCCCCTCAGCAGCCTCCACTGGTTGGAACCGAAAATATTTTCCAATCGTTTTGTTCTGAACAGAACCATTATTCTTTTTTATTCCGTTCCACTGTTCCGACCAGTAAAATAAAGTTGGGAAACAGTTCGAACCAAAAGAGTACAATTTTATAATGTTCCTTTCTGTTCCTTTTTAAACCTCTGAAATATATGGCTCACCCCTCATAGTTCTGGGTGACTTTAACCTCCCTGCGTCTGCCTTTGACTAATTTCTCTCTGCCTCCTTCTTTCCACTCCTTTCCTCTTTTGACCTCACCCTCTCACCATCCCCTCCTACTCACAAGGCAGGCAATACGCTTGACCTCATCTTTACTAGATGCTGTTCTTCTACTAATCTCACTGCAACTCCCATCCATGTCTCCGACCACTACTTTGTATCCTTTTCTCTCTCGCTCTCTTCCAACACTACTCACTCTGCCCCTACACAGATGGTAATGTGCCGTCGCAACCTTCGCTCTCTCTCTCCCGCTACTCTCTCCTCTTCCATCCTATAATCTCTTCCCTCTGCTCAATCCTTCACCCTCCAATCTCCTGATTCTGCCTCCTCAACCCTCCTCTCCTCGCTTTCTGCATCTTTTGACTCTCTATGTCCCCTATCCTCCCGGCCGGCTCGGTCCTCCCCTCCTGCTCCGTGGCTTGACGACTCATTGCGTGCTCACAGAACAGGGATCCGGGCAGCCAAGTGGAAATGGAGGAAAACTAGACTCCCTGCGGACCTGTCATCCTTTCACTCTCTCCTCTCTACATTTTCTTCCTCTGTTTCTGCTGCTAAAAGCACTTTCTACCACTCTAAATTTCAAGCCTCTGCCTCTAACCCTAGGAAGCTCTTTGCCACCTTCTCCTCCCTGCTGAATCCTCCTCCTCCTCCCCCTCCCTCCTCCCTCTCTGTGGATGACTTCGTCAACCATTTTGAAATGAAGGTTGAAGACATCCGATCCTCATTTATTAAGTCAAATGACACCTCTGGTTGAAGACATCCGATCCTAATTTATTAAGTCAAAGCCTGCTCACACTGCCCTACCCTATGCTTTGACTTCTTTCTCCCCTCTCTCTCCAGATGAAATCTTGCGACTTGTGACGGCCGGCCGCCCAACAACCTGCCCGCTTGACCCTATCCCCTCCTCTCTTCTCCAGACCATTTCCGGAGACCTTCTCCCTTACCTCACCTCGCTCATCAACTCAACCTTGACCGCTGGCTATGTCCCTTCTGTCTTCAAGAGAGCGAGAGTTCCAACCCTCCTCAAAAAACCTACACTCGATCCATCCAATGTCAACAACTACAGACCAGTATCCCTTCTTTCTTTTCTCTCCAAAACTCTTGAGCGTGCCATCTCTAGCCAACTCTCCTGCTATCTCTCTCAGAATTACCTTCTGGATCCAAACCAGTCAGGTTTCAAGACTGGTCATTCAACTGAGACTGCTCTTCTCTGTGTCATGGAGGCTCTCCGCACTGCTAAAGCTAACTCTCTCTCCTCTGCTCTTATCCTTCTAGACCTATCTGCTGCCTTTGATACTGTGAACCATCAGATCCTCCTCTCCACCCTCTCCGAGTTGGGCATCTCCGGCGCTGCTCACTCTTGGATTGCGTCCTACCTGACAGGTAGCTCCTTCCCGGTGGCGTGGCGAGAATCTGTCTCCGCACCACGTGCTCTCACCACTGGTGTCCCCCACGGTTCAGTTCTAGGCCCTCTCCTATTCTCTCTATACACCAAGTCACTTGGCTCTGTCATATCCTCACATGGTCTCTCCTACCATTGCTACGCAGACGACACACAATTAATTTTCTCCTTTCCCCCTTCTGATAACCAGGTGGCGAATCGCATCTCTGCATGTCTGGCAGACATATCAGTGTGGATGTCGGATCACCACCTCAAGCTGAACCTCGGCAAGACGGAGCTGCTCTTCCTCCCGGGGAAGGACTGGCCGCTCCATGATCTCGCCATCACGGTTGACAACTCCATTGTGTCCTCCTCCCAGAGTGCAAAGAACCTTGGCGTGACCCTGGACAACACCCTGTCGTTCTCCGCTAACATCAAAGCAGTGACCCGATCCTGCAGGTTCGTGCTCTACAACATTCTCAGAGTATGACCCTACCTTACACAGAAAGCGGCACAGGTCCTAATCCAGGCACTTGTCATCTCCCGTCTGGATTACTGCAACTCGCTGTTGGCTGGGCTCCCTGCCTGTGCCATTAAACCCCTACAACTCATCCAGAACGCTGCAGCCCGTCTGGTGTTCAACCTTCCCAAGTTCTCTCATGTCACCCCGCTCCTCCGCACACTCCACTGGCTTCCAGTTGAAGCTCACATCTACTACAAAACCATGGTGCTTGCCTACAGAGCTGTGAGGGGAACGGCACCTCCTTACCTTCAGGCTCTGATCAGACCCTACACCCAAAACGAGGGCACTACGTTCATCCACCTCTGGCCTGCTAGCCCCCCTACCTATACAGAAGCACAGTTCCCGCTCAGCCCAGTCAAAGCTATTCGCTGCTCTGGCACCCCAATGGTGGAACAAGCTCCCCCACGACGCCAGGACAGCGGAGTCACTGACCACCTTCCGGAGACACTTGAAACCCTACCTCTTTAAGGAATACATGGAATAGTATAACAGTAATCCCTTCTACCCCCCCATTAAAAAAAAGAAAATGGTTGGCTATCCTAAGTTGAATGCACCAATTTTTAAGTCGTCTGCTAAATGACTTAAATGTAAAATATACATTTATTTTACATTTAGCTTGACATTAAATTGCTACACTAATCAGTGCAGATAGAACAGCTTTCTGTGGAGCGGGTAAGCAATTTAATCTGTATAGGAAAGTCGTTAAGAGCAAATTGTATTTTGTCGTAACAGCGTTGTTTAATCATAATGAAAGACAAACACACACACTGTGCTGTCAGTCACAGTGTAGGGCGCGAGATGCAACTGACATTTTGAGGGTGAGGAGAGAGGATGGAGGAAGCTTGCCTTGAAGCGCTGGGCATCTTGTTATGACATGCATTATCTGAATTAGGCCCACAGAATTACACCTACGGAGGAGCGGCTTCTATGGAGGAACTTTGAACGTCTTTGAACTTCCGAGTTGCTTTAATGTTAGCTAGCTAGCTAGGTAACAAGCTTGTAAAGCAGCACTAGAATTAAAAACACGTCTTACCTTTTTGTAGTTAATAAATCCAATGTGAAACGTGATAACTATAGTATCCCTAACTAGCATTGAAAAAGTCAATCCATTCTTCTCTAATTAAACATCTCTCCCTAATGTTTTTATTACGCTTGTATCGTTGTCAGTAGGCTACAGTAACCTATGCTTCAGAGGGGAGGGGCAGCCTACACACACGCAAACCCACTGGCAAAGATTTCCAGCTGGCAGGCAGATTCTGGAATAAGTTCTGAGTGACAGAGTGAGGGCTTTGCATGAGACTGGAAAAAAAATGCCCGGAACGTAAAATACCGTTATTGTTTCGGAGAAGTATACAATCGTGGTCAAACGTTTTGAGAATGACAAGCATTGGTCTTCACAAAGTTTGCTGCTTCAGCAGCCCATTCTTGCATAATCAATGCTTGGAGTTTGTCAGAATTTGTAGGGTTTTGTTAGTCCACCCGCCTCTTGAGGATCGACCACAAGTTCTCAATGGGATTAAGGTCTGGGGAGTTTCCTGGCCATGGATCGTCACCAAACTGTTCTTGGATGGTTGGGAGAAGTTGCTCTCGGAGGATGTGTTGGTACCATTCTTTATTCATGGCTGTGTTCTTAAGCAAAATTGTGAGTGAGCCCACTCCCTTGGCCGAGAAGCAACCCCACACATGAATGGTCTCAGGATGCTTTACTGTTGGCATGACACAGGACTGATGGTAGCGCTCACCTTGTCTTCTCTGGACAAGGTGTTTTCCGGATGCCCCAAACAATCGGAAAGGGGATTCATCCGAGAAAATGACTTTACCCCAGTCCTCAGCAGTCCAATCCCTGTACCTTTTGCAGAATATTAGTCTGTCCCTGATGTTTTTCCTGGAGAGAAGTGGCTTCTTTGCTGCCCTTCTTGACACCAGGCCATCCTCCAAAAGTATTCGCCTCACTGTGCATGCAGATGCACTCACACCTGCCTGCTGCCATTCCTGAGCAAGCTCTGCACTGGTGGTGCCCAGATCCCGCAGCTGAATTAACTTTAGGAGATGGTCCTGGCGCTTGCTGGACTTTTTTTGGTGCCCTGACGCCTTCTTCACAACAATTAAACCTCTCTCCTTTAAGTTCTTGATGATCCGATAAATGGTTGATTTAGGTGCAATCTTACTAGCAGCAATATCCTTGCCTGTGAAGCCCTTTTTGTGCAAAGCAATGATGACGGCACGTGTTTCCTTGCAGGTAACCATGGTTAACAGAGGAAGAACAATGATTACAAGCACCACCCTCATTTTAAAGCTTCCAGTCTGTTATTCTAACTCAATCAGCATGACAGGGTGATCTCCAGCCTTGTCCTCGTCAACACTCTCACCTGTGTTAACGAGAGAATCACTGACAGCTGGTCCTTTTGTGGCAGGGCTGAAATGCAGTGGAATTAAGTTATTTTTCATGGCAAAGAGGGACTTTGCAATTAATTGCAATTCATCTGATCACTCTTCATGACATTCTCAAAACTGAGGCAGCAGACTTTGTGAAAATGTGTATTTGTGTCATTCTCAATACTTTTGACCACGACTGTAAATCACTTTCGTTTTTGGTTCGGGTTTTGGTTCGGGTTCTGTTCCTCAAATAATGTCATTATTTATTTTTTTTCGGTTCCCTGAACCAGTTCCAACCCTTGTGAGAAACTGAGGGAGTCAGAGAGTTAGGGCTCTAATGTTGTGCTTAATGGGAAAAACAAAAGGGTGTGCAATGTGTGTCCCTACCCTGTGAACAACACAAAGTTGGTTTAAGGTGCTTAGTTATTGAAACTCTAAGTAAACAATTTAACTTATAAATTAAGGTAAAAAAATAAAATTATAATTATAATAATTATCCAGAAAACCAAAGGGTGTGCGATGTGTGTCCCTACCCTTTGTACATTCCAACATGTTCAAGGTGCTATCAAATCATTTAAAGTGATTTTGTATAAAGATACAGTACCAGCCAAACGTTTGGAGACACCTACTCATTCAAGGGTTTTCTTTATTTTTTACTAATTTCTACATTGTAGAATAATAGTGAAGACATCAAAACTATGTAGTAACCAAAAAGGATTTAAACAAATCATAATATATTTTAGATTCTTCAAAGTAACCACCCTTTGCCTTGATGACAGCTTTGCACACTCTTGGCATTCTCTCAACCAGCTTCATGAGGAATGCTTTTCCAACAGTCTTGAAGGAGTTCCCACATATGCTGAGCACTTGTTGGCTGCTTTTCCTTCACTCTGTCGTCCAACTCATCCCAAACCATCTCAGTTGGGTTGAGGTCGGGTGATTGTGGAGGCCAGGTCATCTGATGCAGCATTCCATCACTCTCCTTCTTGGTAAAATAGCCCTTACGCAGCCTGGAGGTGTGTTTTGGGTCATTGTCCTATTGAAAAACAAATGATAGTCCCACTAAGTGCAAACCAGATGTGATGGCGTATCGCTGCAGAATGCTGTGGTAGCCATGCTGATTAAGTGTGCCTTGAATTCTAAATAAATCCCTGACAGTGTCACCAGCAAAGCACCCCAACACCATCCCACCTCCTCCTCCATGGTTCATGGTGGGAACCACACATGCGGAGATCATCCGTTCACCTACTCTGCGTCTCACAAAGACACGGCGGTTGGAACCAAAAATCATCAGGCCAAAGGACAGATTTCCACGGGTCTAATGCCCATTGTTCGTGTTTCTTGGCCCAAGCAAGTCTCTTCTTACTATTGGTGTCCTTTAGTAGTGGTTTCTCTGCAGCAATTCTACCATGAAGGCCTGATTCACACAGTCTCCTCTGAACAGTTGATGTTGAGATGTATCTGTTACTCGAACTCTGAAGCATTTATTTGGGCTGCAATTTCTGAGGCTGGTAACTCTAATAAACGTATCCTCTGCAGCAGAGGTAACTCTGGGTCTTCCTTTCCTGTGGCGGTTCTCACTTTCAAAGTTCTTAATTTTCTGTATTGACTGACCTTCTTGTCTTAAAGTAATGGACTGTCGTTTCTCTTTGCTTATTTGAGCTGTTCTTGCCATAATATGGACTTGGTATTTTACCAAATAGGGCTATATTCTGTATACGCCCCTACCTTGTCACAACACAACTGATTTGCTCAAACGCATTAAGAAGGAAAGAAATTCCACAAATTAACTTAAGGCACACCTGTTGATTTAAATGCATTCCAGGTGACTACCTCATGAAGCTGTTTGAAATAATGCCAAGAGTGTGCAGCGCTGTCATCAAGGCAAAGGGTGGCTACTTTGAAGAATCTCAAATATATTTTGATTTGTTCAACACTTTTTTGGTTACCACATGATTTCATAGTTGATGTCTTCACTATTATTCTACAATGTAACAAATAGCAAAAATAAAGAAACCCTTGAATGAGTAGGTGTCCAAACTTTTGACTGGTAGTGTACACAAAATAGTGGGAAAGCCAAAGGGTGTGCAATGTGTTTCCCTACCCTTTGAACAATATAAAGTTGGTTTGAGGTGCTGTCACGGACATTGAAGGATGGGTCAGACCAAGGCGCAGCGTGAAATGCATACATGTTTATTTACAAAAATAAACAAACAAAAATGTAACATGAAGTCCTCAGGCTAAACACAATACAAGCCTATACACGGAACAAGATCCCACAAACATAGTAGGCAACTGGGCTACCTAAGTATGAACCCCAATCAGAGACAACGAGCGACAGCTGTCTCTGATTGGGAATCACACCCGGCCAAACATAGAAAACCAATACATAGATTCTAAACATCATAACATAGATACTAAACATGCACACCCTGACCGACCAAACTAACTAGAGTTCTATAGGTCAGGACGTGACAGTACCCCCCCCAAAGGTGCGGACTCCGGCCGCACAAACCTGACTTAACAGGGGAGGGTCCGGGTGGGCTTCCAGCCTCAGTGGCGGCGCCGGGCGTGACGTCTCCTCCCTTACTGACTCCACGTTGCACCCCTGGACCGGTCTGGACCTCAACGCGGAGCTTCCCCTCTCAGTCCTCCCACGATGCACCGATCCCTGTCTGGACCCTGGTGTGGGAGACTCCGAACCTAGAGAGGGGCTGACGTCTGGACCCGGAGTGGAGCCGCTGACCGGAGCTGAACCGGATCCCGGTGGAGCGGACTGCTCTGGCTCCGGAGTGGAGCCGCTGACCGGAGCTGGTGGAGCGGACTGCTCTGGCTCCGGAGTGGAGCCGCTGACTGGAGCTGGACTGGGGACACACACCACTGGCTTGGTGCGGGGAGCAGGCACGGATCTTACCGGACTGGGAACCGGCGCTGGAGGTCTACGACTGTACCAGTCCTTTACTCTCCGCGCCCAATCCTCCTCCAGTGAGGACTCCTCCGGGAGCACCCACGAGTTAGGGAACAGAAACTCATCGTCGTCGTCGTCATCCTCCGACTCATCAGTGTAAAACTGTTCCTACGCTTGTTCCCATGGTCGTAGGGACTCAACCTGGAAACCCACCGGGTGCAGTGGTCGGGGCTCTTCTCTCTCGCTCCCCGACCACTCCTTTAGCCCACCCAAAAAAAAGTATCTTGGGGCTTCCTCCTCGGCCGGCGCCTTTTGTGTTTCCGTTGCTCCTCTCTAACCCGGGCCTCCACTGTCTCCTCCCAAGGACGGCGATCCATCCCCGCCTGAATCTCCTCCCATGTCCAGGATGTCTGCTCCTGGGCACGCTGCTTGGTCCATCTTTGGTGGGCTCTTCTGTCACGGACGTTGAAGGACGGGTCAGACAAAGGCACAGCGTGAAATGCATACATGTTTACTTATAAAAATAAACACACGAACAAAAACAACATACCGTGACGTCCTCAGGCTAAACACAATACAAGCCTATACACGGAACAAGATCCCACAAACATAGTAGGCAACTGGGCTACCTAAGTATGATCCCCAATCAGAGACAACGAGCGACAGCTGTCTCTGATTGGGAATCACACCCGGCCAAACATAGAAAACCAATACCTAGATTGTACACATAGAAAACTTAACATAGATACTAAACATGCACACCCTGACCAAACTAACTAGAGTTCTATAGGCCAGGGCGTGACAGGTGCATAGGTCATGTGATCAAGTGATTTTATATAAATATACACTGAACAAAAATATAAACGCAACATGCAACAATTTCAAAGATTTTGCTGAGTTATAGTTCATATAAGGAAATCAGTCAATTAAAATAATGGATTTCGCATGACTGGGAATACAGATACTGTATGCATCTGTTGGTCACAGATACCTTTAAAAAAAGGTAGGGGAGTGGATCAGAAAACCAGTCAGTATCTGGTGTGACCACCATTTGCCTAATGCAGCGCGACACATCACCTTCACATAGAGTTGATCAGGCTGTTTTTGTGGCCTGTGGAATGTTCTTCAATGACTGTGTGAAGTTGCCGGATATTGGCAGGAAGTGGAACACGCTGTCGTACACGTCGATCCCATGTTTCATGACCTGAAATAAAAGATCCCAGAAATGTTCCATATGCACAAAAATCTTATTTCTCCAACATTTTTCCACAAATTGTTACACATCCCTGTTAGTGGGCATTCCTCCTTTGCCAAGATAATCCATCCACCTGACAGGTGTGGCATATCAAGAAGCTGATTAAACAGAATGATCATTACACTGCTGCACCTTGTGCTGGGGACAATAAAAGGCCACTCTCAAATGTGCAGTTTTGTCACACAACACAATGCCACAGATGTCTCAAGTTGAAGGAGCGTGCAACTGGAATGCTGACTGCAAGAATGTCCACCAGAGCTGTTGCCAGGGAATGTAATGTACATTTCTCTACCATAAGCCGCTTCCAATGTCATTTTGTCAGTACGTCCAAACGGCCTCAAAACCGCAGACCACGTGTAACCACGCCAGCCCAGGACCTGCACATCTGGCTTCTTCACCTGCGGGATCATCTGAGACCAGCCACCCGGACAGCTGATGAAACTGTGGGTTTGCACAACCGAAGAATTTCTGCACAAAGTGTTGGAAACCGTCTCAGGGAAGCTCATCTGCGTGCTCGTCATTCTCACCAGGATCTTGACCTGACTGCAGTTCGGCGTCATAACCGACTTCAGTGGCCAAATGCTCACTTTCAATGGCCACTGGCACACTGGAGAAGTGTGCTCTTCACGGTTTCAACTGTACCGGGCAGATGGCAGACGTGTGGGTGAGCGGTTTGCTGATGTCAACGTTGTGAACAGAGTGCCCCAATGTGGCGGTGGGGTTATGGTATGGGCAGGCATAAGCTACGGACAACTATCACAATTGCATTTTATCGATCACAATTTGAATGCACAGAGATACCGTGACGAGATCCTGAGGCCCATTGTCATGCCATTCATCTGCCGCCATCAGCTCATGTTTCAGCATGATAAAGAATGGCCCTATTTCGCAAGGATCTGTACACGATTCCTGAAAGCTGAATATGTCCCAGTTCTTCCATGGCCTGCATTCTCACCAGACATATCACCCATTGAGCATGTTTGGGTTGCTCTGGATCAACGTGTACGACAGCGCGTTCCAGTTCCCGCCAATATCCAGCAACTACACACATCCATTGAAGGGGAGTGGGACAACATCCCACAGTCCACAATGTGCCACGCTGCATGAGGCAAATGGTGGTCACACCAGATACTGACTGGTTTTCTGATCCACGCTCCTACCTTTTAAAAAAAGGTATCTGTGATCAACAGATGCATATCTGTATTCCCAGTCATGTGAAATCCATAGATTAGGGCCTAATGGATTTATTTCAATTGACTGATTTCCTTATATGAACTGTAACTCAGTAAAATCTTTGAAATTGTTGCATATTGCGTTTATATTTTTGTTCAATGTAGTTGCATTGACGGTGTGCCAGGCTGCCTACACCTTGCTGTGTGATTATGAAACTCTGGTCGGAATCTGGGAAATAAGACCTGTGCAATGCTGTACACTTTTTTTTACTTCATAAAGAACCTGAGGTATGTAGCTCAAATCGTTCGCAAGCTATTGAAGTTTGAAGGTCCGAATGTCTGGCGAATCTCAATTCAATTCACTATGGTTATCTACCAAAAGAACTGTGGTGAAGAGCATGAAGCACAATCATTGGAGTGCCTGATTAGGGTGAAAGAGAATGAGGTTGCTCAAATCAGGATGGTTGAGAGAGTCTCCTATATGGAGGCTGTCAAACGGGTAGAAACATCTAGTAGCATGTCTGGTGGTAGTGAAGTCCAGTA
The DNA here is from genome assembly GCF_964263955.1 of Coregonus lavaretus. Lineage (NCBI taxonomy): Eukaryota > Metazoa > Chordata > Actinopteri > Salmoniformes > Salmonidae > Coregonus > Coregonus lavaretus. The sequence goes on along the minus strand of NC_139998.1, from coordinate 6,440,921 downwards.
GGCCTACAATGGAGCCTACACAGACCGCAGCCTGAGTATCAACAATAGGATCGAGAAATTCTTCATGTGAAGAAAGTGGACTTTGTATCATTTATAGCAATAGTGATAAATGGAACTGCACAAGTTGAAAGGAAGTCAAGAAAGATCGACATAATTGTTTTTAAATGGTAGTGTATGGGGATTCATGTTAATTGTCCCTTCCCCATATGGAATGTACTTTTTTTTTATCCTCGTCCTGTTGGTGGCGACAATACACCTTTTGATTGTAGTTCGCCATAAAACCTATAGAAAAGGAAGAATGAAGCCGGCTTCATCACTATCAATTTCTTTGTATTGTTAATCTACTTAATTGTTGTCTACTTTTATCTTGTTCTCTTTATCTGTCTGCCTATACGGAAATTCAGCTTTTAGCTGTGAATGTGTAGCCTACCAGATGAAATGACCCAATGAAACAATAAACCCTTCATGAAATTGACATATCTTTCTACCTCAGCTGACTATTGCGAGTGTAGTAAGTACGGTCAGTGCTGCCAGACACGACCTCTACGATTAGCTGATGGTAAAGGACGGCTGCGCCATTTTGCGACTGAAAGCCTGAACGTGAGGAAAATACGTAGCTAACTTCTTGAGAATTTATACTTTGCGTGTAGTAACATTTGTTTTGGTGGGAGACATTGCTAAAACAAGAATATTGGTTTAGAGAGCAAGGAGAAGCTAGCAAATGTTGGCTATCTAGCTTAACTAATTTCCAGAGTTTGCAAGTTGGATAGCTAGACAAACGCATTCATTTCGGGTTGTTTCATCCACTGTCATTGGTTTAACGTTAGCTAGTGTAAGAAATGCTATTTTTATAAATAGCTTATTGCTATTACATTGCTATAACTAATTCCTTTTTCCAAGACAAGCTTTGACCAACACACACACTCTTGCCACAAATGCACTCACACACACAGACTCACTCAAGATAAGAGATAACTAAACGCACACACCAAATCTCCTACTTTGCTGAAACATTCGGAACAAAGGCCCTGAGCTACAGTGTGCAAATCTCCTAGACCCAATCACAGAGGACGACGCCCGAGCAGCATGGACCAACCAGAAGACCAGATCTGCCAGGCTCAACCTACTTTACAACCAGTATAAAACACCAGTGTACTGTTTTTTGGGGCTTTTTCTGGAGGTTCCCTATGAGCTGAAAGAACGAGACCGTGCACGTTTTGTACCAGACATTTTTACTCTGAATAAACTGCCGCTTGTCATACAATTTACCACCTAGTCTGAATCGATCCTTGGCCGGCCCGTCCTCCTTCATATCCCGTTATCAACAGAAACTTGGTAGCAGTCGATGGTTGTCTAGATACACGGTCCAGAGTGGTTGATGTGGATGTGGGGGGGCGAGTTGGTAAAAGGACGATTCACGGAAAGACTGGTGTAATTATTCGGAGGGAGGACAACAATTCAACTCAGCTCGGGAAACTGATCCTAAAGTCGACTATAAAAAAAAAAGGTAAGCAAAACCTGTTAAATCAAACTTTGCATATTGTCGAATAGTCTATCCAAATTTTGATCAGTATTACCGAGTGTGAGTATGAATTGTTGATAAAATTTATGCATAGATGACAAACTGAAAAGCAGTGTAGTAAACATGTCTGGGAATAATTAATAAGTCGAGAGTCGGCTAAGAGAGTTGGTTCACAGAGACGGACCAAGAGAGTTAGACCGGGAGGGACTTTGTGATAAAATGTATTAAACCGTCTGGGAGAGTTGGTTCACAGAGACGGACCAAGAGAGTCAGATCGGGGAATGTGTGATAATATGTATTAAGTTTAAACCGTCTGGGAGAGTTGGTTCACAGAGACGGACCAAGAGAGTCAGACCGGGGGGAACTGTGTGGCTAGGAGAGATAGAAATGTGTATTACTTAATGACAAACGCTCCATGTACCAATAGGGTCGGATGTGTAAATGTCAACTGATTAATGTGTATTACTTAATGACAAACGCTCCATGTACCAATAGGGTCGGATGTGTAAATGTCAATTGTTTAATGGATATTGTTTAATGATGAACATTGCTAGTAAAAATAAAATATATAGGATTCCGATAGTCTTAAAGTGTATAAGCCTCATCCAAAAGCTCGAATATTCGTTCGGTGAAGGAGGTAGTTAAAGTGAACAGTGGTAAATGAGTGAGACTTATGAAACTGAATAAGGTTTGTGCAGGGACAAAATTGACATGGGTTGAAGCCCTGCCACTGGTTTTGATGGCTATGAGAGCATCACCAGGGGCAGGGACCCATCTCTCTCCTCATGAGATAATGTAAGGGAGAGAAATGCAAGGTCCACCAAGGGAGGGAGGTCTTATGCCCGCCCTTGATGTACAACAGATAGAAATGACTGATTATGTGATGAAATTGACGGAATTTTCTGCAGCACTCTCTTCTCAGGTGTAGAAGGCCCAGGAGGGGGAGCTGACGGGTAACACGCCACCACTGAAGGTAAAAAATGGGAGACTGGGTGAGGGTGAAAGTCCACAAAAGAAAGTGGCTGGAACCCAGGTGGACTGGACCGTACGAAGTGAAGGAGGTTACTTCACACTCAGTCCAGGTCAGAGGTAAATCAGGAGCACCCTGGCACCATCTAACACACTGCACACCAGCCCCCACTCCTTCCAGACCATTGTCTGAAGTAAGAGCTGATTTGAGCAGCGAGAACCAATCCTGACAACAAAATGAAGAAACCCTTATGGGAACAACAATCTCACTCAGGGTGAAGGATAACTTTTTCCCCCTGGGAGAGATTGGGAGTGTCTGAATGTTTGTATGTATGTTTTCTGATAGGAACTGGACTCCTGCTGGGCACTCCTTATGAGGTGTTGTTGTGTGAAGCTATTTTGAATTACTTGTTAAATTGACTTGTAATATAGAAGAGGTGGCTAAGGGATTTTTAACAGTACCAACAATGGGGGGGGGAAATCCTCACAAGAGGTCCCAGAATTTACTGGGGACAAGAAATGCTTGATGTAATTAAAATGGAATCTAGGGATAGAAGAAATCTCCATTATATAACCAGGTGGAGGGAGAGGTATGGTTTTGAGGGACGTCTGGACGCAGATAAACTCGAATCCATGCTTAAAACAGATACATAAGGTGTGTAAAGGAGAGAGGAGAGAGAGAGAGAAGTCCATCCCCCAGCTTTGAGTGTGAGAAAGAGGAAGATAGGGCGTGACTAGTCCTTGAGGGAGAAATAGTAGACTCTAGTGGGGGGAAGACTAAGGAACCCTTTGATCCAAATTGTGAGGTGTTTGAATTGGCTACTATTGATTTAGCACTTCAACAGGAAAAGAGAAACCTAATTTGGCATTGACAGTAATGGGTATGAAAATAGATTGGATGATGGGGTTTTATGTTGAATTAGAGACAGTGAGACTATTAGTCAATACCTAGGAGAGAAGAGAGGTTACGGTAGCAAAGACAGACAAGAAGGAAATAGTAATAGTGGAGACAGGAGTGAGTGGAAGTGTTACAATTGTGACAAAACGAGACATTTTGCTAGAGAATGTGAGGAACCGTGTAGTTACTGTGCAAGGAAAGGGCACCAGTTAAGAAACTGTAGGCAGAAGGGGAAGAGAGAAATCAGGAGTCATCATCACCTGGCTGTTCGGTTGTTGGTTTTAATTGGGGTTTTCAAATAAAGAACAACACACCTAGTATGATGTTTATAAAGGGTTGTTGTTTCAATTTTGGAGGGTTTTCAGCAGGTCAAGGGTGATAGGTCTTAGAGGAGCACACAGTGAATTTTATGGAGTTTTTTAGCTTTTGGCTGAGTTTGGGGTATATATGATTTCTTATGAGAATGACTGTCATGAGGACTTAATGAACACTTGGGATAACTAACATTTATGAAATATTTAGAATAATGGTAATGTTTAGTATAATATGGGATTAAACAGTTCGTTAAATGATTTCAATTGCCTCTGAACTCTGTTTTAACATTTTGGTGTTAATTAATCATCCACACTAGTAAATTCTAAAGGCATGAGACGGGACTTTAAGATAGTTTATTTTACTAAGTTGAGGGTAATTTGTAATACTGTGCAAATTGTGAAGAAGATTATAGTTTGGTAATAGCATATTTGATTTGAACCATAAAATAACAGAAGAGAGAGTGGAGGAATGGCAATTGGATAATGAAATACCAATATTACCAAAGTGATTGTTTAGGTAGGTGGTAATATTGACACATGGCCAAATCATGTGTCAAAAAGGGGGATGGATGGATTAAATATTAAATATATACGAAGGAGAGGACAAAATACTTTTAAAAAACAAAACAGAAAAACATGTATGATAGTTTATTAACCACACCTGTATGTCAGAGGTTTTGTGCCCCACAGGTGAACTAAAGGAGAAGGTGACCCACTCTATCACACCAGGAGACTGGGTGTGGATCCAGTCCCTAAAAGAAGAAAAAACTGGAAGCAGGCCTGTTGGGAAGGGCCCTATCAAGTCCTATTAGATCAATCTGGGTGCATGTCACACACTGCAAAAAGGTAAACCCAGCTACACCTGACGAACAAACACAGAGTTAGGAGAAAGATCCGATCACCGCTATGGTTCGGGGGTTGCCTCCTTAACGAAGATTCCCTTACCCTGTCTGATCATCCCTGTGTGAGTTCGATAGAAGGTAAAGCAATGGGTTGGCCTCTGGCATCTGACATGTTCTCAGGGCAAGAGTGGGGATTCACAGGTCTCCTGACGGTAGGTAGCTGTCTGATTGTGGGGGCCATATTCCTAACACACTCAAACCCTTCTGATCAGCCAAAAGTAGTAGTTAACCTAAAACAAGTTGATAAAATAATACCTGAGCACAGTCTATGAAGGCATAGGAGACAGCTAGACGTAGGGAAAGGGGAAGATTAGGGACTTTAGGGGAGGACATCACTATATGTGTGTCGCCGTGTACATCCTGGGACTATGTAGTTGCTCATATCGAGAGCGTGGGGGATATGTAAATCTCCATACACAGTTTGGGGACAGGTGGAGACAGGGTGTAGGAATCTTGACCGGTGGTTGGAATGGATTTAGTATACGGCAAGAACTATGTCTAAAGAGGACTGTTGAAAGACTGGTGAAAGAGTCTTGTAGTAACTTGAACTATCTGTGTCCCCCGATAACAAAGTCATTCCGACCTAGGTTGCCTACGTTTGAAGTCTCAGGGGATTCTAATTGTTATTCTAGGACTAGTAAGATAGGATACAGAGTAGGGCATCTTAGCTCTGCTCCTACACAGAGAATATCACAACTGAAAGAGAACATGACTAATCTCTCCTCTTTGTTGCAGACAGAGGATTGTAGGACCCAAAACCAGGCCTGTGCTGACATCTGATGGTTGTGTGGTGATAACTGATTGTGAACTCAACTACATATGTAAACAATCAAATGTGTCAGAGACTGGTGAGTTGTCAAATAGAAAGTAGGACCTCCTCCTGGGATCCTTTGATGAAAGGATCCTGTGATGGGATAGGAGTACCTCGAGAGGTTCCAGAACAATTCAAAGCTAGGAATCAGAGTTGAGTTTGAATCAAGTATTTTTTGTTGGTCAACAATTAATAAAAACTTAGATTGGATAAATTATATTTACTATAACCAGCAAAGATTTATAAACCACACTTGTGATGCAATAAAGGGATTAGATGAGCAGACAGCGGCAACTATCTTAATGACAAAGCAGAATAGAATAGCGTTAGATATGCTTTTGGCTGAGAGGGGCGGAGTTTGTGTTCTGTTTGGATATATGTGCTGTATTTTCATCTCCAACAATATTAGCACCGGACGGGCCCGTGACAAAAGCGCTTGAGTGACCATCACCACGCTGGCGAATGAACTGGTTAAGAACTCTGGTATTGATAGCTCCATAAACGGTTGGTTTGATAACATATTTGGTAAATGGAAAACTATTGTTGTGACAATTCTGGGTGAAGTTATGGCTTCTATGGGTATACTTGTTCTTTGTGGATGTTGCCTTGTATCCGCTTTTGGGAACTAATGATTTGGAACTGGACGATTTTGAAAGTGACTATCCTCCCTTATATAATATTAAAGGTGGATGGGCCTGTCATGATTACAAACCTGAACAACGACAATTGGAGGTTAGCAATTTCGAAGACCAAGTCTGATTGTTGTGTTCACTCACTAGAGGGGGACTAACATTGTTTAATTAACTGGCCATATAAATAGTATGCAAGAGGGGGAATGGTTAAAAAATTTACAAATTGCATTATGCGTTATCATGTGTTGTTTTTCTTTTCTACATTATTGTTTTTCTTTTAAGATTGATTCAACTATGCTTCATGTACCATAAATAATGGATCACGTCTGGGAGACGTGAAGAGGGGGACTCAAAACTTTCTCTCTGAGAAAGTTTCCCTTTTGTTTGTTTTTTACTTAGTTTATGTCACGCCTTTCCCTATATGACACGTCTTTAGAGACGTGTAGAGGGGGATTTGTAAGAAATGCTATTTTTATAAATAGCTTATTGCTATTACATTGCTATAACTAATTCCTTTTTCCAAGACAAGCTTTGACCAACACACACACTCTTGCCACAAATGCACTCACACACACAGACTCACTCAAGATAAGAGATAACTAAACGCACACACCAAATCTCCTACTTTGCTGAAACATTCGGAACAAAGGCCCTGAGCTACAGTGTGCAAATCTCCTAGACCCAATCACAGAGGACGACGCCCGAGCAGCATGGACCAACCAGAAGACCAGATCTGCCAGGCTCAACCTACTTTACAACCAGTATAAAACACCAGTGTACTGTTTTTTGGGGCTTTTTCTGGAGGTTCCCTATGAGCTGAAAGAACGAGACCGTGCACGTTTTGTACCAGACATTTTTACTCTGAATAAACTGCCGCTTGTCATACAATTTACCACCTAGTCTGAATCGATCCTTGGCCGGCCCGTCCTCCTTCATATCCCGTTATCAACACTAGCTATAACCACGTTGTCTTCATTTGTGCCCCACAGCCACCCGTACGGAACAATGTACCCCAACGCGTTGACACAGTTGGCGCGGGCGAACCCCTTCAATGCACCGCTGTTCACACTACAAAAAGTCGAGGAACCATCACAAAGCCTTGTTGCCGAACATGGACCAAGCAAACGCACGCTGGCCGCCGCTGCAGTGGCGTTTAAGCAGAGTGGTGCATGCTAGAAATGCTACCTAGCTGGGTAAGTTAGGCTTTAGCCACCTAGAGAGAATGCTGGGCGAAATTGAGTTTCAAATGTTGCCAACCAATAGCTATGTTTTTACTAACGTTAGTCGAGTGTGAGATGGGTTTATGAACGACCGCCAAATGAACTGTCTTTTATCACTCAGCTTATCAGTGATTTTATATATATATATATATATATATATATATATATATATATATATATATATATATATATATATATATATATATATATATATATATAATAACTAAATTCATTGGTGGTTACACACCAATAAAGGTTAGCTCATCTGAATATCTGGCAGCATAAAGTGTCAAAGCCATTTTTGGTTAGCATTGGCATCTGCGCAGACCCATTTTAGACACTACTTCGTTTTGAGCAGGGTCCTGCAGAGGACACGGGAAGGACAACGTTTTTTAATAAGTAGGCCAGTAAAATGATTACTAGCTAGCTACAACTGCAGAAAAATCTTGAGAATTTGAATAGGAAGCTAGCTAAGTAAATAGCTAGTGTTTCTAAGGATCAGTCAGTCCCCTTTATGTTGAATGAAGCTACTTAGCTACACATTCAGTACAACCTGATATTAGGCCTACATAATGTAATATTATCTAACTTAACGTTATGCCCATGGCAAAGGTAGCTAATCATCAAGTAAATACTGCAACAGTCTAGGGGTTCTTTGTTGCAAAAAAGTTTACTAACACATAGGGGCCTAATGTCATGGTTGAAATAAGACTGAATATAGGGGCTGCACTGGGTGTTGCATTATCTCCTTACCATGTGAGTTTGGAAGTCTCCCAATTACTAAAGGTCTCATTATGGACATGATGTAGGCCTGTGCTTCTTTTACAGTGGCTACCATAGACTAAGACTATCAGTTAGTGATTAATCTAGCCAATGTGTGGTGTTTGTAATAAAACTTGACACTCAAATAGATAAGGCTGATAGGCTACCATTTACAACCGTCAGTTTACTTACTATATCAGATGTCTGATTTTACAGTTCGCATGAGTCCATCTAGTTAAATGGCATCTTAACGCAGTCATGAAGGTGATTTCGCTCTGTATCCACGGTTGCTCGACTATGTCCAGCTGATCTATCCGCTTAAATAGAATGTGAGGCACCAGTGAAAGACCCAGTACTACAAAAATACATGGTTTTCACTCTTGAGTTGAACTGAACATGTATGATTTCAGGTCTATGCACCAACGACCCTACTAAAGAGTAGGCCTAATATTACAGTGCGCACATTTTTTCCTCTTACATCTGTGAAAGAACCCCAATTCTTTATTTTCCTCAGAGGGAGACAGTTGTGAGTTTGGCTCCTCATATTATTTCATTATGTGTGGCATCGGTGGGATCCTGAGCTGTGGTACTACACACACAGCTTTGGTGCCCCTTGACCTCGTCAAGTGCAGGTTGCAGGTCTGTGGGCCCACCATGGGTTGCATGGCATGTAATGGATATTGTGTTGTAGATTTCACCACAAGTCGAAGTCATTCAAAATAACTGACTATCACCAAGACTAAGATCACACAAATAACGGTTTGCAGGATTAGTTTGAGTTACCACTAATTTGTTGAAATAAATGTAACCCATTATCATTAGGCCTATTTCATTTGCATGTTTGAGCTTGAGATGCACTGTTGAGGCCCTTTGCTCCACTAGGAGCTATAATAAATAAGTCAAAAGGGGTCAAGTGAGCTGTGAACCAGCTTAAAACATTAACAGGAGGGAGGGAAGTCTGAGCCTTTCTTAACAGAACTTGAAGGTGCCTTTTATTAATACAATGTCCTTTACCTTTAATGTATGACCTCAGACTCTACTTGCCCTTTCTCTCTGTGCCCAATCAGCAATTTGATACTGTACCCACATTCATTCAACGGCAGTGACCTTTAGCTTAGCAACAACTGCAGTACATTTTCAAGCTAGGACAGGACATCCTCCTTATTAAAAACCAGCCTGGAGTTAGATCTATCATACTTGCAGAGCAAGTTTTCTAAATTAATGTTGGTGACCTGGGCCTGTATTCATAAAGCTTCTCCGAGTAGGAGTCCTGATCTAGGATCATGCCCCCCGTCCCCCCTCTATGTAATCTTGTATATTATGGTCTAAAAGCCTAAACTGATCCTAGATCAGCACTCCTAGTCTGAGGGCTTTATGAATGCAGGCCCTGGTGTGAGTACAGGAAACACTCAGACATATTATTTATTCAAGCCTTGTTTGTGATAATACTCACCATCACCTTACAATTAACATGAATACATATGTTAATAGCGCTAAGAAGTTTCGGGCAGAGAGAATTATCCCCTGTGCCAGCATACACATTCAGGAGGACAGCCTAGAGCAGTGGTTTTCAACTGGTTTTGCCTCGGGACCCAAATTGAACCATGTTGTCTGTGGTGACCCAATATTCACATCGCAAAAAATAATCGGCAAAATACAATCTGGAAAACTATTTTAAATGCTATGTTGATATTAAATGTAGCAATTATATGACAAGGGAACAACATTCCCACCTCTCTCATTGTCAATAATGAAATGTTGCCCATATTCTTGATGAAGAAAGTTAATAAACTCACTGATTTGAGACCACAACATCAACCAAACTGGCGCTGCTAATAGCTCTATATATAAAAATACTGTGATTGAAGAAAAATTGTTCAGAGATTAAATTATTTAAAAATGTAAGTTAGTTATAATTTCTACACATGTTCTACCTGGTTTAAGTTGTTAAAGTTCAGACTGGAGTATATATTTTTTTACTCAGACACCCGCGACCCATTCAAATCCTCATTTGGGTCGCGACCCATCAGTTCAGAATCGCTGGGCTAGAGAACATACTAGACCAAATAGTCTGTCACTTGTTTGCGAGCCTTGGCAGAATTGCTAACATTGTGGTGTGAGAAATTCAAATTCTTAGCATGGCTCCCTAGCCTTATCTAACAGCATGGTGTGTTGTCTGTTTGTGTATTGTGTTCTGTCTGCTCTAGATTCTGATATTAGCTGCGAGTTTGGCTCTATGAAATACTATGCCTTGTGCGGCTTCGGTGGCATCCTCAGCTGTGGGATTACACACACGGCGGTCGTACCCCTCGACCTGGTCAAGTGCCGTCTGCAGGTCTGTATCTCAGCTAATGTCTCTCAGTAAGCTGTAATGAGTGTGCTGGACTGGAATAATGTATACATTGCAGAGTTGGGGTTAATTCCATTTCTATTCTATGTGGTCCTCTGTAGCTCAGCTGGTAGAGCACGGCGCTTGTAACGCCAAGGTAGTGGGTTCGATCCCCGGGACCACCCATACACAAAAATGTATGCACGCATGACTGTAAGTCGCTTTGGATAAAAGCGTCTGCTAAATGGCATATTATATTATTATTATATTATTATTATTATTATATTATTATATTCGGGAAGTAAAACTGAAATTCTGTTGTAGATTTACCTAATTGAAAGCAAACGAGACATTTGAATTTCTATTTACTTCCTGAATTGAAATGTAATTTGCCCCAACCCTTATAAATTGATAATACATTGAGTGTTATGGATGGCCCTGTAGTATTGAGTGTATTTCTGTAGTATTTAGTGCATTTCCTCTACAAAGACCTCCAAGCACCATTTCCCCCCTCAAAACCACTACTACTAGTTCACAACCATTAGCCATTCTGTTTTTAATGTGTTCTCTAGGTGGACCCAGACAAGTACAAGAGCATCTTCAAGGGCTTCTCCATCACCATAAAGGAGGACAGCATGCGGGGGCTGGCTAAGGGCTGGGCTCCTACCTTCATCGGCTACTCCATGCAGGGTCTCTGCAAGTTTGGCTTCTATGAGGTGTTCAAGATCACCTACAGCGACATTATCGGAGAGGTAAGTAGTTACCTACTAAGTAATTGATGACGATGAAAATAATGATTATTGTTTATTTCGTTTCATTTGCACTATGGTGTAGCCGCAGAAAAAACACCTGTTTCAACTTGTCAAGGGGTTAGAATCAGGTATGCTTGTCCGGGGCCACACAAAAATATTTACTGTTGGGGGTACTCGCGGACCGGATTTGTGAAACACTGCTCTACACTATATAATTTTGGGGGGGATGGTATTAAGAGATAAAATGCATTTGGAAAGTATTCAGGCCCCTTCCGCTTTTTCCACATTTTGTTACGTTTTATTCTAAAATTGTACTGAGTAAAGGGTCTGAATACTTATGTAAATGTGATATTTCAGTCATGTTTTTAACAAAAATGTCTAAACCTGTTTTTGCTTTGTAGCTCAGTTGGTAGAGCATGGCGCTTGCAACGCCAGGGTTGTGGGTTCGATTCCCACGGGGGGCCAGTATGAAAAATTTATGCACTCACTAAATGTAAGTCGCTCTGGATAAGAGCGTCTGCTAAATGACTAAAATGTCATTATGGGGTGTTGTGTGTAGATTGAGGGGAAAAAACAATTTAATCAATTTTAGAATAATGCTGTAACGTAACAAAATGTGGAAAAAGTAAGGGGGTCTGAATACTTTCCGAATGCACTGTATAGGCTGGAAGTGGAAGCCTAAGTGTTGTTGTCCATACGTTTACTCCAATTAGGGGATGGGTGGAAGGGTTAGGGGAAAATAATAAAGGAACATATTTTTTTTAATATATTTTTTATTCTTCAAAAAAGTATGGGGGATTGGAAACGATGCAGACAATTACATTGATGGACACTACAATCTTTTTATTTTATTTGTATTTAACCAGGTAAGCCAGTTGAGAACAAGTTCTCATTTACAACTGCGACCTGGCCAAGATAAAGCAAAGCAGTGCGATAAAAACAACAACACAGAGTTACATATGGGGTAAACAAAACATAAAGTCAAAAATACAACAGAAAATATATATACAGTGTGTGTGAATGTAGTAAATTATGGAGGTATGGCAATAAATAGGCCATAGTGCAAAATAGTTACAATTTCGTTTTAACACTGGAATGATGTGCAAAAGATGATGTGCAAATAGAGATACTGGGGTGCAAATTAGCAAAATAAATAACAATATGGGGATGAGGTAGTTGGATGGGCTAATTACAGATGGGCTGTGTACAGGTGCAGTGATCGGTAAGCTGCTCTGACAACTGACGCCTAAAGTTAGCAATCTATCTGCAATATTAAAGCTGATCTGCCCCGTACAAACAAAAACAAAACAAATATGCCCTACACTACCAATGTGTAGTGCCCACTTGGGTGATGCCCTGGCACCAGAAATCCCACCGCACATCAGTAATCGTCAGAGTAGTTGTCCTCACCTTAACGGGCCCCTGCTATCTCCGCAATCCTCTCGCTGCACTTCTCCTCCGCCTCTCAAGCCGATGTTTGCATTCGATCCAAAAGTTCTCCCACTTAAAAAGATGAGAGAGGCCTGTAATTTTCATCATAGGTACACGTCAACTATGACAGACAAAATCACATTGTAGGATTTTTAATGAATTTATTTGCAAATTATGGTGGAAAATAAGTATTTGGTCACCTACAAACAAGCAAGATTTCTGGCTCTCACAGACCTGTAACTTCTTCTTTAAGAGGCTCCTCTGTCCTCCACTCGTTACCTGTATTAATGGCACCTGTTTGAACTTGTTATCAGTATAAAAGACACCTGTCCACAACCTCAAACAGTCACACTCCAAACTCCACTATGGCCAAGACCAAAGAGCTGTCAAAGGACACCAGAAACAAAATTGTAGACCTGCACCAGGCTGGGAAGACTGAATTTGCAATAGGTAAGCAGCTTGGTTTGAAGAAATCAACTGTGGGAGCAATTATTAGGAAATGGAAGACATACAAGACCACTGATAATCTCCCTCGATCTGGGGCTCCACGCAAGATCTCACCCCGTGGGGTCAAAATGATCACAAGAACGGTGAGCAAAAATCCCAGAACCACACGGGGGGACCTAGTGAATGACCTGCAGAGAGCTGGGACCAAAGTAACAAAGCCTACCATCAGTAACACACTACGCCGCCAGGGACTCAAATCCTGCAGTGCCAGACGTGTCCCCCTGCTTAAGCCAGTACATGTCCAGGCCCGTCTGAAGTTTGCTAGAGTGCATTTGGATGATCCAGAAGAGGATTGGGAGAATGTCAGATGAAACCAAAATATAACTTTTTGGTAAAAACCCTTCTCGTCGTGTTTGGAGGACAAAGAATGCTGAGTTGCATCCAAAGAACACCATACCTACTGTGAAGCATGGGGGTGGAAACATCATGCTTTGGGGCTGTTTTTCTGCAAAGGGACCAGGACGACTGATCCGTGTAAAGGAAAGAATGAATGGGGCCATGTATTGTGAGATTTTGAGTGAAAACCTCCTTCCATCAGCAAGGGCATTGAAGATGAAACGTGGCTGGGTCTTTCAGCATGACAATGATCCCAAACACACCGCCCGGGCAACAAAGGAGTGGCTTCGTAAGAAGCATTTCAAGGTCCTGGAGTGGCCTAGCCAGTCTCCAGATCTCAACCCCATAGAAAATCTTTGGAGGGAGTTGAAAGTCCGTATTGCCCAGCGACAGCCCCAAAACATCACTGCTCTAAAGGAGATCTGCATGGAGGAATGGGCCAAAATACCAGCAACAGTGTGTGAAAACCTTGTGAAGACTTACAGAAAACATTTGACCTGTGTCATTGCCAACAAAGGGTATATAACAAAGTATTGAGAAACTTTTGTTATTGACCAAATACTTATTTCCCACCATAATTTGCAAATAAATTCATTAAAAATCCTACAATGTGATTTTTTTTTTCTAATTTTGTCTGTCATAGTTGACGTGTACCTATGATAAATTACAGGCCTCTCTCATATTTTTAAGTGGGAGAACTTGCACAATTGGTGGCTGACTAAATACTATTTTCCCCCACTGTAATTAGTACTGTACTAAGGTTGTTCTCATCAGTGGCACAGAAAGGCTCCATCGCAATTCGTTTTTCCGTGATTCATCGCATCCCGTCTCCTTGACACCAACTGTATCTTTAATAATACGCTTTGAAAAGGAGGCGAGGAGAGAGAATGCAAGGCAATCAAAAAAGATTAATTGAGAAAGAGCCAAAGAATAAAGTTGTTCCCCTCCTCCCATTTTGACTACTCATTATGATTTAGGGATGCACACTTAGTCTTCACCTCCTAACCTCCCGGTCTGCCTACCCCAGGAAAACACCTACCTGTGGAGGACCTCCCTCTACCTGGCTGCGTCTGCTAGTGCTGAGTTCTTTGCTGACATTGCCCTGGCCCCTATGGAGGCGTGTAAAGTCCGTATCCAGACCTGCCCCGGCTACGCCAGCAACCTCAGACAGTGTGCCCCCAAGATGTTCGCAGAGGAGGGCCTCTGGGCGTGAGTAACCCTACTGAATCAGCCGGTCACATTATGCTACCTCCTGCTTAGCCATAACCCTTTGATGTTTGCGGATCTGAAGGGTCTGGATTTGTATAATAATGTACTGAACATAAAAATAAACGCAACAATTTCTACGATTTTACTGAGTTACAGTTCATATAAGGAAATCAGTCAATTTAAATGAATAAATTACACCCTAATCTATGAATTTCACATGACTGGGCAGGGGCTGAACCATAGGCCCACCCACTTAGGAGCCAGGCCCACCCACTGGGGAGCCAGGCCCAGCCAATCAGAATGGGTTTTTCACCACAAAAGGGCATTTATTACAGACAGAAATCCTCCTCAGTTTCATCAGCTGTCCGGGTGGCTGGTCTCAGACAATCCCGCAGGTGAAGAATGCAACAAAATAGGAAAAACGCCAAGGGGGATGAATACTTTTGCAAGGCACTGTATATGTAAAGACAATATTAAATCAAGAATAGTGTGATAGGTGACAATTTTAGCATCGCTTTTTTTTTGCGACTTTTTCAAATCATAGTCGCACACCTCATGTAGCCTAGCGCATAGGCCTATATGTTTTGATAAGGTTTGTATTACAACTAAAGTGGCCAAATAACTTCTTAAAATTAAGCACATTAATCCACTTTACAACGGTGTAGAGCCTAACTGGCATACATACGCAGCGCTTGAGTTTCAAGTTTGGGGAAGATCATTTCCACCATAAAAATGCATAGTCGCATTTGCAGTGACTTTTGATAATGGTGTTTTCCTGCTAGTGGAACATTCGCGCTTATAGCCTACTGCCGTGTGCGCATTGCTGCATTTATAATGTGAAGAAAAAGCCTAATAGTTTATCAACATTTTAAGCTAAACCTCATCTGTTGCGTCAGGCTCATTGCTTAAAACAGTTTTTTTATGCTAGTGGTTGTATTAATTTGGGATCTATCGCATCCCACAACTGTCCCAGACTATGTTTGGAATATTTATTTCTCGCACAGAATAGGTCAACTTTTGTACTGTGGGGGGATAGTAGATTGACATAGGCTAGTGCTTTTGCTGTTCGTTAGGCCTACTCCTCTTGTTGGCTGACAAAGTAAATGTGGACACTTCTAATATCTTCAATATGCGCCTCGGAATTGGATAAGGACGCGCGCAGTTGCGTCCACGATGTGTCTGTGTTCACTTGTAGCCTGTGAGAAAGACCCGATCACATGACTGAGAGCCATGTGAGGGGTGCTTCGGCACGCAGCAGGGAGAAGGGATTTATAATTATTATATTCAGCCCAAGGGCTTAACGGCCACTGGCCGCAAAAGGCATGGATTTTTTTAGGGGGATTATGGCTACACAATGGGATGTAGCCGGGTAATTCGAGGCATTATCAAGTGCTTGTCAAATTGTGAATGAGGGACTGATGAAGTGTGCAAATAGCAAAGCGGAGCTCATGCCTTTCATGCAACCTTTTTCAAATCATCATTAGTCGCATCATGCAGCCTTAGAATGTATTAAAAATCAAAACATGTAGCCCAACATTTGTATCACAACTAAAGTTACATAAATAACTCTAAATTAAGCATATAGCAGGACCTGTTTCTTTGTTAACTGTTCAACACAGAATAGCCGCGTGTGCACACTCCCTCAAATCGTTTGGAGAAAATATCCTTTCTATTTTATTCAGCTATGTTCAATTATATTCTTCATACTATAAAATAATGCCACAGAATACTAAGCACATCTTGTCTGCTAAATGAACTAGTGTAGCCCACAGCCATATGGCATAGCCAGATCACAACCTAACATAAGGACAACTCAGTGTTCTATTCTGTTCTTCTGAAATAGACTACATTCTCTTCAGATCATGTTTCTTTAGACCTGTCTAAAATAAATAATGAATTTATTGGCTATATTACTTGGATTTATTAGACTTTTAAAAATGTAGTTCCAAAGGTCTGCATCAGTGACTTGTAGGCTATGTGTGGAAGCCAGGAGATGCTAAATGTGTTTATGTTAATTAACGGTCAATTACCATGAGACTGGCAGTTATTTGCTTGACAATCACCGGCTGACAAAATGTCATGACCGCCACATCCCTAGGTGCACCTGTGTAATGATCATGCTGTTTAATCAGCTTCTTGATATGCCACACCTGTCAGGTGGATGGATTTATTTGGCAAAGGAGAAATGCTCACTAACAGGGATGTAAACAAATGTGTGCACAAAATGAGAGAAATACGCTTTTTGTGCATGGGATCTTTTATTTCAACTCATGAAACATGGGACCAACACTTAACATGTTGCTTTTATATTTTTGTTCAGTATAGTTCTTCCACCATATTGCTGCCACATTACAGATCTGCAAACATCGTAGGGTTGCGGCAAAGGGGGGGGGGGGGGAACACATTGGGACCAGCTGAATTACTCTGGCCTCGTTTTGTAATGACTCAAATAAATTCAGCCCAGAATAAACTCAGATTTTCTCCTCAATGAGAGGTTTCAATTCAAAGTAACACACTCCTTAGATACACCTCTGGGAGGCGCTACTGAGTCCTCTCTCTCGCTCTCTGTATGTGTGTGCGCTGACTGCAGCCCCAGCCCAGATGCCCCCAGCTGCTTTCTGGCTGTACAGTTGGGAGGTGCTTGTAATTGGTCTACTCTCTTGACCAATCAGAATGATGCAAAATGTCACATCAGCAGACAGTGCGCAGTTGATTTCAGGCTGCTATAATGGTAATTTTGTCTAACAGTAGCCTAGGCTAACAGTGAAAGATAAGTATGATGTTCGCCATCATAGAACTAATTCTGTAAAAAATAAATGTTTTCTGTTGAATGTTTTGCATTGTTCTATGTCAGGTTTTGTTGGTGTGTTAATGTAGGCTAATTGCTATTTGAAGTGGGGAAAATAGCATACCATTGTCAGGGCTGACCAGAGGGCTAAATGCGCTATGATGGTAAATTACTTTTCATGTAAAACATAGCCCATGAGAGAGAAAATGAGCTTAGGAAAAAAAAAAAACTTTGTGCGTCCTCGGAACTGTAGGCTACATTTTGAACGCAACTGTAAACAACGAACTGTCAAAGCCACATGATGTCTGAAGCATCAGTAGCTCAATGTGCCATACACAAACACTACTTTCCAAAGTTTGTCATGTTATTAAACTAAGCATTTCAAATGTCATGGTATATCCTTGTGTGTAATAAAGTAACATGGCAAATTAAATTTAGACAAAGCTTTTTTTATTGTTAAAATGGGCCCCAAAAAATCATCAAAAAATGAATACCTTCTAGGGATGGGCATTTAAAATGATTTCAGTCTTCGGTTATCCGGATAGTCGAAATACATGTGCTCTGCTTGGAAGGGTGAGAGAGGAGCAGGGGCCTCTGTGTGTGTCTGTGGCACGGAGGGAGAGCGAGAAAGTAGCCAATCTATCATACCATCTGGTAGTGCCCGTCATGACTGCATCAAATCATTGTAAAGAAGCTATTTAGAGTAGCCAGCTAATTTAGCCAGCTAGCTAGCTAAAGTAGCAAGGCTAATTTAGTCTATTTTGAGGCGTCCTTGTCTACAACAACTCCATTCATATGAAACAACAGCTTACCTGTTGGTTAATCATTGTAGCCTACTCCTTCTCATTTAGCCAACTTAACTTTAATTCCATTTTGCGTTGATTAGAAATCTCCCACTTCACTTGCTACACATGGAGCCTCTGACTGTAGCGGCGCTTTGATTGACCGACAATAACAACAAGCTACACGTTTGAAATGTATGTAAACTTCTGGTGCGTCCTTTTTATGGGGCGCACTCAAACATTTTTCATAAGTTTTAAAATGTCTAATGTAATGGTCTATCCTTGTAGCAATGTCTCCCAGGGAATCGAATACTAATGTCCTTCCGGATATTCGGTTAACCGTGCCCATCCTTAATATAGTTCAGAATTAGGCTTAATCCTGGTGTGGGAAATGTCAATAAAATCAAGAAGTCACTCATTTGCTCCACCTCTGCCTCTGTCCCCTCTCTAGTTTCTACAAGGGTGTGGTCCCTCTGTGGATGAGGCAGATCCCCTACACCATGATGAAGTTTGCCTGCTTTGAGAGGACCGTAGAGCTGCTGTACAAACATGTGGTGCCCAAGCCCCGTGCTGAATGCTCCAAGTCTGAACAGCTGGTCGTCACCTTCGTGGCTGGATATATCGGTGAGTCCACAGTGCTGGAGAGAAGTTTATTGCAATTGGTAGATGAATAGGTATGTTAAAAACATATTTACAACCACATAGGTCAGGGATGGGCAACTTTGATGGGTGGGGGCCACAAAATGAGGAGCCACAGTGGCTCGTGTCTGCTTACCCACATCCATACCCACACATGCAGTCAGAGCCTGTCCTAGCCTTTTGGGGACCCTAAGCAACATTTGGTTGGGAGGGGCCAACAAAAACACGAACCAAGTCACGAACTCTGATACCTCCTGCGCCTCGACCTGTTTCGTCCTGTTGTTTCCTAAGTTTTATTTTGTTCATAAGTGTTTGTGTCTACCTGCTACCAACTAGCCAGCTAGCTGGGTTGCAATGGAGCCCGCTTCGCCTGGAATAGCTAACGAATGTTTCCAGTGCTGCTGTTTATTACGCTCTTGTCCTGGACAATATTAACAATCCAGAGTTCCAATGCGGCAATTGTTTGCTTGCGGAGGATTACAGGAATGAGGTGGCTTTCCTTAGCAAGCAAATTTCAATTCTGCACAAATTTGTGGGGAAAACGCAAATTGGAACTTTCTCGTTCTCAACTTCTGTGGCAGGACGCCGCTCCGGGCCTGATGGATGTATCCCCACCTTGTCATCTGTCCCTATCCGAAAGGCCTGTGTTACCTGGAACTTGCCTGCCAAGGAAGTCGTCTCCATCTACTTCTCCTCCTCCATCTTGTAGTGGAGTAGACGTCGAACAGCAAGAGGATTGTTTCAATCAGTGCTGGATCTATGTCACAAGTCGTGGAAACCGAAGACAGCGGCATGCTTCTAAGAGGACTGGACTGTCTGTGATAAGGAAAACGTTGCCGTACTGGTGCCTGAACTACCTGCGCCTTCATCGCTGGGACTGCCTGTGTCTGCGATGGCTGTGCTGACTCCAACTACGCTGACTCCAGCAGCGGCTTCGTCGTCGAGTTTGGCTCCTTTCCCTCTTTTGTTGGATCTGACGGGGCACTGCCTACTGTGGGCGGTCTGGACCT
Organism: Coregonus lavaretus; assembly: GCF_964263955.1. Taxonomy (NCBI): domain Eukaryota; kingdom Metazoa; phylum Chordata; class Actinopteri; order Salmoniformes; family Salmonidae; genus Coregonus; species Coregonus lavaretus. Next base: position 6,421,108 of record NC_139998.1, on the reverse strand, counting down.
ATCGCCGGGAGCAGCGGGCTTACGCTATCCTGCTTCTCGTGGGCCCGTGAAAGGTTCAACTAATTGTGTGAGGGGTAGGAATGGGCGGATTTCTCCATCCCCTTCTCCGGCCGTTGTATTGGGCAGTTCAATGGTGAGAAATATCTCAGTCCTGGAGCATAAACGCTCTGCTATCCAGGAGCACAAGTACAGGACATCAATAAGCTGCTCCCAAACATTTTAAACCTGCATCAGGAAATTGAGTCTATCATAGTTCATGTGGGATTCAATGACATTATGAAGGGCAGCTCAGAACAGCTGAAGATGGATTTTAAAGAACTGATTGGGTCTCTGCTTGACACCAACAAACACCCCATAATATCTGGCCCTGTGCCCCACCTAAATCGTGGCATTGAACATTTCTGACTTTTAGCCCTCCATAACTGGCTGTGAGACTATTGCAGCTCTGTGGGTGTAACATTTATTGACAATTTTGATACTTTCTGGAAACAAAGCTCGTTTTTATAAGGAGGATGGGATTCACCCAAATCATTTGGGTTCCTGGATCCTTTCACAGCCTTATAAGGCTGCGATGAGACAATGACTTATCAATGGCCCAGCTCAGTTAATCCCTACTATTGTGTCGCTGAGTTGTCATTATGCTTCAGCAAATGTACATTATCCCAGGGGCGTTGGAAGACACAATGTAAGTAACCTAATTTATGTCCCTCTAACTGCCCTGAATGCCTCTGCTGATCCTACAGCTATTGTATGCAGTAATCATGTGCCTATGAACCAGAGTTATACTGTTAGCACTAAGGTGGTGTGCCCTAGTAGGAAGTCCACTGTGTGCAGCTCACCCTGCACTAACATAAATAACTTGAGTATGTCTACTTCTGCTAAGCTTCCCAGTAAAGCAATGAAAACGATCAAGCATCCCAGGAAAGTGTAGAAATAGCCCACGTTAACATATGTAGCTTAAGAAATAAGGTTCATGAAATCAATAATTTGCTAGTAACAGATAACATTCCTATTCTGACAATCTCTGAAACTCCGATAATACCTTTTGACGCAGTGGTAGCAATACATGATTATAACATTTACAGAAAAGGTGAATGCCAAAGGTGGAGGTGTTGCCATTTTATATTAAGAACCACATTCCTGTAAAGCTTAGAGGATCTCATGTTAAATACTGTTGGAGTAATATGTCTACAGGTTCATCTGCCTCACCTAAAGCTCATTCCGGTGGGAAGCTGCTATAGACCAACAAGTGCTAACAGTCAGTATCTGGATAATGTGTGAAATGCTTGATAATGTATGTGATATCAAAAGGTATATTTTCTGGGTGATTTTCAATATTAACTGGCTTTCATCAAGCTGCCCACTCAAGAAAAAGCTTCCAACTGTAGCTAGTGCCTGCAACCTGGTTCAGGTTATCAATCAACCTACCAGGGTAGTTAAAAAACGGCACAGGAATGAAATCATCATGTATTGATCACATCTTTACTAATGCTGCAGAAATTTGCTTTGAAGCAGTGTCCAAATCTATCGGATGTAGTGATCACAATATAGTAGCCTTATCTAGGAAAACCAAAGTTCCAATGGCTGGGCCTAATATAGTGTATGAGGTTATACAATAAATGTTGTAGTGATTCCTATGTTATTGATGTAAAGAATATTTGTTGATGTGTAATGAGGAGCAACCAGACGCTGCATTTGACACAGTTTATGAAATTGCAATTCCTGTTGCTAATAAGCATGCACCCATTTTAAGAAAATTACAGTGGAAACTGTTAAATCCCCGTGGATTGATGAGGAATTGAAAAATGTTATGGTTGAGAGGGATGAGGTAAAAGGAATGGCAAATAAGTCTGGCTGCACAACCGATTGGCAAATGTATAGCAAATTGAGAAATCGTGTGACTAAACTGAATAAAAACAAGAAACTATACTATGAAACAAAGATAAATGACCAACCCATAGTAAACTTTTGGGAAAAATTGTGTTTGACCAGATACAATGCTATTTTACTATAAACAAATTAACAGACTTTCATCACGCTTATTGGGAAGGACGTTTAACAAGCACGGCACTTACACAAATGACTGTTTGGCTGAGAGAAATTGATGATAAAAAGATTGTGGGAGCTGATTTGTTATACTTCAATGCGGCTTTTGACATTATCGATCATAGTATGCTGATGGAAAACGTATGTGTTATGGCTTTACACCCCCTTCTATATTGTGGATAAAGAGTTAACTATCTAACAGAACAGAGGGTGTTCTTTAATGGAAGCCTCGTCAACATAATCCAGGTAGAATCAGGAATTGCCTTTGAGTAAAGCCAGTGTGTCTATGTATGCGGATGACTATACATGTCAGCTACTACAGCGAGTTAAATCACTGCAACACAAAGAGCTGCAGTTAGTTTCAGAATGGGTGGCAAGGAATAAGTTAGTCCAAAATATTTCAAAAACTAAAAGCATTGTATTTGGGACAAATCATTCACTAAACCCTAAACCTCAACTGAATCTTGTAATAAATTGTATGGAAATTGAGCAAGTTGAGGTGCCACAAAGAGGGACCTCGGAAAATTACTGTTGTCTCTGAATAGGGCAGCATGGCTGGCCCTTCAATGGAGAGCGAACATTGAAGTCGGAAGTTTACATACACCTTAGCCAAATACATTTAAACTCAGTTTTTCACAATTCCTGACATTTAATCCTAGTAAAAATTCCCTGTCTTAGGTCAGTTAGGATCACCACTTTATTTTAAGAATGTGAAATGTCAGAATAATAGTAGAGAGAATGATTTATTTCAGCTTTTATTTCTTTCATCACATTCCCAGTGGGTCAGAAGTTTACATACACTCAATTAGTATTTGGTAGCATTGCCTTTAAATTATTTAACTTGGGTCAAACGTTTCGGGTAGCCTTCCACAAGCTTCCCACAATAAGTTGGGTGAATTTTGGCCCATTCCTCTTGACAGAGCTGGTGTAACTGAGTCAGGTTTGTAGGCCTCCTTGCTCGCACACGCTTTTTTCAGTTCTGCCCACACATTTTCTATAGGATTGAGGTCAGGGCTTTGTGATGGCCACTCCAATACCTTGACTTTGTTGTCCTTAAGCCATTTTGCCACAACTTTGGAAGTATGCTTGGGGTCATTGTCCATTTGGAAGACCCATTTGCGACCAAGCTTTAACTTCCTGACTGATGTCTTGAGATGTTGCTTCAATATATCCACATAATGTTCCTTCCTCATGATGCCATCTATTTTGTGAAGTGCATCAGTCCCTGCTGCAGCAAAGCACCCCCACAGCATGATGCTGCCACCCCCGGTGCTTCACGGTTGGGATGGTGTTCTTCGGCTTGCAAGCACCCCCCTTTTTCCTCCAAACATAACAATGGTCATTATGGCCAAACAGTCCTATTTTTGTTTCATCAGACCAGAGGACATTTCTCCAAAAAGTACGATCTTTGTCACCATGTGCAGTTGCAGACTATAATCTGGCTTTTTTATGGCGGTTTTGGAGCAGCTGCTTCTTCCTTGCTGAGCGGCCTTTCAGGTTATGTCGATATAGGACTCGTTTTACTGTGGATATAGATACTTTTTGTACCTGTTTCCTCCAGCATCTTCACAAGGTCCTTTGCTGTTGTTCTGGGATTGATTTGCACTTTTCGCACCAAGTACGTTCATCTCTAGGAGACAGAACGCGTCTCCTTCCTGAGCGGTATGACGGCTGCGTGGTCCCATGGTGTTTATACTTGCGTACTATTGTTTGTACAGATGAACGTGGTACCTTCAGGCATTTGGAAATTGCTCCCAAGGATGAACCAGACCTGTCGAGGTCTATAATTATTTTTCTGAGGTCTTGGCTGATTTCTTTTGATTTTCCCATGTCAAGCAAAGAGGCACTGAGTTTGAAGGTAGGCCTTGAAATACATCCACAGGTACACCTCCAAATGACTCAAATGATGTCAATTAGCCTATCAGAAGCTTCTAAAGCCATGACATCATTTTCTGGAATCTTCCAAGCTGTTTAAAAGCACAGTCAACTTAGTGTATGTAAACTTCTGATCCACTGGAATTGTGATGAAGTGAAATAATCTGTCTGTAAACAATTGTTGGAAAAATTACTTGTCAGTCACAAAGTAGATGTCCTAACCGACTTGCCAAAACTATAGTTTGTTAACAAGAAATTTGTGGAGTGGTTGAAAAACTAGTTTTAATGACTCCAACCCAAGTGTATGTAAACTTCCGACTTCAACTGTATATCTCTCATGGCTCAAAGTGGAGGAGAGATTGACTTCATCACTACTTGTTTTTGTAAGAAGTGTTGAATGCACCGAGGTATCTGTTTTTAAACTGCTAGCACACAGCTCGTACACCCATGCATACCCCACAAGACATGCCACCAAACGTCTCTTCACAATCCCCAAGTCAATAACAGACTATGGGAGGCGCACAGTACTACATAGAGCCATGGCTACATGGAACTATATTCCACATCATGTAACTTATGCAAGCAGTAGAATCAGATTTTGAAAAAACTGATAAAAATACACCTTATGGAACAGCGGGGGACTGTGAAGAGACACCCACATAAGACATGCAGTCTACACACGTATACATGATGTTGTATTGTAAATATGTGATAGTGTAGTAGTGGCCTGAGGGCACACACTAAATGAATTGGGTAAAGTGTTATGAAATGTAATGTCATGTAATATTTTAAATTGTATATAACTGCCTTAATGTTGCTGGACCCCAGGAAGCGTAGCTGCTGCCTTGCGGATCCTTAATAAATACAAATACCTTGCGTGCAAAACGTTTTAGCGGCCCCCCTCTTGAGTGGAAATAAAATGTTTTTGTTTTACGTTTTTGCAATTCTACACATTTTCGCCATGGGGCAGAGAGACATTGCAGTTTTACAGCTACAGTGCATTCAAAGTATTCCGACCCCTTGACTTTTTCCACATTTTTTTACGTTACAGCCTTATTCTGAAATTGATTAAATCGTTTTTTCCTCAATTTACACACAATACCCCATAATAACAAAGGGAAATGTTTGCAAATGTATTAAAAATACAAAACAGAAACCTTATTTACATAAGTATTCAGACCCTTTACTCAGTACTTTATTGAAGCACCTTCTGGCAGCGATTACAGCCTTGACTTTTCTTGGGTATGATGCAACAAGCTCGGCACACCTGTATTTGGGGAGTTTCTCCCATTCTTCTCTGCAGATGCTTTTTTCAGGTCTCCAGAGATGTTCGGTCGGGTTCAAGTCCGGGCTCTGGCTGGGCCACAAAGCCACTCCTGCGTTGTCTTGGCTGTGTACTTGGGGTCGTTGTTCTGTTGGAAGGTGAACGTTCGCCCCAGTCTGAGGTCCTGAGCGGTCTGGAGCAGGTTCTCATCAAGGATCTCTCTGTACTTTGCTCCGTTCATCTTTCCCTCGATCCTGACTAGTCTCTCAGTCCCTGCCGCTGAATAACATCCCCACAGCATGATGCTGCCACTATGCTTCACCGTAGGGATGGTGCCAGATTTCCTCCAGACATGACGCTTGGCATGTAGGCCAAAGAGTTCAATTTTGGTTTCTTCAGACCAGAGAATCTTGTTTCTCATGGTCTGAGAGTCCTTTTGGGTGCCTTTTGGAAAACTCCAAGCGGGCTGTCGTGCCATTTACTGAGGAGTGGATTCCGTCTGGCCACTCTACCATAAAGGTCTGATTGGTGGAGTGCTGCAGAGATGGTTGTCCTTCTGGAAGGTTCTCCCATCTCCACAGAGGAACTCTGGAGCTCTATCAGATTGACTATCGGGTTCTTGGTCACCTCCCTGACCAAAGCCCTTCTCCCCCGATTGCTGAGTTTGGCCGGGCGACCAGCTCTAGGAAGAGTCTTGGTGGTTCCGACATGCACTGTCAACTGTGGGACCTTTATATAGACAGGTGTTTGCCTTTCCAAATCATGTCCAATCAATTGAATTTACCACAGGTGGACTTGTAGAAACATCTCAAGGATGATCAATGGAAACAGGATGCACCTGAGCTCAATTTCGAGACTCATAGCAAAGGGTCTGAATACTTACATAAATAAGGTATTTCTGTTTTTGTATTTTCAATACATTTGCAAATAAAATAAAAAACGTTTTACTTTGTCATTATGGGGTGTGTGTAGATTGATGAAAAATGTTTTATTTAATCAATTTTAGAATAAGGCTGTAACGTAACAAAATATGGAAGAAGTCAAGGGGTCTGAATACTTTCCGAATGCACTGTAGGTGGACAAACTGCATTTAAAATCATTGAGGATATGGTAATAAAAAGACAACAGGCCACATTAAATCAGTTAGCAGGCCATATTTGGCTGTATGTTTGAGACCCCTGCCCTAGTCAAAATCAAGATGTTCTATGTTGTCTTGATCACATCCCTGGTGGTTGTGTTCTCTCCCCTTCAGCTGGTGTGTTCTGTGCCATTGTGTCTCACCCTGCTGACTCTGTGGTGTCTGTACTGAACAAGGAGAGTGGCAGCAGCGCCTTCGGAGTACTCAAGAAGCTCGGACCCAAGGGTGAGTACTGTATTCTTCCCAGAAGTTCTACAGACAGAGGGCTATCCTATTGCCCATTCTAGACTGTTTAGAACAGCAATTCTCAACTTGTGGGTTGCGACCCAAATTGAGGTTTTGAATGGGTGTCTGATTTAAATAAAATGAAAAAATACTCATCTGAACTTAAACAACTAAAGCCAGGTAGAATGTTTTTCGAAATGATAATGAACTTTTTGAATAATTTAATCCCAGAATGTTTTATATGGCGCTATTAGCGCAGTTTAGCAGATTTTGTGGTCTCAAACCAGTAAGTTTATTAACATTCTTATTCAAGAATATGGGCAAAATTGAATTATTGACAATGAAAAAGGTGGAAATGTTGTTCCCTTGTCATATAATTGCCACATTTACTATCAATATAGCATTCAAAATTGTTTTCCAGATTGTATTATGGCCATCTTTTTTCGCAATGCAAATATTGGGTTGCGACAGACAACCTGGTTAAATTTGGGTCCCGAGGCAAAACCAGTTGAGAATCACTGGTTTAGAATGTACAGTGAGGGAAAAAAGTATTTGATCCCCTGCTGATTTTGTACGTTTGCCCACTGACAAAGAAATTATCAGTCTATAATTTTAATGGTAGGTTTATTTGAACAGTGAGAGACAGAATAACAACAACAAAAATCCAGACAAACGCATGTCAAAAATGTTATAAATTGATTTGCATTTTAATGAGGGAAATAAGTATTTGACCCCTTCTCAAACAGAAAGATTTCTGGCTCCGAGGTGTCTTTTTATACAGGTAACAAGCTGAGATTAGGAGCACACTCTTAAAGGGAGTGCTCCTAATCTCAGCTTGTTACCTGTATAAAAGACACCTGTCCACAGAAGCAATCAATCAGACTCCAAACTCTCCACCATGGCCAAGACCAAAGAGCTCTCCAGGGATGTCAGGGACAAGATTGTAGACGTACACAAGGCTGGAATGGGCTACAAGACCATCGCCAAGCAGCTTGGTGAGAAGGTGACAACAGTTGGTGCGATTATTCGCAAATGGAAGAAACACAAAAGATCTCTGTAGCTCAATTGGTAGAGCATGGCGCTTGTAACGCCAGGGTAGTGGGTTCGATCCCCGGGACCACCCATACGTAAAAATGTATGCACACATGACTGTAAGTCGCTTTTGATAAAAGTGTCTGCTAAATGACTTATTATTATTATTATTATAATCTCCCTTGGCCTGGGGCTCCATGCAAGATCTCACCTCGTGGAATTGCAATGATCATGAGAACGGTGAGGAATCAGCCCAGAACTACACGGGAGGATCTTGTCAATGATCTCAAGGCAGCTGGGACCATAGTCACCAAGAAAACAATTGGTAACACACTACGCCGTGAAGGACTGAAATCCTGCAGCGCCCGCAAGGCCCCCCTGCTCAAGAAAGCACATACAGGCCCGTCTGAAGTGTGCCAATGAACATCTGAATGATTCAGAGGAGAACTGGGTGAAAGTGTTGTGGTCAGATGAGACCAAAATCGAGCTCTTTGGCATCAACTCAACTCGCCGTGTTTGGAGGAGGAGGAATGCTGCCTATGACCCCAAGAACACCATCCCCACCGTCAAACATGGAGGTGGAAACATTATGCTTTGGGGGTGTTTTTCTGTTAAGGGGACAGGACAACTTCACCGCATCAAAGGGACGATGGACGGGGCCATGTACCGTCAAATCTTGGGTGAGAACCTCCTTCCCTCAGCCAGGGCATTGACAATGGGTCGTGGATGGGTATACCAGCATGACAATGACCCAAAACACACGGCCAAGGCAACAAAGGAGTGGCTCAAGAAGAAGCACATTAAGGTCCTGGAGTGGCCTAGCCAGTCTCCAGACCTTAATCCCATAGAAAATCTGTGGAGGGAGCTGAAGGTCGAGTTGCCAAACGTCAGGCTCGAAACCTTAATGACTTGGAAAAGATCTGCAAAGAGGAGTGGGACAAAATCCCTCCCGAGATATGTGCAAACCTGGTGGCCAACTACAAGAAACGTCTGACCTCTGTGATTGCCAACAAGGGTTTTGCCACCAAGTACTAAGTCATGTTTTGCAGAGGGGTCAAATACTTATTTCCATCATTAAAATGCAAATCAATTTATAACATTTTTGACATGCGTTTTTCTGGATTTTGTTGTTGTTATTCTGTCTCTCACTGTTCAAATAAACCTACCATTAAAATTATAGACTGATCATGTCTTTGTCAGTGGGCAAACGTACAAAATCAGCGGGGGATCAAATACTTTTTTCCCTCACTGTACATTGATGGAGTTAACTTTTCATTAGTCAACCTTCATTGTCCTGCAAGTCAAGGTGTATAGTAAATAGACTGAGGTTTCCAACACACTCCTTAGGTCTCTCTCTGAGTGCTGATTGCAGCTCCAGCCCAAATGCCCCTAGCAGCTGGAGGTGCTTGAGTCATTGGCGTGTGCGAACAATCTACCTGCTCCCCAGCCCATTTCCTGCACTGGCAGCCTCACTGGAACACTACCAGTGCAGACAGGCTGGGGAGCGGACATGCAATACCTATTACCTCCTGTCTCAGAGTAACCACCCCATTAGTTGTTGACCTTTCTGATGTTTTTAAATGGTGTAATGGGATATTAAAATATCAATTTGATCTGAGTTTAAACTGTTTTCTTTCTGTCTTTATTTCTCTCTTGCTCTTTCTTCCTTACTTCTCAGGTGTGTGGAAGGGTCTGGTGGCCCGTATCATTATGATCGGTACCTTGACCGCCCTGCAGTGGTTCATCTACGACTCTGTGAAGGTCTACTTCCGCCTGCCCCGTCCACCTCCCCCAGAGATGCCCGAGTCCCTCAAGAAGAAGCTGGGCCTCACCGAGTAACAAAACAAATATCGGCCTTATCAACAAATAGCAATTCAAAATGGCGGCCTTATCAACAGCCATATAAGATGTAAGACAGCGGCCTTATCAAACAACACATCCTTCAGTTAACATCCACCTAGCACACAGCTCTCTGCCTGCTATAGTCACAGCTCTCTGGGCTACAGGCATGTCCTGCCTGTAGCCCACCTACCCTGGGCTGGGCTACTGATGAGCAGGATTGGGGTCGATTCCATTTCAATTCCATGTCAGTTCTAGAAGTAAACTTATGTTTTAATTTTAAATGCACATTTTCTTAATTGAATGCAAGGTAATTTGAATTTCAGTTTACTTCCTGAATTGATTGAATTGAAATGGAATTGTCCCCAGCCCAGCTGGTCATTGGTAATGACTCATTAGGCATACTAAAAGAGAAGAGGGAGGATGGTTCCCCCCTGTGGGGGTATAGAGGAAAGACAACGACATGAATGCAATCAGGTTAACACCCCACCATAGTTGGGTAATGCTCTAATAAATGTGGAAACAACATAGTGTTTTGTCTTGTTTTTCAAGGATTGTGGCTGATATTGCAAAGTTGATAAGGAAGGTCATGTTTGATTCCACATTAGATGCCTCTTTAGAGACTGACCATTGCCAGTAGTTGTGATGTAGTTATCTGTTTTAAATATGGGGTTGTGATGAGACTTTCAACAGATGCATTTTTTGCTCTGTCACCTAAAAACATTCAATCCAGGAGGGGATTGAATGCTTCAGAAAGATGGTTCTCTAGACATCAAATTTTATTTGCCACATGCGCCGAATACAACAGGTGTATACATTACAGTGAAATGCTTACTTACAAGCCCATAACCAACAATGCAGTTTAAGAAAAAAAAAGAAGCAAATAATTAAAGAGCAGCAGTAAAATAACAGTAGGGAGGTTATATACAGGGGGTACTGGTACAGAGTCAATGTGCGGGAGCACCGGTTAGTCAAGGTAATATGTACATGTGGGTAGAGTTAAAGTGACTATGCATAAATAATAATCAGTAGCAGCAGCGTAAAAGAGGGGGGTGGGGTAAGGGGGCAATGCAAATAGTCCGGGTAGCCATGATTAGCTGTTCAGGAGTCTTATGGCTTGGGGGTAGAAGCTGTTAAGAGGCCTTTTGGACCTAGACTTGGCGCTCTGGTACCGCTTGCCGTGCAGTAGCAGAGAGAACGGTCTATGACTAGGGTGGCTGGAGTCTTTGATAATTTTGAGGGCCTTCCTCTGACACCGCCTGGTATAGAGGTCCTGGATGGCAGGAAGCTTGGCCTCAGTGATGTACTGGGCCGTACGCACTACCCTCTGTAGTGCCTTGCGGTCGGAGTCCGAGCAGTTGCCATACCAGGCGGTGATGCAACCAGTCAGGATGCTCTCGATGGAGCAGCTGTAGAACTTCTTGAGGATCTGAGGACCCATGCCAAATCTTTTCAGTCTCCTGAGGGGGAATAGGCTTTGTCGTGCCCTCTTCACGACTGTCTTGGTGTGTTTGGACCATGATAGTTTGTTGGTGATGTGGACACCAAGGAACAAGAAGCTCTCAACCTGTTCCACTACAGCCCCGTCGATGAGAATGGGGGCGTGCTCAGTCCTCTTTTTTCCTGTAGTCCACAATCATCTCCTTTGTCTTGAGCACGTTGAGGGAGAGGTTGTTATCCTGGCACCACATGGCCAGGTCTCTGACCTCCCTATAGGCTGTCTCATCATTCATTGTCGGTGATCAGGCCTACCACTGTTGTCGATTGACTCCTTCCCCTCTGCACTGATGGTAAAAGACTTGACAGGTGAAAACAATATGGTGGAAGTTCATCATTAGGGTGGCTTCAGTACCGATAACAGAGGAGGTGAGAACAGCATTTTTGTATTTGAAAGAGCGTCCCATGGTGAAGTACACAAACAGCTGACATGTCAGGTCACCCATTACAGAGGCAGTACACTTCCTGTGGGGGATGGAGGTTTAGGGCTTAGAGTTGATTACCTGCACTCAGGAGGCAGCAGGCAGGCAAGGAGAGAGGACTAGGAGACAGAAGACGACAAGCCAAGGGTAAGACTTACTGTAAATATACTTTAATTTGGATTTTGGGACAAGTGAAAGGGCAGTGGTGAGAGGGTCCAATACCAATAACCAGTGTCTGATTTGAGGGGTCAAGTGTGTGAAGCATGCACTATTAACCCTATGATGATGGTGTGCAATACCCAGCTGTACATAGGCTACCTGAGCCTATATGATGTACTTCTGCAATTTCAATCAGCCTATTGACCCTGGATATTTAGGCTATTCGTTGATTAATCGTGGTATCCTGATTTAGGCCACGTGATGTCATTGATTGCCAAGAAAAAAGCTAATACAGAATGACTGGTAAAAAGCAAGAGGAACATATATATTTTGAAGAACACAGTACAAAGGGCCATTGACCATGATATTTACATTTTACATTTTAGTCATTTAGCAGACGCTCTTATCCAGAGCGACTTACAGTTAGTGAGTGCTTATATTTTCATACTGGCCCCCCGTGGGAAACGAACCCACAACCCTGGCATTGCAAGCGCCATGCCCTACCAACTGAGCGACTATGTGAGGTGCAACTTAAGGCTACTTAATTGCAGTGGTGGAAAAAGTACCCAATTGTCATACTTGAGTAAAAGTAATTTACCTTAATAGAAAATGACTCAAGTAAAAGTTAAATTCACCCAGTAAAATACTACTTGAGTAAAACTCAAAGTATTTGGTTTTAAATATACTTAAGTATCAAAAGTAAATGTAATTGCTAAAATATACTTAAGTATTGAAAGTAAGTATAAATCATTTAAAATTCCCTATGTTAAGCAAACCAGACAGCACAATTTTTTCTTGTTTATTTATTTATTTACGGATAGCCAGGGGCACACTCCAACACTCAGACATAATTTACAAACGAAGCATTTCTGTTTAGTGAGTCCGCCAGACCAGAGGCAGTAGGGATGACCAGGGATGTTCTCTTGATAAGTGCATGAATTTGACCATTTTCCTGACCTGATAGCCATTCAAAATGTAACAAGGACTTTTGGTTGTCAGGTCAAATGTATGGAGTAAAAGGTACATCATTTTCTTTAGGAATGGAGTGAAGTAAAGGTTGTCAAATATAAATAGTAAAGTACAGATACCCCAAAAAACTACTTAAGTAGTACTTTAAAGTATTTTTACTTAAGTACTTTACACCACTGCTTAATTGTCGCATCCATCTCACTTTGGCGACAACGTCCTCTTTAAATCCAGCCTGGGACGAGGCGGTCACGCACTGACATGAGTAACCAGAATCGCCCGCGGTACATTCTCTCCTCTGAGACAGGGCAATTTTTATCAGGGAAAAGGGATGTGTGTACTGAAGACGTTTTCCTTCAAATTATTTTTGAATGTCATGTTATGGAGGATTAGTGTATTGTGTGCTTTATGCAATCGTGGTGATTATTAATAGGCTACGGCCTATTTATTATAGGCTCAGATTACATCGGCTGAGATGTTGAAATATTTGTATTAGGCCTAAGTCAATAAAATACTCTTAAGGTTGATTTATACACTAAAACAAGCAAGTTTATGATTAAAATATCTACTCCTATTCGCGCCTCGTCCTCATTACGTTTTTCTTAAAGTTATGCGTCTCTTCCAACTTAACCCCTTAAATTATCTCAGATGTCTACCCTCGGCCATATTGTCTATTTAGCAGACTGAGCGATGATGGAATAACTGTCTGACTGTCTTGCTAAAGTGGGACTGTTTTGAAGTTGAATGCGTTGGCGCGGTGCCATGCCCAAGAGATTATGGTTTGCGCTGTTGCGCAAATTATAACGGTGGTCGTCCCATTTCATTCATCTGACAATTGTATTGGCCTGCCTAGTATCATCTTTACACAGACAATTATTATATTTGTTTTTCTAATAATCCAAAATATTATAATGAAAACAATGCATTGTTCATGGCCTACATGGATGACCTTGCCAAAACAGATAAGGATCAAGCGCATTATCCGCTCAATGTATTTATGCATGCCGTGACAGGAGCACGATGTCATGTCATTCAACATTCAGATTGACAATTTTGCGGCACTACCCTGTACTTTATTCTTTCCACCTTGACTTCACCATTATGGGCATTTGGGGAATAAAACTGTATTTCAACCATTGACCCATAATGTCTTTGCATGACTTCCAAGATAAATTACTCATAACTCATTGGCCACATTGCTGCAGCTATCATCCAGAGAAAGACATATGTTGGTAATACTGCCTAGGAATACCCTCTTTATAACTGATTATAAACACATTTATAATCCCTTATGAGCTATGCATATATCCCAGTTTGTTTAGCACTGCCCATATACTGGATACACAGTCTAGATAGTCATCCGGGGAGCAGGACAAGTGCACCAGGTGGAGCCTGTGCCATACAGGATTACAGGATAACTCCTTTAACAGTCTGGAGTCAAGTTTGGCATCCGATTAGTAGATCGTTCATCCGGCCGTTGGAGCACAGGAGGAAGAGCAGCAGCAGACTAGAGCTCTGTGCTGTCACTGTGGCACTTTTTGTAGTGCACCCTCGTTTTAAACCTGCGTCACATGCACTGACTGTAGTGCTGCAGCTCACCTATCGGATTCCTCCCTCCTGCCCTGCCCTGATTTGGATACAGGATACAGCCATTGTGTGAGGTGTTGTGGATGCAGGGGGAACGCACCGTAGCTCTCGTCTAGTCTGACATGTTGATTACATGGTGGTATTTATACCTCGCAGCTCGGAGCATCGTCAAAAAAAGCAAGTATTTGTTGTTTTCTTATATCTGGGGAAGTTCAGGGTGTCCTCCTAGTATCGGCTCTGCTCGGTTATAAGGGTTGGGGCTCAGATGTTGATGTGTGTGTAAGAAACAGGTGTAGGTGGTAACAGGTGAAAGTCACACAGGACTACGAGCTGTAGAATCAAATGTCTAAAACCTTAATCTGTAATCTCCGTGCAGTGCTGCCAGCCTGCCGTTTTAAAGCCACGCAGGCTGTTTTTTATGAATGCATTACTTATTTTGTGAAACCTAAATTCACCCTACCTGGGTCGACCAACGGGTTTTGCCAGCTTGGTTGATAGTGTTTATAATATATGTCATTTATCCAAAGCGACTTACATTCATGCTTGCACACATACATTTTTTTTTACGCATGGTTGGTCCCAGGAATCGAACCCACTATCCTGGCGTTGCAAGAGTCATGATCTACCAACTGAGCTACAGAGGAAAAGGAAAGGGAACAGAGGACCATTGTTGTATGTCTTTGGACATGTGAAATACCTCCTCTGTTTCTCTCCCCCTCTCTGTTTCTCTTGCCCTCTCTTGCTCTCTCTCCCCCCTTTCTCTCTTCATAGCATTGAACATGGCCTCTATCCTTCAGAAGCTCATCACTCCTCTGTTCAGTGGGACCCCTGAGCCCCCCAGGAACAAGGTGACAGTGGTGGGGGTCGGCCAGGTGGGCATGGCCTGTGCCGTCAGTATCCTGCTCAGGGTAAGACAAGACCTGCTGTGTTTATACTCCTGTCAGATTACTACCCCACCTTACCCCGTACAGTATTATAGTGTTTAGTCTACTGCACTGACACTGGATTACTCTTTGCCCTGAGACATGGCTGTAGACTCCTTAGATTCCATAGGAGTCTACTGTCATGTCTCAGGGCAAGCTTACTCTCTGCCTGCTGATCTTCTCTCAGTATTACATCCATTCCCTCTTTAATACAGTGCTATTATAATTTTCAATACTTTATTATTGCTATACTATAAAACATAGGTTTTTAGACATGCACATGCAGAATACAGTGCCTTGAAAAAGTATTCAACCCCCTTGACGTTTTTCCTATTTTGTTGCATTACAACCTGTAATTTAAATGGATTTTTATTTGCATTTCATGTAATGGACATATACAAAATAGTCCAAATTGGTGAAGTGGAATGAAAAAAATAACTTGTTTCAAGAAATTCAAAATAATAAATAACGTGCATATGTATTCACCCCCTTTGCTATGAAGCCCCTAAATAAGATCTGGTGCAACCAATTACCTTCAAAAGTCACAGAATTAGTTAAATAAAGTCCACCTGTGTGCAATCTAAGTGTTACATGATCTGTCACATGATCTCAGTATATATACACCTGTTTTGAAAGGCCCCAGAGTCTGCAATCACCCCGAGAACACCATCCCCACAGTGAAGCATGGTGGTGGCAGCATCATGCTGTGGGGATGTTTTTCATCGGCAGGGACTGGGAAACTGGTCAGAATTGAAGGAATGATGGATGGCGCTAAATACAGGGAAATTCTTGAGGGAAACCTGTTTCAGTCTTCCAGAGATTTGAGACTGGGACGGAGGTTCACCTTCCAGCAGGACAATGACCCTAAGCATACTGCTAAAGCAACACTCGAGTGGTTAAGGGGAAGCATTTAAATGTCTTGGAATGGCCTAGTCAAAGCCCAGACCTCAATCCAATTGAGAATCTGTGGTATGACTTAAAGATGGCTGTACACCAGCGGAACCCATCCAACTTGAAGGAGCTGGAGCAGTTTTGCCTTGAAGAATGGGCAAAAATCCCAGTGGCTAGATGTGCCAAGCTTATAGAGACATACCCCAAGAGACTTGCAGCTGTAATTGCTGCAAAAGGTAGCTCTACAAAGTATTGACTTTGGGGGGGTGAATAGTTATGCACACTCAAGTTCTCTGTTAGTTTGTCTTAATTCTTGTTTGTTTCACAAAAAAAAATATTTTGCATCTTGAAAGTGGTAGGCATGTTGTGTAAATCAAATGATACAAACCCCCCAAAAATCCATTTTAATTCCAGGTAGTAAGGCAACAAAATAGGAAAAATGCCAAGGGGGGGGGGGTGAATACTTTCGCAAGCCACTGTATGTGTAATTGACAATATCATTTCTTAGACTGATTGCTTACCTGTTGTATTGCGGTACAACTGCACAGTCATTGTACATTCATCACATCTTAACCCCAGCACCCCGTCCCCGTCCCCGTCTCTCGCTCTCTCTCATCAGGAGCTGGCTGATGAGCTGGCCTTGGTGGACGTGATGGAGGATAAGTTGAAGGGAGAGATGATGGATCTGCAGCATGGCAGCCTCTTCCTCAAAACACCCAAGATAGTCGCCAGCAAAGGTGAGTGTGTAGCAATTAGGCACCAGGTAACCAGAGAACCAAGATGGACACCATCTGCGTGTCAAATGTCTGTGTGCTATATTAGGTACTCTCACTGAGGGGGGAAGAGTGTGAAAGGGAAATGGAAAAGGGTGAAAGGGAAATGTGTGAATGCATTATTCTATTAATGATATGACAAGTTATTGAAAAAATACTAAACACAAATTATATACAGTACTCTCACTGATTGATATTCTCCCACGGCCAGACTACTCTGTGACGGCGAACTCTCGTATCGTCGTGGTAACAGCGGGCGTTCGTCAGCAGGAGGGAGAGAGCAGGTTGAACCTGGTTCAGAGGAACGTCAACATCTTCAAACACATCATCCCTCAGATCATTAAATACTCCCCCAAGTGCATCATCATCGTGGTCTCCAACCCAGGTACACTCACACATTCATACTGTACATACCAGTGGAAGCTGGTGGGAGGAGCTATAGGAGGATGGGCTCATTGTAATGGCTGGAATGGAATTAATGGAACGGTATCAAACGTATAGAAACCATGTTTGACTCCATTCCATTTATTCCATTCCAGCCATTACAATGAGCCCGTCCTCCTATAGCTCCTCCCACCAGCCTCCACTGGTACATACACACTTAAATAAACACACACCAAGTACACTCTCACACACAGACACCATAGGCTCAGAGCCATTTATTTAGATATAAATATATGGCTCTGCATACACTCACACCAACATATAGTACCCACACACACATCCCAGCTACACTCACATAGACACACACTAACACAGATACAAACTCACACACCAGATACAGAAGTGTTCATCCAATGACTTGTTATGGAAGTCTAACCCCAGAAATCTCTCCCTGGCTGTAGTTGATGTGCTGACCTACGTGACCTGGAAGTTGAGCGGCCTGCCCAAGCACCGTGTCATCGGCAGTGGCACCAACCTGGACTCTGCCCGTTTCCGTTACCTGATGGCCGACAAACTGGGCATCCATGCTACCAGCTTCAACGGATGGATCTTGGGAGAACATGGAGACACCAGTGGTGAGTGTGTGTGTGCGTATGTACGTACGTACGTATATACAGTATGTGTTTATGGTTAATAATTAGGACTAATTAAAGAATACACACTCAGGAAGTCTGAAAACATGTGTTTTCCATTCAAATGTGCTATTGAATTCATAGACTATAAGTAGCAGTGACCCCATTCTTGAGGGTCACTGTGATAAAGGTGAGGGACAGAGATCTGTTCATCTTGGCTGTCTGGGGCCCTACAGGTCCAATGCAGCTGTTTTTATCCCAATATCAAATCATTTCTGGGTAACAATTAAGTACCTTACTGTAATTGTTTTTAATTAAAATGGTCAAAAATAAACAAAAATAGCTTCTTAGCAAAGACCCATTTTAAGGCAATAATTTTGCTAGGACTGTCTGGGAGTGGTCTGAGTGGGGAGGGGAAAACTAGCTGTTATGGGCAGAGGTTTGGAACTCTCTTTCTTATTGGTCTATTAACTAATTTACCGCCTGATGATGTCACTAGGCAGGCCAAAACTCCCTCCCACCAAAACAGGCAGACATTTCAGGCGGTCTTTTCAAACATCTCTTACACTAAAAGGGCATTATCATCATTTTTACAATTTCACAGTATTATTACAACCTCAGTGTTGAAATACATATAAAACACAGGAAAATCAAGTTTTTTGACTGTACTGGGCCTTTAAGGAGATAACAGGTAATGAGGTTAAGTGTGTGTGTGTGTGTGTTCCAGTCCCTGTGTGGAGCGGCGCTAACGTAGCAGGTGTCAACCTGCAGACACTGAACCCTGACATCGGTACTGATGCTGACCAGGAGAACTGGAAGGAGACGCACAAACAGGTGGTTGACAGGTAACTATTAACGCTATTACGTTTGTTGTATACACTCTTAGAAAAAAAGGTGTTATCTAGAACCTAAAAGGGTTCTTCGGCTGTCCCCATAGGACAAATCAAATGTATTTATAAAGCCCTTTTCACATCAGCAGATGTCACAAAGTGCTTATACAGAAACCCAGCCTAAAACCCCAGACAGCAAGCAATGCAGATGTAGAAGCATGGTGGCTAGGAAAAACTCCCTAGAAAAGCAGGAACCTTGGAAGAAACCTAGAGAGGAACCAGGCTCTGAGGGGTGGCCAGTCCTCTTCTGGCAGTGCCGGGTGGAGATTATAAGAGTACATGGCCATTAAGGCAGATTGTTCTTCAAGATGTTCAAACATTCATAGATGACCAGCAGGGTCAAATAATAAGTTATCCTATGGTGACAGCCGAAGAACACTTTTGGAACCCTTTTTTCTAAGAGTGTATTTGAGTCATTCTAATACCTGTAGTTTGGCTCTCTCACTGTAATAGAGTCCTGGATATATTGAGCTCAAGGGCACAACGGCAGTCTGCTCACTTCCACAGTATTTTTCCCGGTCAGCCCTGGGATTCGAACTGGCAACCCTCTGGTTACTGGCCCGCTTCTCAAACGGCTACTAAAATTAAAAATGATAACTGTGTGTTCCAGTGCCTATGAAGTGATCAAGCTGAAGGGCTACACTAACTGGGCCATCGGCCTTAGTGTAGCTGACCTCACTGAGAGCCTCATCAGGAACATGAACAGGATCCACCCCGTCTCCACAATGGTGAAGGTGAGAGACACACACTCGATACACGTATACACACATGCACGCACTCACACGTATGCACACACACTTGGCCTTGTGCCTTCTCACACCACTGGAGGTGTGCGGTTATTCCCTGACAACACACAGTCTGTCGTAAATGCTTACCCAACAGATATGTAACCGATAAACAAACAGGCATATATACACACCTATGCACAAAACTAAAGGAGATGATGCTGTTGCTCGACAGGGCATGTACGGGATCGATGACGAGGTTTACCTGAGCCTGCCGTGCGTGCTGAACGCTGGGGGTGTGGCCAGTGTGGTCAACATGACCCTGACGGACGACGAGATCGGCCAATTAAAACAGAGCGCTGACACACTGTGGGACATCCAGAAGGACCTGACTGATGTGTAGCAACTAACAGAACACCAAGGGGCGCCACACTCCACTCAACCAACCGGGGTGTGTCCCAATAATATCTCCTTTCTCCTCTAGTGTGCATTAGTTCGCTACTTCCCACAAATCTAAAATCAAGTGCACACTTTGGGAGCAAGAAGAGATAATTGGGACGTAGCCCCAACTCTCCTTATCACCTATTACACAACATATGCCACTTAGCAGACAGACGCTTTTATCCAAAGCGACTTACAGTACAGTGATTGCATATAGTTCTAATATGTGTATTTGATCCATGCGGGAATTGAACCCACAACTTTTGCATTGCTAGCCTCGCTCTGAAAGAGCAACTGCCCCTTAGAAAAACGTATAATTTAGAAAACAGCCTATGTGGCATCGATATGAGTCAGAATTGACGACAAAGAGTAAATAGGATAATGTTGGTCATAAAGTCAGTCTTGTCCAAAATTGAGTTTTGTGAGACTTGTGGTCGTGACTGCATCACAACGTAAATGAAAGTTGGGTTTGTTTCAATCCTGCCCACAGCTGGCAGTACACAATTAATCATCAATTCGGAGTGCAGCTGCACATGACCCAATCTAAATGCCAGTGGTAAATTTGGGTTTACTTTGGGTATCGATATTGGGCTAGTTAGGGACCATCAGTAAATTACACAATGTACATGGGACAAAATGTTAAGATTCCAATCGCTAAAAATGTCAATGACTTAAAAACCTCAAACCAACTATAAATTGTCGAAATTCATATATAAATATTGAAAGCATTTAATGAGAGAACTAAAAGGTGATGAACGTGAAAATATTATCTCATTTACATTGTCATTTGTTGACAGTACCTAACTAGCCCCAGATATAGGCTATCCAAAGTAAAACCAACTTTGCCACAGTTGCACACCAGCTGGTTGAAGCTAATTAGCTAAATAATTTGGCTAACTCTTTCCACCTGCAAACACACACAACACACCCACATCAAACCACACCCGAAACCAACTCAAGTTTGAATTGAGACAAATGGTTAAAAAATGACACAGCTTCCAAAAATACACTTTCACAATGTCACTGCTGTTATCTTACACACTTGTAATCTTCTTAGCTTTCCTGGCATCTGGGTGTTTGTTCTCATGGTCCAGAGCATTAGGTGTCAGGGTTACTTTGCATATGGCTGCTTAACTGGAAAAGGGGCAGATTCAAGCGTCTTTGTTTCCATGAAAAGCGCTATATAAAAACCACGAAAAGTGCTAGGCTGTATAAAAAACCATGTATCATTCAGATGTGGGATCAACAAATGCTTCAGTTATTTTTCCCTAGTCAAAGTGAAGGATTATTTAAGGGTTGTTAATCATGTTTGATGTGTAAAATAATAATAAAAAAATATTATTTATTGGTGTTGGAATGAATGAAGTCTTCTCTCAATTCTTTGTTTTAAAATGATTGAAACCATTATTAATCAACAATCATTTATTTGGTTCAGATTTAGAAGCATCATTGTTTGTCGCATAATGTATCTGTATTTTCATGATAATTTAATGCATGCATGTACAAACACATAATATACTATTTACAGCAACTTTAGTTTTTTTTCCCCATTCATGCTCAGATTGAACTCTAGGGTGTCAAACATTGCAGGATGTCCTGGAGTGTCACAGTACTGTCCTAACAACACACATTATGGCGTGTGCCCTCAGTCTGACCAGTAGAAACGTGTCGGTCATGTCATCCCACATCAGTGTGATGGGGCAACCTCTGTGAGGAGAATGTAAACATGGCCATCGTGTAACCATGGTGACGTGGGTCTGAATGGTGTTCAGAGTGGTGTTACTGCTGTTAATTATGGTGGCGTGACTGTCCGGTGTCAGAGTTACTTTATGTAGCCTGGGGACAGGCGTAGATGTTTTTTTCTAATCACCTCTGAGTTGATTGAGGGGAAACCCCTTTAAAAATGAGTCCAGTGGAAGACAGTGGCAATACAATTGGACATCATATCAAATATTTATATATTATATTATTACATAATTTCTTAATAAATGACATTTGCTGCAAGTTATGGAATAATATAATTTTATTCAATGAGCTCAAAAATAACAAATTGGTATTAGATGCATCAACAGAACATATAAAGATGCTCACATTAACAAATCATCGTTCAACATAGTTGGTTTTCCACATTGGTTGGTCTTGAAAATATGTATCATCTGAGTTTTCCCTGGCTGGAAAGAAAACAAATGTATGACTGAGAAGAGCTGATGCAACCAGACACCAATCTGTGTTTTCACTGCGGGTCACTGAAGAGACACAACACACATAAAGACACATCAAGCAATATAATGTATAGAGACAAATACAATACACACATATTTAGCTGATTTGAAATTATGAGACAAATGTGCTATGGAGGAAGCTATAACGGAGAGAGAACCATGCTCATTGCTCACCTAAATGTAAAGAGTCCCCTTCTTTTCTTCCCTCTGATATGAAACGATAGTGTCCTCGCTCTGTAACAAATTTGGACTGTCTTATTAAATATTTTGCTAAACTTTTCATTCAACTGGTGGGCCACTCCTTACACATACAGTTATCCAAATCCCTTTCATTTCTATAACTTTGGCAACAATAATGTAATTACATGTAAGTAGCCTTGCACGAACGAGCCGGAACGGCTCATATCTCCTGTTTCTGTAGCGCGAGGCAACTTGACGTACAAGTACACACCCTGAACAGGACGCTAGTCTATCGCAGAGCCTAACCCCCAATCTTTCTCATTAATGCTGAGTGCCAAGCAGAGAGGCATTGGGTCCCATTTTTACAGTCTTTGGTATGACTCGGCAAAGGGATCGAACTCCCAACCTTCCAAACTCAGGGCGGACACTCTAACCACAAGGCCACTACATACTAATTAAAAACATTCACATATGAAACAAATGCATACATAATTGTATTGCCTAACGATAAGGGCAACCGTAGACATTACACAATCACTTTATGCATGAAAAGGGAAAGATCTTTCTTACGCGCGCCTTTTAAGTACAGCATCGCCTGAGGAGTCCAGTTTCTCCGCTGAAACCAAGTACAGACAATACATGTGTTATTGTAACTTATATTCAATGCTCTTTCAATCAACCACAATCAACCAAAATTCTAGTACTGAGCGGTCTGTAGCCTGTGCGTAAAATGTGGTTACCTGTGGCGCGCTCCAAGAATGAGACACCATTGTCACCAAGAGTAGCGCGAGTGTGAGAGTCGTTGAGGTCTGAAAACTCTGTAACAAGAAAATGTCGTTGTCTTTATATCATGAAGTATTTTATGAGGAAACATTTTTGTAGGCTACTGTAAACTGGATTGGTTGAACATTGTTACACAAGAGAACCTCCCCGAAACGTCTTTTTATATATTTATCAGCACCCTGACAAACAAATATT
Organism: Coregonus lavaretus; assembly: GCF_964263955.1. NCBI lineage: Eukaryota > Metazoa > Chordata > Actinopteri > Salmoniformes > Salmonidae > Coregonus > Coregonus lavaretus. The sequence goes on along the minus strand of NC_139998.1, from coordinate 6,398,019 downwards.
TACGTAAAAGAGTACATGTCCCCACAAAACGATAAGTAGAATAATCATACCATTGTTACTCTTTCAACCACCAGTTATTAATGAAAATAACATTCAATAATGTATTGTTAAGCCTAGAAGAGTTATCCGATACAGTATATCAAAGCACATCATTATCGCTATATTTAGCCAAATATTTTACTTACTTTCATTTCTATAAGATGTCTTTCTTCAGTTGCTCTCTATTAAATATGGTATTTGCATCTACAACAAGTCGTTGGCTTCTTATTAACTGTCCCTGGTCCCCATTAGTCATGAACTGGGTACTATATGGGGACATATTCCTTCGCACCTCGTGCGTAAATACGTAAGCCACCGTGGGCTAACTGCGAGGTGCTGTTCAAACTGTCATCACTCTTGAGACAGAAAGTTAATCCACGGGATCGAAATATCTGATTCAGAGTTAAAAGTTTGCAAATAATAGTTCTTTTTTTCGGACCAACTCTTCCATGCATCTTGGACACTATCACATCAATGCCGTTATGGAAAGACACTAAGATGTGATATTTCGACCTCTCTGAACACAGGATTTTCATTACATAGAAAACATAGAGCATGTTACGAATTCCCTGACAGTTGGTGACTTATCAGCCTCACAACCCTGAGCTGCCCACTCCACTCCACATTCCCCACAACCAGAGCCTTATTTAGGGGGTACCATAAACCTGCCTTGCAAACTCTCTCTAGCCCCGTTTATACCTGGTGCTAACATGGGTCCTTTGTCCTGATCTTGTCTACATTCTGATTGTGGCCACATTTCCAGAAATATGTCTACGCATCGTATTAAAATGTGTCTGTTATCAGTCCACTGTGTCTGCATTGTGACCAGATATCCTGGTCCATTCCTTTATGCAAATGATGGTGTGCATGCCCAAAGTGAGTTGTGTGACATGTATATATTGTTCTTAATCGTTGGTTGTTGCATTATGTATGTTGCCTCTATATAGCTTGTACCCTGTAAACGTTCAGGGATTATATGCTATTTATACAGTCTTATTTTGGTTACTGCTCGTGATATATGTACAGTATATTCATTGCCTTTAATTTCCTTCTACAGAACCACTAACTTCCCATTTTTCATCCCCATTTACATCTTCGTCAATGTGTATAAATGAAGTTCCCTGTGTGTGTCAACTATGTCAGCAAATACGTAGCGCCGGGTCGCTCTCTTTCACAGCATGTATAACCTGTGTTCACTGGATTACACCGTGTGCTCTTCCTAATGATCACGGGTGTATTCTAACCACTCTAGGCTCTGGTGCATGAGACCACAAAATGTGACACTTCCCACACGCTCGAGGTGTGAATGCCTGTTATTTGACCCCGAAGACATCGTTAGTTTGACGAGGGAGACACGTTTCCGTTTGAGAATGCGTGGACCCAAGGGCGGTTGATCAATGTTTTGAGTTTTTCCTGCTTCTTCTCCATAATTACTTCCTATTCATATTTTCTCAGAATGAATACATTGTTATTATTATACATTGGCATTGAGGCAGGTGGATGAGTAATGTTTTCACAAGTTGTCTGCGTTCAATTTGCAAATCTTGACATTTCCTTGAATGTCCTATTTCAAACTACAGGTAACTGCCAAAATAAAGGAAACACCAACATCACGTGTCATAATAGGGCGTTGGGCCACCACGGGCCGCCAGAACAGCTTCAATACTTCAACAGCTCCTTGGCATAGATTTAACCTTACGTAGCCAGGCGAAAAAAAACACCTGAAACTAAATCGCCCACATTCTGGTCTTGACGAGAATTTTTAATAAAAAACGTTTCGGGGAGGTTCTCTTGTGTACCAATGTTCAACCAATCCAGTAAATGTGAAGGAGTTAAGATGGAGTGTCGGCTTGTTAACGTCCAAAAGCGGAAGTCACATCACTGGCTTGCTCCTCCATTTCCCCTGAAAACCGGAGGCTAGCATAGAAGTGTCTGGAACTCTATTGGAGAGATGCGACACCATTCTTCCACAATAAATTCCATAATTTTGTGTTTTATTGATGGTGGGGAAAACGGTCTCAGGCGCCGCTCCGGAATCTCCTATAAGTGTTCAATTGGGTTGAGATTTGGTGACTGACACATACACACACACACACACTTTAAACCCCCCATGCTCCTTTGAGACCCCTCTTTCAAAAGTCACAGATCTTTTCTTCAAGTCATGGTATCCAAAATAATGGGCAACTGGTTTTTATTTATTTATACATGACCCTAAGCATGATGGGATGTTAATTGCTTAATTAACTTAGCAACCACACCTGTATGGAAGCACCTGCTTTCACTATACTTTGTATTCCTAATTTACTCAAGCGTTTCCTTTATTTTGGCAGTTACCTGTCCATCACTAGTTTTTAAAGCAGCATTGCCCGATCTTTTAATCTACATTAGTCTTCTGAATTTCATGTAAAACAAATTTGCCTGACAGACATTTTATTTATTTATTTTAAAAACACACCATTTCAAGTATGTATTTACAAAAGACACATTGAGTAAAACATCTCTCTGACAAGCCTCTTAATACATTAAGTAGAAAGTGACTCGTAAAGCCCAGCTGCTGTGAGACCAGCAGTATCTGGACTGTAGAGACACATCTGTAGCACTGGATGCATTCCTTTTAGCATCCAGATTTTCACTTTAGGAAGGAATAGTTTAAAATGTGTAAATTCAACTCACCCGGTGTCCTGGACGAGCTTAAATGAATGTACCCATTTGTGACCCATTGTGCGCACAGGGCTATTCATCTTCAACAGCTTAGTTTGACCATCCATAGGCAGGTGTGTATTTAGTGATGCAAAACTTTCTGAACATTGCAGATAGAAATGGATTAAATAGAGCTGACATAATTCCCTATCTGACAGAATCATATCTGTTCTACACAATACATTTCTATCTGAACATTCTGTAACGCTACATCCTCCTGAACAGTACCCAGGTGTAACACAACTGTACTCTAAACAGCTGTACAACAATTCCAGAAACTCTTCATCATCAAGGTAACCAAAACACTCTTCTCTGTGACTGTACAGACAACATTCCAGAACATTCTAGAAGAAGAAGAAAGGCTGCTGTAACAGATTCCAGACTCCTCCTCCATAACAATGCCCAATACAGTGGTTGGTCCAGTCACATGTCAATCATCTTCATAATCAGTCGATCAGGAACGGGCAGTGACACAAAAAGGGCCCAATTCACCTATTGGGCCTTGAAATAAAGTAGTCCCTTAGTAACAATGTCCATCAATGGCAACCAGGTTATGAGACCGTTTCCGTCAAAGCAAACTTTACGATGCCAGTCGTATTCATAAACCTGCCCAAAGGAACATTATTTTCCTTTGAACAGAAAGAGGTTTCTGATTCATAGCTTTGACCTTTACATGGGGGTAGTCTTGTCCAATAGTTGACCAGCAGAGAATAAAGTCACCAATATAAACTATTATAAATAGAGTAAAGCAATTTCATATCCTCCAATCCAAAGATGTTCACTGTTATACCATGTTGTTGCTCTCGCCGACTTTGTCCACCAACTGAAAAAGAGATACAAGTTTATTATCAGTAAACCACAATCTATCATTTAAGAGCGGTTTGCCGGACACAGATTAAGCCTAGTCCTGGACTAAAAAGCAAACTCAATTAAGAATCTTAATTGAAAGTGTTTTTGTTGTTGTCCAGGTCTAGGCTTAATTTGTGTCTGGAAAACTGGCCTCTAGAGACGAAGGGCAATGGTGCAAGGCGCAAAGAGCCGGAAACAGCTGACTTTGGCAAGTCTATGAACTTTGCCACGTTACACATGGCAAATAAACTTGAAACTTGATACTTACTCCACTAATCCCTGGGAGGTTCAGTATGGACCCGAGGACAGGCAACCTCCTGATGAAGCCTACTGCCACTGGGAAGAAGCCCCTGGAAAAGAGAAGAGAGTGGAACAGAGAGGTGAGAGACTAAGGAGGACCGGCAATAGACTGACATTTGGGGTGAATCTCAAAAGTAATTTCCTTGATTTTTCAAATCCTGTCCCCTCACCTACTTCACAAAATGTTAGAGGGAAGCGAGGAGAGCACTGGAGAAGAAGATCTGAAGTTCCTTCTCCAATGTTCTCCTTGCTTCTCTGTGAGGTTTTGAGAATGGAGGCGAGGAGAGAGGAAGCAGGGAATCGAGGGAAAAAACGTAGGCAAATATTTTAACCAACTGTCATTTCAGGCCAACTGACCTGAATAAGAGGAAGAAGCCATAGATCTCCAGCACTACTCCAATGATAGGCCAGCCAATCAGAACCACCAGCACGCCCCCCAGGAAGAAACTGGTGGCTTTAAATTTATGTCTCTGGAAGAAGAATTTGAAGGTACGCTCCAAGCCGATGACAAAGGATAGGCCTGCTACAAACAATATCTGACACACAAACACAGGGGTGAGAAATAAACAGAGGATTTTAGGAATCCCATGACAGTATGCTGCATCACTAGCCTGGCGGCAGCCAAATTGATTTAGCTACAGTTCACCGTTGTTTCACTTCTACAACAGTGAAACGTAGTAGTGAAAGCATTTTGGTTGCAAGGCTAGTGCAGTACAGTATGTCTTTTGACTTCATTTAGCTATGTAATCTACTGGAGGACACATACCAAAAACACCAGCTAGACACAGTGGTCTGATCAGAGACACTGCTAGTACTAGTACTGTAGATTAGGAGGCAGTGCAATACAACAGAGAATCATCATAGGCCTCCACAACCAGGGCCTACAATTAACAGATTTTGTCATTGGCGGGTAGAATGTCTAATTCACCAGCCATGTTGGCAGGTGGTCACACTCAGGGATCTATAGTGTGAGGATTTCATAAGAAGAGTCAAAAGTCAAGTATGAGCACATGCGAGTTGTGTCTTATACTATTGCAAAAGAAATGCTGCAGTAGCTGTTTTCAAAGTATTTCTGCCATTTTGTTTTAATATCTGGTAATCACACAAAAAAAACTCACCTCGCACAGCAACACTGCCTGGCTGGGGGGCCGTGCGCACTAAGTGAAGTGCTGAAAGATTTGTTTTTAGAAGAAATGTGCACAGGCATAAAATTGGCCTAATTTACTCAAAAGCCTACTAAAGTGAGACTTTGTCTTCGTGTTTATTGGCTATTTACATTATTTTGTTCACATGCTAGGTTTTTTAACGCTTGAGTTTGCTTCTAGTGCTAGCGAAGAAGAAAAGTCCTCGGCTACTAGTCAGATTCTCTGGAAACGCTCTTTTCACGCCACTTTGATACCGAAGTGACTCTTTCGTAGCAGATTAGGAGAATTTACGTAGCAGGTTAGGAGAATTAACATAGCAAGTTAGGAGACTGAGGTTAAGGTTAAGGAAAATGCTCTCCTAACCCGCTATGAAAATCACTTTGTATCAAAGTGGCATGAAAAGAGTGTGGGCTCATTTGAGTGGTAAGGCGAAAGCAACCCACTGCAAACGAAAGTCGAGGAGTGTAGTCAGGGGAGGTGCATCTGCAACAGCCAAAAGTCAGACACTAATGTGGTTTTCAACATGGCTGCTATTGTTTATCAAAGTCTGTCTGTATACATGTCAAAATAAAATGTTCTATACCCCATATCACACACTCACAAACTGTATACAACAATTCATTGGTTAGAGAGAGGTCTCAAATATCACTTTCATTTGTATCCCCTGTAGCTTTAAAATATGGCAAAGTTGGTTCCTGTTTCAGTCATATATTTGGCCACACTTGCATGAGTCAAATAAAAACACCCTAATGATTGGTTGGCAAATAGTGCCCCCCACAATGCAGGTGATAGCTGCTGCATGGTGCAGTTGGTGAGAAGCAACTGCAGCGACTTCATCAAAAACTGCATGACCTTTCATCACGATTTTTGTAAAGTTGATGATGTTGACATGAAGTCGCAAGCCCGACAATTTTTATAACCATACTGCAACACACTTTGAAAGGCAGTGACCAACGATGGTCAATTACTTGACAAAAGTGATAAGCTTGAACTTGCCCTGTCCCTCAGATTCTCACAGGCACTGCACATGTGATGACTGGAGTGGCCCCATTACCATAGTAACCTTAAAGGGGCAGCTGAACATTTCTCTCATCTGTGATATTTTGGTTAAAAGACTCAGGTCACAAAATATTTTAATTACATTGACAAATATACCACATTACTTCTTACTAGTAATACATTTCTTGTTTTACAAACATTACTATGCATGCTCATCCGTTTCATTTTGTGTGTGTGTGTTAATAGGGCTGTGACGATACCATCGCAATATTCTTTCCATGGCAAAAATGAACACACAAAGCAGAGCAATCTCTTTCTGTATGTAAAATATTGTGTACTATAGCTTGGAAAATAAATACACGTGACTCGGAATGACAACATAATGATGTTTGTTTCCAACAAGATGTGAAATCTGCTTCGTGTTTTGTTTCCTTGCCACTTCATACTAACGAGTATCGCGATACTGGTATCGTCCCAGCCCTAGTAAAATATATCATCTACCTGCTACAGTGGCTGGTAGATAAAAAGGTTCGTTTTAGGCCCTGTCCACAACTCTAGCTAAAAGGGTTTTTCCAGAGAGTAACTCTGCGTTTAAGGAAGCGGCACCACCGTTGAAACATAATTTTTGGTAGTGAGTGGAAACGCCAAGTGGATCCTTCACATTTATATGTCCAGTGAAATATCGTGGTCCTCTGTAGCTCAGCTGGTAGAGCACGGCGCTTGTAACGCCAAGGTAGTGGGTTCGATCCCCTGGACCACCCATACACAAAAATGTATGCACGCATGACTGTAAGTCGCTTTGGATAAAAGCGTCTGCTAAATGGCATATTATTATTATATTATATTATTATATCTGTCTCATTGTTCTGTGTCAGAACTATTGAGGGATGCGAACATGGGCGAGCCTAACATGGGAAAGCTGAACTTAATTCAAATCCTCCGCGATATCGCGACGCAAGTGACCAATCGAAGCTCACCATAGCTTCCAACCCCTACTGGATTGGCTGACAATGGCTGTTGATATTTAGCATTATCTAGCATGCTTGTTAGCACCCACATGAGGGCGAGGCTAGCGTGCCTAGATTAGTTCCGCTTATAGTGTAAACGCCAGTCCCGTAGAGCATTGCAACGCCAGGGTTGTGGTGGGTTCGATTCCCACGGGGGACCAGCATGGAAGAAAAAATAAAAAGTATGTGTGCATTCACTACTGTAAATCGCTCTGGATAAGGGCGTCTGCTAAATTAGTAAAATGTAAAAGGCCGGAAAGGGGTATGTTACATTTGGGATCATTCTTGTAAAGAAAGGAGATACACGTAGCGGGGCATCTATGGCATACATCACAACATTATGATTATGTAGTAGGCTCACATTTCCAATGGCAAGAAGAGCTTTGTCAAAAAACAGGATCATCCCGAAGAGGAGGAAGAACACGCCAAAGCCTGTCAACCCCATCCCGATTTCTGTGGAGCCAAAAGAGAAGTCAATAGATTAAAGTCAAACTAGCTACATTGTTTCCATTGACACCTAAAGCATCCATCCATATACTCTTGTCTGCACATCCGTTACTTTATTAGCAGGAGTAGGTAAGTAACTAGTTATCTACCATGATATGACTAGCAGTGAAATAAGTTAATAATAGGTCGTTCATAAAATAGGGCGATGGGCCCAACTGGTCCCATTCATTCAATCCTGGCTAGCTTGAAGGATTGCTCACAAAGAGAAGATACAACAACGCTTTAAACATGTCATTTTAAAATTAAAAGCTCTTACTCTGTGAATCCGTTAGAGATATCATTTTGTCGGAAGTGTAGCGATTGGCAAATCACTTGTCCTCATTCAATAATCGTTAGATAGCGGTAGTTTGTTGATAGCCGAGAAAAAGCTGGCGCCACGTCTTCTTCCGTAACCACGCACGCTCAAATGAGAGGTTCGCGGAAATCAGTTCTGCGTGGTGTTGCATAGAGATTTTGTTTGAATAAAATAAGTAAATATATTGTGGGATGTGTATTGCTATTTGTGAACAGAGATCTGTATATAATCCTTCACCCCAACAAAATTCTGCCAGGACTCACTGAAATTGTGATTTCTTTTAACGTTACATCGCCATCTTTATGGGAAATGTGGTTCTCTGCTTGAAAAGTAAAACTACTACAACATCCATGCGTACGCAATCCGGAAGAGTGCAGCCGGAGACGTGTTCAAGGAAATAGTCGATTCGGATTTTATATATAATTAGAGCAGAAAACCTCAGTGTTTACACAATGTCCTCGTTAGGAATACTCGTAGGTTATTTTCTGCCATATTTTTCCCCAATAACTACAAACATTAATAACATTTTTGCAGTACTTCTTGTTTTTGTTGGGTGCTGCAGCAATGTTGTGTTTCTGGAAATGCTTGTAAGGTCAGTGATCAACTCTGAACTCCTCAACAACAACTATTGACTACTAGGCTACTAGCTTGGTTGAATGAGGTTAGCTACATCTTTAGAATATTTATGCATGCTTTGTTTATATAGGCCTAACTAAGATGCTGTAATGCTTAACATACAATAATCTATTATTTAGGCTAGCCTATTTCCTAATAATTAATGCTATTCATGCACTTTTATATATTTTCCTACTCCCAGAGAGTTCCCAGGATGTGGCAACATTGTGACCTTCGCTCAATTTGCCTTCATTGCATTAGAGGGGTTCATCTTCGAGACGAACTTTGGAAGAAAGAAACCAGCCATCCCTATTAGGTAGGTAGCCTAATGCAGTGGTTCCCAAACTGTGAGGGGGGGGGGGAGGGGGGTGCATAATCAGTTCCTCTTGTCATGCTAGTCATTGCATACCTTGGAGAGTTATTTATAACTTGTCAGAAATGGCCAGGTCAACTAGTCCATGGCAGCTAACGTTTTTTTATTTAGGTTTTTTAGTTCATACATATTGTTGTAATTTTTTAGTGACTGAAATACACATGAATACACAATAGACATGGAAAAATGTATAGAATTGCACGTAAATTTGCTTTAAAACTGCACAATGTTCTTTGCACCCCATGACAAAATGTGTAGAATTGCAGGAAATAAGCGTTAAACCTGCACAATTCTCTCCACCAACAAGAGGGGTATGAACAGTTTGTGTCTCCTGAGTGGCGCAGTGGTCTAAGGCACTGCATCGCAGTGCTAACTGTGCAACTAGAGATCCTGGTTCGAATCCAGGCTCTGTCGCAGCCGGCCGCGACCGGGAGACTCATGGGCGGCGCACAATTGGCCCAGCGTCGTCTAGGGTAGGGGAGGGAATGGCCGGCAGGGATGTAGCTCAGTTGATAGAGCATGGCGTTTGCAACGCCAGGGTTGTGGGTTCGTTTCCCACGGGGGGCCAGTATAAAAAATAAAAAAAATGTAATCACTAACTGTAAGTCGCTCTGGATAAGAGCGTCTGCTAAATGACTAAAATGTAAAAAATGTGTCATGAACAGTGCTTGTGCCTATATACAATGGGGAAAAAAAGTATTTAGTCAGCCACCAATTGTGCAAGTTCTCCCACTTAAAAGATGAGAGAGGCCTGTAATTTTCATCATAGGTACACGTCAACTATGACAGACAAAATGAGAAAAAAAAATGCAGAAAATCACATTGTAGGTTTTTTAATGAATTTATTTGCAAATTATGGTGGAAAATAAGTATTTGGTCAATAACAAAAGTTTCTCAATACTTTGTTATATACCCTTTGTTGGCAATGACACAGGTCAAACGTTTTCTGTAAGTCTTCACAAGGTTTTCACACACTGTTGCTGGTACTTTGGCCCATTCCTCCATGCAGATCTCCTCTAGAGCAGTGATGTTTTGGGGCTGTCGCTGGGCAACACAGACTTTCAACTCCCTCCAAAGATTTTCTATGGGGTTGAGATCTGGAGACTGGCTAGGCCACTCCAGGACCTTGAAATGCTTCTTACAAAGCCACTCCTTCGTTGCCCGGGCGGTGTGTTTGGGATCATTGTCATGCTGAAAGACCCAGCCATGTTTCATCATCTTCAATGCCCTTGCTGATGGAAGGAGGTTTTCACTCAAAATCTCACGATACATGGCCCCATTCATTCTTTCCTTTACATGGATCAGTCGTCCTGGTCCCTTTGCAGAAAAACAGCCCCAAAGCATGATGTTTCCACCCCCATGCTTCACAGTAGGTATGGTGTTCTTTGGATGCAACTCAGCATTCTTTGTCCTCCAAACACGACGAGTTGAGTTTTTACCATAAAGTTCTATTTTGGTTTCATCTGACCATATGACATTCTCCCAATCCTCTTCTGGATCATCCAAATGCACTCTAGCAAACTTCAGAGGGGCCTGGACATGTACTGGCTTAAGCAGGGGGATTTGAGTCCCTGGCGGCGTAGTGTGTTACTGACGGTAGGCTTTGTTACTTTGGTCCCAGCTCTCTGCAGGTCATTCACTAGGTTCCCCCGTGTGGTTCTGGGATTTTTGCTCACCGTTCTTGTGATCATTTTGACCCCACGGGGTGAGATCTTGCGTGGAGCCCCAGATCGAGGGAGATTATCAGTGGTCTTGTATGTCTTCCATTTCCTAATAATTGCTCCCACAGTTGATTTCTTCAAACCAAGCTGCTTACCTATTGCAGATTCAGTCTTCCCAGCCTGGTGCAGGTCTACAATTTTGTTTCTGGTGTTCTTTGACAGCTCTTTGCTCTTGGCCATAGTGGAGTTTGGAGTGTGACTGTTTGAGGTTGTGGACAGGTGTCTTTTATACTGATAACAAGTTCAAACAGGTGCCATTAATACAGGTAACGAGTGGAGGACAGAGGAGCCTCTTAAAGAATAAGTTACAGGTCTGTGAGAGCCAGAAATCTTGCTTGTTTGTAGGTGACCAAATACTTATTTTCCACCATAATTTGGAAATAAATTCATTAAAAATCCTACAATGTGATTTTCTGGATTTTTTTTTCTAATTTTGTCTGTCATAGTTGACGTGTACCTATGATGAAAATTACAGGCCTCTCTCTTCTTTTTAAGTGGGAGAACTTGCACATTTGGTGGCTGACTAAATACTTTTTTCCCCCACTGTAAATAGATGTGGCGCAGGGGGGCACAGGAGGTTCCCCAGCGCTGTAAAGGTGGCCCCGAGTGAAAAAGTTTGGGAACCCCTTGCCTAATGTATGAGAATGTAGCTACAGTGATGGAATTATTGAGCTGTCTGTCTGTCCTCTCGCCTGTCCGTCTGTCTCCCAATCCTGTCAGGGATGAGAAGCACAGTTTTCATTCAACCTTTGTGTTTATTTCTTCTTCATAGCAACTATGTAATCATGGTGACCATGTTCTTCACAGTCAGTGTGATCAACAACTATGCTCTCAACTTCAATATCGCTATGCCTCTACACATGATCTTCAGATCTGTAAGTCTACTGTTATAAATGCTCAAATGGCTTTAACTCTCACCATCTGATGCTTGTAGTACCATTAATTACCAACATCTAATAATATCCCTTCTTGGTTGACTTAATGCCTTGTGTTGTACTTATATCTTCACAGGGATCGCTAATAGCTAATATGATCCTGGGTATAATCATTCTGAAGAAAAGGTATCCCCCTCATCATTTCTCTTGGCAGTCTTACAAACCCTTACCATTGTTAACATGTTACAGTTAATCTAGAGATGTTACTAATTAGTTAGCCAAATTAATAGGATACTTTTGCCTCTCTGCAGCATGAGCTATAGCATCAAAGGAATGTATTGCTGCTTTTGTCACTATTTTGCATGATCATGATGACTGCTGCTGAAATGCCTAAAATGTCTGGCCTGGTCTGATTATCCAAAACATGAGGTTCTGAAACTATGTACTGCATATTTTCCCTGCAGGTATTCAATGAGTAAATATCTCTCCATAGCGATGGTGTCTCTGGGCATCTTCATATGCACCATCATGTCCGCCAAACAAGTGGTGAGCTCTTCATAACATTAACATGTTTCTGTTCAACCACACACTTTGTTTCCATATAATGTGCACTGTGGGTTGCAGCTTCAATGTCTAGTAGCTGAGTTTTCACACACATTTGTTACACAGTTATTACAATCTGTTACATACACAGTTATTACAATATGTTACATACACAGTAGTCAGTACATATTTGTTCATATTGTACAGAGAGATCTTTAACTGACTACACAACACAGTAAGATTTTGTGCTGTTACATTTTCTGCTATTTAGTGACCTCTGTTTTCCACTTTTCAGAATGTAGGTACTGAGGGCTCAGAGGATCAAGGTGTATATGCCTTCCTGCACTGGCTGATGGGTAAGTCTTCCATGGACTGTTACTGTTAGGTGTGTATATAGGCGTGAGACATGGAGTCTTCTCAGCCAGAAGTCTTTGTTCCAGAATGACTTGCATTTTTGATAATAAGATCTTTACCTTGCCTCGACTAGTTGGGACTACCTTTATCTGAGAACTGGACACTGATTGTTACGGTTGTTTACAAATGGTGGACAATGGCTTGAGATTAAAGAGCACACAACTCTGACTATCACACAAACCCTGCATTCATACTTATAGGAAATTACTCGATGTGACTTACAAGTCCCTAGTGCATAATCTATTCCATTCCCATTTTAACCTGATAATACAAGCTTATGGCACGGACACACCGGTAGGATTGTAGAGCGTCAGCTGGCCGAGAGTACTTAGCACCTCTGAACAGAGTGCTGGCAGTAATTTGCAAACCGATTCTACATGTAGAAATGGGCGAAAATGACGGCAGTCAGCAAGCGAACGAATGGTAAACGAACGGCCCCCTACTGGACAGACCGACAATCGGTCTGCTGAGTTTTCTCCTTAAACAAAACAACAAAACTCTCTCACTCTCTCTCTCCCTGTATGGTTACAGTATCCGTTTCTCAACCATGACACAACTCATTTTCTGGGTTTGTTGTTGTTTTTCTAGGTATCGCCATGTTGACCTTTGCACTGCTCATGTCTGCGAGAATGGGCATTTTCCAGGAGACCCTGTACAGGCAGTATGGTAAACACTCAAAAGAGGCTCTCTTCTATAATGTAAGTGTCAACCCCAAACTCCTGTATGCGTTCCAAACCTGCCAGATGTTGTATACTTGAAAGGCAAAGTAACTAACAAAAGCCATTGTAATTTATCCCCTGGCAATGGAGAGATTAAGCTTTTCTCACCAAACATAATGCTCCACCCTACAATTGTTGATCTATATTTGGTGCAAACCAAGTGTCTGCATTTTCAGTGTTGTGTGCACTGTGCATTGATAACAGGGTGTTTATATGAAAACTTTACTCTATGTATGTATCGTCTCTGCAGTTCTAATATGTTTGTCATTGCTCTCTCAGCACTGCTTGCCTTTGCCTGGGTTCCTGCTTCTGTCCTCAGACATCTACAACCACGGTGTCCTCTTCAGTCAAAGCAGTGAGTTAAATACAGTCTAAGTTTTGTATGAAAACATGTCAAAGTATCCTCCTCATTCAGTAGAGTTCCCAGGTTTTTCAGAAATCCCAGTTGGAGGATTGATGGGAAAGGGCATCACTAACCTCAATAATTTAAAGTTATGTCTGTTGGTTTCTTTGCTTAGCCTGGTTACAGATCTGTTTGTGCTGTCTTGACAATGACCATAGGAGTTGGCAAGACAGCACAAACGGATCTGGGACCAGGCTAGTCTTTGCTCATGTTATGAATGTTATGTTGAATTCACATTGTCACATTGTCCAGAGTTGGGCTGTAGCCTAAATGCCATTTGTCTTCCAGCTCCTGTAGAGATTCCTGTGATTGGCCAGGCTGTGCCGGTGTTGTGGCTGTACCTACTGCTGAACGTCATCACACAGTATCCTTTACAATACTTTCACAGTGAATACTGTATTTGTGTGTAGTCACTATAATAACTGGTTTTATTGTCACATACACGGGATAGGTGCAGTGAAATGTGTTGTTTTACAGTGTCAGCCATAGTAGTACGACACCTCTGGAGCAAAGTAGGGTTAATTGCCTTGCTTAAGGGCACATCAACAGATTTTTCACCTTGTCGGCTCAGGTATTCGAACCAGCCGCCATGTTTAGGATTGGAAGTTGTCCATAGTTGTGCTGTAGCCTAAATTCGATTTTTCTTTCAGCTCCTGTAAATCTCACTTTCTCAGTAAACACTGTATGTGTAGTCACTGCACATAAATGGGTACGTGACTACACATACATCCCATTGGAAACTAATTAGACTAACCAGATCAGTACAAAAACAGTTTGTATACAGCTGCAAACAAACAACACACTGTTACTGACGTGTCTGTACACTAGAAGACGATGCACATTCACCTTACACATTGCAATGCAAACACACTCTCTCTCTCACTCACGCACACACATTTTAGACCCGTTTTTTATTAAACACATACCATCATCCTCTACCAGACCTTCACCCTCCTCAGATATGTGTGCATCCGCGGTGTCTTCATCCTGACCACGGAGTGTGCCTCTCTCACCGTAACCCTGGTGGTGACTCTGAGGAAGTTCATCAGCCTCATCATCTCCATCCTCTACTTCAAGAACCCCTTCACCGCCTGGCACTGGGTGGGCACTGGAGTCGTCTTCCTGGGCACCCTGATCTACACGGAGGTCTGGACTAACATCTGCGCGGCACTGAGAGGAAGAGACGAGCTGAAGGAGAAAACTACGTAGTAATACACTGTAAAGACGGCGGAGTGATACGCAGCACTTTGGTCAATTCCTCGCATCCTCTCTCTTTGCCTCCTTCTCAAAACGAATTGGAGAAGATGGTCTGAGGGAGGGGGGGGGGGGGGGACCTGAGAACTTCTCCAATATGGTTGAGAAGGAGTAGAAGAAAGAGGATGCAGGGAATCACGGAAAGACTAATTGAGATAGAGCCAACCGTCACACTGTTGTGTGTGTGTATACGGGACTACATTTGTTGTGGGTGTGATTGCACACTCTGGAGCCTGTTTTCCCCCCTCGCTCTCTGCTCCAGTTGCAGAAGGACCAGGTTGGTTTTTAATAGAATAATTTAGGTTTTTCCTATTGTTTTCGTTGCTTGAACAATTACTTTAGAAAATATGTCTTCCCACTAGGTTTCTCACTTAACCCATTTTAAGGGCATAACCTAGACAAAACCTACCTTGGTTGACTGAATAAGTCAAGGCAAGCTTTTTGCAAAACTGATTGTATGGAGATGCCCTACTGTTTTGTTCATTTTGTTTGTTTGGTGAGCTGTATTTATTTAGGTGTTTTGCTAAGTATGAGTTTTGCTGAGCTGAGAGTGAATAGTAGTGTCTGTCAACATGTCATTTAACACCAGAATAACGATTATACCAGTATACGGACAAAACATATTACTGTACTCTGATTAGCATCATTTTGAAATACTAAATGACAAGAAGTGAGTTTACCACCTCGTCATGATATTAGTGAAACACAAAAGTGAAAAGTATTATGTATTCTGAATATGATATTTTATTGTAGGAATATTTCCTCAGGAGGATATTTGTCCTTTCAAAATAGTACTTGGCAGGTCCAGTAACTTTGTCATGAAACCCACCAAAACCTACACTCCAGAATCACTGCACCATTCATTCTCAACCTACTGAAATAAAAATGTAAAGATCTACCCTATACATTTGCATTGTATTGCATAATATGTTTCAAGCAGACCACCATAGTCCCTGTGCCCAAGAAAGAGAAGGTAACCTGCCTAAATGACTACCACCCTGTAGCACTCATGTCGGTAGCCATGAAGTGCTTTGAAAGGCTGGTCATGGCTCAAATCAAATGAAATGTTATTTGCCACATGCGCTGAATACAACAGGTGTAGACCTTACAGTGAAATGCTTACTTACAAGCCCTTAACCAACAATGCAGTTTTAAGAAAAATATGTGTTAAGTAAAAAAATTCGAGCAGCAGTAAAATAAAATAACAGTAGGGGGTACCAGTACAGAGTCAATGTGTGGGGGCACAGGTTAGTCGAGGTAATTGAGGTAATATGTACATGTGGGTAGCGTTAAAGTGACTATGCATAGATAATAAACAGAGAGTAGCAGCAGTGTAAAAGAGGGGGGACAATGCAAATAGTCTGGGTAGCCATTTGATTAGCTGTTCAGGAGTCTTATGGCTTGGGAGTAGAAGCTGTTAAGAAGCCTTTTGGACCTAGACTTGGCGCTCCGGTACCGCTTGCCGTGCGGTAGCAGAGAGAACAGTCTATGACCATTTTGAGGGCCTTCCTCTGACGTTGCCTGGTATAGAGGTCCTGGATGGCAGGAAGCTTGGCCCCAGTGATGTACTGGGCCGTATGCACTACCCTCTGTAGTGCCTTGCAGTCGGATGCCGAGCGTTGACCATACCAGGCAGTGATGCAACCATTCAGGATGCTCTCGATGGTGCAGCTGTAGAACCTTTTGAGGATCTGAGGACCCATGCCAAATCTTTTCAGTCTCCTGAGGGGGAATAGGCTTTGTCGTGCCCTCTTCAGACTGTCTTGGTGTGTTTGGACCATGATAGTTTGTTGGTGATGTGGACATCAAGGAACTTGAAGCTCTCAACCTGTTCCACTACAGCCCCGTCGATGAGAATGAGGGTGTGCTCATTCCTCTTTTTTTCCATGTAGTTCACAATCATCTCCTTTGTCTTGATCACGTTGAGGGAGAGGTTGTTATCCTGGCACCACACGGTTTTGTTTTTAAACGGAAGTCGTAGTTCAGTCGTGTCTCTTCCAAAAAAATAAGCGGCTGGAAGAAGTTGGAAGGAACACTGCAGACTTCACTCCGCTTTAGAGCATGGAAGAATCGATAATTGAT
Source organism: Coregonus lavaretus (assembly GCF_964263955.1). Lineage (NCBI taxonomy): Eukaryota > Metazoa > Chordata > Actinopteri > Salmoniformes > Salmonidae > Coregonus > Coregonus lavaretus. Next base: position 6,381,179 of record NC_139998.1, on the reverse strand, counting down.
AGATGTGCAGCTTGTGCCAAACACTTAACAGATTATTCAGATTGGAATGGCAAAGCGTGGAAACCATACCATTAAAATGAATTACAACTTCCGTTGACGAGCGTTTGGAGTAAGCGGTTTCTGTTACAAAACGTTTTAGAACAGACTAAACGTTTTGCAACAGAATCGGCGTAATGAATACACCCCAGGTACTTGCGGTTGTGTTTGGATGCGAGCTGTGACTGGGCCGTGTGGTCTCGGTTCAAAGACCAACGTTTTGGTGCAAGAATCTTCATAAAACCTGGTACAGATTTCTTGGTATCATTTTACGAACTCTGTACTGCAAGCATGGGGAGCAACAAGAGCAGCCACGTCTCGTTTGAAGACGAAGGTGACCAGGTTAATTTTGTGAAGGGCATTAGGGTGAGTGAGCACGAGATTAAGCTTGATTATCTACATGAAACTGAAACATTGTATCACTGAAATGATACGGTTATATTGCAGTTGTTTTCGTCGATATTTATGCAAAAATACTGAAACGCATCGAATTCTGCCAGGTCAGTACTTTAACAAAAAAACATTGCACAACGGTCTAGCATCCATGGGACGTCCCTACCCCATTGAAGTTTAAATTTAAAATGGTAAGTAAGGGTATGATAGGGTTTAGGGTATGGACTTCCCAAGGAATCTGGATAGCCCTAACCATTGCACAACCATTTGAAAACAATATGCTGCTAAGCCCCCAAATAGCCTAGTCTTTCCTGACTGTCCATGTTCAAATGGGCTGTATAGGCTACTGGCAAGCCCCCCCTGTGCACAAAGCGAGGTCCATACAGAAATGGTTTGTCGAGATCGGTGTGGAAGAACTTGACTGGCCTGCACAGAGCCCTGACCTCAACCCCATCGAACACCTTTGGGATGAATTGGAACGCCGACTGCGAGCCAGGCCTAATCGCCCAACATCAGTCCCTGACCTCAGTAATGCTCTTGTGGCTGAATGGAAGTAAGTCCCTGCAGCAATGTTCCAACATCTAGTGGCAAGCCTTCCCAGAAGAGTGGAGGCTGTTATAGCAGCAAAGGGGGACCAACTCCATATTAATATGAATAAGATGTCCAACGAGCAGTTGTCCACATACTTTTGGTCATGTAGTCTATCTATGAAGGAAGTTAGAGGTAGTTTTGCGAGCCAATGCTAACTAGCATTAGCGCAATGACTGGAAGTCTATGGGTATATGCTAGCATGCACGTTTAAACGTTCACACCCCTAGTTGAATGTGGCAAAAAGTCCTGCAGGTCGCATCCTAAGTATTTCTTTATATTCCTTTGGAAGTCAGGTAGGAGGATAATTTGGCCAATATGAACTGTGGGTGGTTGGCATTGATTAAGGACTGGGGCACGCCCAGCAGGAGATGTGGAGAGTGACAGAACCTGTGAGGGTGACCTCAGGTTACTTAGAGGTTAGTTAGTGTAGCTAGGTCATAGAGTATGACTAAGAAACATTGGTTGTTAGGGACATAGGCATAGCACAGCTCCACACACATACATTTGAAGATGATCCCTGGGCTTTGATCCAGGACCTCTATATCAGGCGATGTGAAAAGAAGGTCCGAAAAATCATCAAAGACCCCAACCACCCAAGCCATAGACTATTTTCTCTGCTGCCGCACAGCAAGAGATACCGGAGCACCAAGTCTGACACCAACAGGCTCTTGAACAGCTTCTATCCCCAAGCAATACGACTGATAAATAGCTACTGAGTTTGCAAGAAAGGCATTTCACTGTACATTAAAACTTGAAACAGTTAAAGGGTTGCAGAGGAGGTGGAGCTGTTCAAGCATGGTGTACAAAGACCACTACCTCACAGTCAACACCCAGCCACCATAAACGATCACATACAGCATGTTTTACCATCCTAAGGTGCCTCTTGTTTGCCATAAATGGCATATGTCCTTTTATGGATGTTGGGATTACTGCACAGTTTCCCAGACCAATGCATGAGCCACCCCAGCATTAAAGCTCATACTTCACATGTGAGTCCAGTTCAGGTGTCACATGGGCTGGCCAGCCATCCTTGGTAGCAATATAGGTTCTCGCTTGCAACGCCAGGGTTGTGGGTTCGATTCCCATGGGGGGCCAGTATGAAAAATGTAAGCACTCACTAACTGTAAGTCGCTCTGGATAAGAGCGTCTGCTAAATGACTAAAAATGTAAATGTAAATATGAGGGCATTTTGGCTGTTGAATGGCCTCCTGACAATGTGGCAGTCCAGTCCCATGGTGTCTCTGTCTCTAGAAACTGCCTGAAGGGAGGACTGAGGTGGAGTGGGCCTGCCAAGGACAGTTCTGGGAGATTCGGGATGGCATTGACATTGGAGAGGTGCAATTCCTATAACATGTGAAGGCCCACTAAGTTGATGGTGTTTCTTGTCAATGAGTGGCAGGTTGTGTTGGTTCATTCTAGTGAACACAAGGGCTGGGAATTGCCAGGGACCTCACAATACGATATTATCACGACACTTAGGTGCTGATACGATATGTATTGTGATTCTCACGATTCTATATGTATTGCGATTCGATACTGTGAATTTATTGTGATTTTGATATTCCAAACATATTGCTCACCATAGTCTGCTGCAGTGGGACCATGACGAAATGAGTTTGGATCAGTCATGGAAAGAAAAGTGCTCAAAACAAATGGGCTCCCTATTTAAAAAGAAGAATGAGAACAAGCTATGAAGGACAAATACTGGAGTTTTGGTGCAGGTACAGCAAACTAGCGTCAAAACAATACGATATGATATATCGTCAAAAATAATATCCCGATATGTAACTATCCTTTTTTTTTTTTCTCCATCACTAGTGAACACTTGCCTTATGCACTTGTCATGAGTGGTTGCATCCTCCCCATACACCATAGCTGTCAACATGTACGGTAACTCCAGGGCAGACAGCCAGGATGATGGAGCAATGTGCCAGCTCAACCCGAACAGGATAAGAGTGCCCCCGGAACATCCCAATGTGCATCACAAATGCAGTGAGCCAGTGGAAGGTCATGTTGGATTCAGGCAGACGTAATGAATCAAAGCTCACTTCTAAATAATGAGGTGACTTAAGTTACACCACAGTGGGGGCAAGTTGTAGAGCTGGGGAGAGGGTGTCAGAGCCCAGGGTTGGATTTTCTTTCCTTTCGTTGGAGCCCCTCCCAGTTGCCTCATTGATCCTCAGAGGTTTGTGACTTAGAATACTTGGTGTTGCCATGCCAAGCAGTCTGCTACCTTTTTATTTATCCAGACAAAGGTGTTTAAGTGTATATGGTGGGTATATTGGATTCCTAACATAGTGAAGTACACAAAAATAGTATTTAGTACAGGTCAAAAGTGCAGTACACATCTGAAACATGTCTGTCATTTAAAACGCGTACACATACAGGTGATTAAACCACAATATAATGGTAATGTGGCAGCCATATTGGATTTGGAGTCAAATGTAGGGGGGGGGGGCCTAATTGCAAGAGTAGGGGCTAAATACACTGAACAAAATATAAACGCAACATGTAAAGTGTTGGTCCCATGTTTCATGAGCTGAAATAAAAGATCCCAGAAATGTTATATACACACAAGCTTATTTCTCTCAAATGTTGTGCACAAATTTGTTTACATCCCTGTTAGTGAGCATTTCTCCTTAGCCAAGATAATCCATCCACCTGACAGGTGTGGCATATCAAGCACATTATTAAACAGCATGATCATTACACAGGTGCACCTTGTGTTGGGGACAATAAAAGGGCACTTTAAAATGTGCAGTTTTGTCACACAACACAATGCCACAGATGTCTAAAGTTTTGATGGAGCATGCAATTGGCATGCTGACTGCAGGAATGTCCATCAGAGCTGTTGCCAGAATGTAATGTTTATTTATCTACCATAAACCGCCTCCAACGTCATTTTAGAGAAATTGGCAGTATGTCCAACCGGCCTCACAACCACAGACCAAGTGTAACCATGCCAGCCCAGGACCTCCACATCCAGTTTCTTCTCCTGCGAGATTGTCTGAGACCAGCCACCCAGACAGCTGATGGAACTGAGGAGGATTTCTGTCTGTAATAAAGCCAGTTTGTGGGGAAAAACTCATTCTGACTGGCAGGGTCTGGCCCCAAGTGGGTGGGCCAGGCTCCCCAGTGGGTGGGCCTATGCCCTCCCATGCCCATCCATGGCTGTGCCCCTGCCCATTCATGTGAAAATAATAGATTATGGCCTAATTTATTTATTTCCATTGACTGATTTCCTTATATGAACTGTAAGTCAGCAAAATCGTTGAAATTGTTGCATGTTGCGTTTATATTTTTGTTCAGTGTACACTACCGGTCAAAAGTTTTAGAACACCTACACATTCAAGGGATTTTCTTTATTTTTACTATTTTCTACATTGTAGAATAATATTGAGGACATCAAAACTATAAAATAACACATATGGAATCATGTAGTAACCCCAAAAAAGTGTTAAACAAATCAAAATATATTTTATATTTGAGATTCTTCAAATAGCCAAATCAAAAAATCTAATCACATTTATTGGTCACATACACATGGTTAGCAGATGTTATTGCGAGTGTAGCAAAATGCTTGTGCTTCTAGTTCCGACAGTGCAGCAATATCTAGCAAGTAATATCTAACAGTTCCACAACAAAACCCTAATACACACAAATCTAAGTAAAGGAATGGAACAATAATATATAAATATATGGATGTCATTATCAGAGTGGCATAGGCTAAGATGCGCAACAGTTGGAGGCGTGCCACCCTTTACCTTGATGACAGCTTTTCACACTCTTGGCATTCTCTCAACCAACTTCACCTGGAAGCTTTTCCAACAGTCTTGAAGGAGTTCCCACATATGCTGAGCACTTGTTGGCTGCTTTTCCTTCACTCACCGTCCGACTCATCCCAAACCATCTCAATTGGGTTGAGGTCAGGGGATTGTAGAGGTCAGGTCATCTGATGCAGCACTCCATCACTCTCCTTCTTGGTAAAATAGCCCTTACACAGCCTGTAGGTGTGTTGGGTTATTGTCCTGTTGAAAAACAAATGATTGTCCCACTAAGCCCAAAGCAGATGGGATGGCATATTGCTGCATAATGCTGTGGTAGCCATGCTGGTTAAGTGTGCCTTGAATTCTAAATAAATCACAGACAGTGTCACCAGCAAAGCACACCATAACACCTCCTCCTCCATGCTTTACGATGGGAACTATACATGCGGAGATCATCCGTTCACCCACACCGCGTCTCACAAAGACACGGCGGTTGGAACCAAAAATCTCAAATTTGGACTCCAGACCAAAGGATACATTTCCACCGGTCTAATGTCCATTGCTTGTGTTTCTTGGCCCAAGCAGGTCTCTTCTTTTTATTGGTGTCCTTTAGTAGTGGTTTCTTTGCAGCAATTCGACCATGAAGGCCTGATTCACACAGTCCCCTCTGAACAGTTGATGTTGAGATGTGTCTGTGACTTGAACTCTGTGAAGCATTTATTTGGGCTGCAATTTCTGAGACTGGTAACTCTAATGAACTTATCCTCAATATCCTCAAGCAGTTTTTGCGACTGCACTTGAAGAAACGTTCAAAGTTCTTGAAATGTTCCGTATTGACTGACCTTCATGTCTTAAAATAATGATGGACTGTCGTTTCTCTTTGCTTATTTGAGCTGTTCTTGCCATAATATGGACTTAGCCCCCCCCCCCCCCCCCCCCCCCCCCCCCACACACACACACACACACCTTGTCACAACACAACTGATTGGCTCAAACACATTAAGAATGAAAGAAATTCCACAAATGAACTTTTAAGAAGGCACACATGTTAATTGAAATGCATTCCAGGTGACTACCTAATGAAGCTGGTTGAGAGAATGCCAAGAGTGTGCAAAGCTGTCATCAAGGCAAAGGAAGGCTATTTTAAGAATCTCAAATATAAAATATATTTAGATTTGTATAACAATTTTTTGGTTACTACATGATTCCATATGTGTTATTTCATAGTTTTGATGTCTTCACTATTATTCTACAATGTAAAAATAAAGAAAAACCCTTGAATGAGTACGTGTGTCCAAACTTTTGACTGGTACAGTATATATTTGCCGCCATCTCAGTGAACTAATACATTGCGGAGGCATAGACTACAAGCCAATTTATGCTTGATCCGAAAATGTGGTCGGAGGCTCCAAAAGGAGGGTGTGACTCAAATGCGGAGCCTCCAGAGGCATGCAGGGGCCAAATCGAGCTCTGTACCGCATCGCCATGCCCTCCCAAATTTTGTAATAATGCAGAGGACTCTGTATAGCTCCGCATTGAAATTATTGGTTGACGGTAGGTGGGGGCGGTACATCCTGTATAAACACAAACTCACTTCCTCAAAATATGTCCAGCTCTCTCCCTTTCATAACCACTCAGAGTGAAAGCAAAAAAAGTAATGCTCTTATCCAGTGGAAACGTCAGAAAATAGGCCTACCTGATTACTTCTTATCAGTGGTTGACTTGGACTGAAATAGGTTCCGGTACTCATTTTGGGTGCTGGTACTGTTTATATTTAGGTGCAGGAGCTCCACAATACTTTTGAGCTAACATTCTATAAGAGAGCAGGAGCTCAAGCAGTAGAAATTTGAGCTGCCGGTACTCAACTCCTGTGAGCTCCTGCCCAAGTCAAGCACTGCTTCTTAAAGGCTATTTTCACATATTTACATTACATTTTAGTCATTTAGCAGACGCTCTTATCCAGAGCGACTTACAGGAGCAATTAGGGTTAAGTGCCTTGCTCAAGGGCACATCGGCAGATTTTTCACCTAGTCGGCTCGGGGATTAGAACCAGCGACCTTTCGGTTACTGGCACAACGCTCTTAACCACTAAGCTACCGGCCGCCCACATAGTTGGCAATGGCAATAGAAGTTACTTTTTAGGTTTGTATCATTTTCATTTAGATTTGGATATAATTTTGATTAACCACGTGACCATGATTTTGAGATATGAAGAAGTTATTATAAATTAAATTAAAGTTTCACGAAAATGTGCATATGAAAACCATAATTGGCACGCAGATCGGTAGAAATGGTAAGATACATTGGCATTCAACATGAGAAAGGTTGCCGACTCCTCGTGTAGCCTATTACTGGCAACTTCAGGAGAGTAACGGCAGAATCTGCGAAAACCAGCAGCAGCGGGAGGAGAATAGTTGGGTCAGGTTAAGTTTTTTTTGCTGACAGGACAGGTCAAAGTAAAATGGATAATCAGGCTTCTCACAACTGCTGTCCAGGAGTTTCACCTCGTGGGCTAAATTGTCATGATCAGTGGTTTTAATTTGTATCCGTAACATTTCGAGGAGCTGATCATAGCGAAAAATAAAATACTTGTTCATTTCCCGCTGTGTAAACATTGCAATTAGGCTCAGGATAACTCCTGATAAAGTTGGGTAGCTGATATTCAGAGCTTAAATAGCCAAATTGATTAGTCACAGGAATCAGGACTAATAAAGCCAATGCAATTGCCTGTTTTACAAACGGTGTGCCTAACACATGGATGAGCATTCATAAAATTCCATTGCAGGCCGACACTGTATGCTGCACCCCAGGATGCAAGGGCCGATGTCTTTTTTGGTCCTGTCAGGACCGGCCGTCTTTTTTTGGTGCAGTCCAGAACGACCTTGATTTCCACGTCCACGGACGTTGGTTTTTGGTTCTGGACCAGCCTTGATTTGGCCCAAAACTAGACGTTTATGTTTGTTCGGATTTGGTCCGGTCTCGACTGGCCTTGATTTGGTCCAAACGTAGACATCTATAAATTACGTATTTTCAACTTTCATTCAGAACCGAAATTGAACCTAACTTCAACATCTGGAAAATAAGTATTATTTTCAACGTAATTTTGCTTACTGTGACTATTCTAGTTTTGCAGGGGGCTGCAATATTTGTGTTTTGACTAGGGCGGCAGAACAGCCAGGACCTGGCCACATCACAAAAAAGGAACATGTGTAACTATGCATTTTTGTCAGACAGGACCATACAGCACTGAATGAGAGTACATTTGACTTTGAAAGCTGTTTATTGAACAGCTCCCAAAAAGTTTTGTTTACATTCATCATAAATATTCACAGTTGATGTTTCCAACTATTGTATCTGTGTGTTTACAGGTCTATATTTCCAAAATGCTTTAAGAAATCCTAATGCTGTTTGTGTATTTAGGGCAGAGAATTGACTACTTGTATTCCACATTTTCGCAATATCAGAGCTTGCAATATTGGGTTACATGAGCTTATGTGGCCCACCCTTCCTCCAGCCAGGCATTATTCTGCACTGTTTGAGTTAAGGGGGTGTGCCACAATATTTATCAATTTAACCACTTATATAGTAAAAAAATATATATACAAGCATCCATTTCATATTTGGGAGACCTTAGAGAGATGGAAAAACATGGCTGTGCTTTGTTATATCTCAAAAACAAAAACATTGGCCACTAGCCTAATAGCTATAGAACATGCATGGGTGATAAGACAGTATAGAGGCCATAATATAGGCCATAGGTTACTCATGAAATGTAAATGCATGCATGTAAGCCTAAACAACGTGACATTGTGTTCCTCTAAGCAGAGCTTCTTTCCACTCCCTACTGTATGCGCCGTCTATATGGTTCAAGCCTGATGTCTCAGCATCTGAGTCTTTGCACACTGGATCTTGATCATTCAGTACCACGTAATAAAGCTGTCCTAGTGGATTTAGATGGCACAAGATTTAAATCGCTTTCACTGCGGTGTAGTTCTTTGGTTCCATGAAAATAACCAAAATGTTACCAGATGATTGTTTGTATGAGAAGGAATCTTGTTTTTCTTCTTTCCATGACAGCTGACAGACAAAGTCATCAATCGAATGAGAGAAGAACGCCAGGCCCAGAAGATCGTCCGTGCTCACTCACAGCAGAATGGACCTGCTTGTCCACATTCGACACAACCTATGGCCCCCATTACCACACCAGGCCCTACAGTCGAACATTCGGTCCCCCTTCTGGTCCCCCCTCCCCTGTTTATCCCCACCATGGAACCTGCTCCAACTACAGCCCCTCCACCTCCCCCTGTTCAGCCAGTAACGCTCACACCTCCTCCCCCTGTAGCGTTTCTTTCCGCTCCCCCTCCACCTAAGGAACCAATCGTCCTGCCTGCAGTTCTTGAACCAATTGTTCCACCTACACCTGCGGAACCGGTGGTCGTAGCTACACATCTTGCTTCTCCCGTAGAGCCTGAGGTCGTAGTTACACCTCCCACCACACCTGTCGAAACTAAAGTGCTTCCTCAAGTGGCTGATCCCATAATCCCACTTGTGCCTTTAGACCCTATAGTGCTACCTTTGTCTCCCCCTCCACCTATAGAAGAACCTGTACCTGTAGTCCTATGTACCCCTTCCCCTGAGGAACCTGTAGTTCTGCCGACAGTGTCTACCCATGCAGAACTGGTAGTGCTACCTCCACCCGTGGAACCCGTAGTCCCACCTACCCCTGCTCCTTCACCTGCAGAACCTATAGTGGTACCTGTAGTAGTTGAACCTATTGTCCTGCCTCCAGTCGTTGAGGAAGTATACCTGTCTCCAGTGGTTGAACCTGTAGTCCTAACAACACCAGGCTCTGTTAAGCAAGTATTCGTGCCTCCACCCATTGAACCTACAGTCCTACTTTCAGTAGTTGAAACTACAGTGGTTGAACCAGTTGTTCTTCCTACAGCCCCCCTTGTTGAACCTGTAGTCTTACCTACACCCGTAGAACCAGTAGTCGTGCCTCCACCTATAGAGCCAATAGTCATGTCTCCAGTGGTTGAATCTGTAGTCATGCCTACACCCATTGAACCTGCAACCCTACAAACACCACCCGTTGTTGAAGAGGTTTCCCTACCTACACCTCCAGCCGTAGAGCCCCTAACCGTACCTACTCCTCCTTCCCCTGCTGCTGAACCTGTTGCCCCACCTTCACCTGCCCCATTCGTAACACACATACCAGAGCTCCTTCCCCCACCAGTGCTTCCACCCCCACCAGTAACCCTACCAACACCACCTGTTGTTGAAGAGGTTGTTCTACCCACGCCTCCACCCCTAGAGCCCTTACCTGTATCTTCTCCCCCCCCCTGCTCCTGTCGCTGCTCTCCCTCCTCCTCCTCCTCCTGCAGCAGAACCTGTAGCCCCACTTCCCCCAGTCATAGCACCTATCCCAGAGATGATTGTGGAGGAGCTTCCTGCCCCACCATGTCACTCTATGGAGCGACCCTGCCTACTGCATCGGCTGCTAGTGAACCAGCTGATCTGCCTCCCCCTCTTTCCCTCCCTGCCCGGGTAGAACCCATGGTCAGCATTCCACTACCCACTCCCGTTGAGGAAGTGGGTGTTCAAGTCGTGGCTCCTGTTGTGACCCCTGTTGTGACCCCACCACAACCTCCAGCAGGTGAGTCTGCTTTCTCTCACCCTACTTGTATTGGTTTGTATTATTGTTAGTATGTGATAATGTAGTCATAATTATGTATTCATTATTAATGGCTGCAATAAGTCAAGCATTGTTGATATTACACAAACCTAAGCTCTCACATGAAACATTTGTCTCTCTTTTAGTGATTGATGAAGAAGTGCTGAGGAGGCAGATCCAAGCAGAGCTGATGAAGGGTCTGGAAGAAGAGATGAAACTGAAACAGCAGGAACTTCAGAAACAGTGAGGAGACCAACATAGGTCATAGATGGCCTGTTTCCCAAACCAGGACTAAGCCTAGCCCTGGACTAAAACACAAGCTCTTGTGTTAGTCTTGGGCTAAAAATAATTAAAAGTTATTTGTTGTCTAAGACTAGGCTCAATATGAGGTTTGCCTTTGTATACTTTTTGTCTGGTCATAACTACTGTTATAGAGTTCTTGCATTTAGTTCTCTTTCTTTTAATTCTCTTTAAAATGCTTGCGAAGGCCTTGCAAGTAAGTGTTTAGCTGTTTCCGTTAAAGGTCTTGCTGATGTTGGAAATATTTTGTGCATGTTTGCTTGTGGCAAGCTGGATTGCTCCTATTCTGTTGGCATGAAATCTTGGTGTGTCCTACAGGCAATGAGCACGGGGCACTGCTGCTCCTTACCCCCTGCCACCACTAATGAGCTAGGCTGGCCCATAAAGCTCACCAAGATTAATGGACTGGGCATTGGTCAGTCCAGAGCAGAGATGCTTCCTGAATCCTTCCTGACAGTTCCAGTCTGGCGAGTCGATCTCAGAGCTCCAAAAGGATGGGTGTGTCTGATTCAAGTCTGGCAAGTCAAGCACAGAGCCCAAAAGGATTGTTTTTTTGTTTGTTTTTTTTGCTTCCTGAATCCAGACTGGCATGTTGAGCTCAGAGCAGAGCCCATCTGTGATTGTTGTGTTTGCTTCTGGTCTGTTATGAAATGGGAGGATGCTGCATCTTGGAGGTCTTAATTTCCCCTTTGCCTGTAAAGATCATATTTCTCACCTCTCTTTCTCCTTCTTTCTTGTTCTGCTACCTTGTCTCAGTGGATGGAGCGTAAGGTAAGATAAGGGAGTGGCACTACTCCCTGCATGCCTTGAAGACTTCCTGTTCACTTCCATTTTATTTTCCGTCTATTTCATTATCGTGTTGAATTGGATTTCCATTCTCATTTTCATCTTACTCAGGCTGTCATTTAGTAGGAGTACCATTTAGTAGAATAAGAAAAAATTGCTCAGTTATATAAAGTTCTCCTATCTATGTCGTACTTAGGCCCACAAACTGGAGGAGAAAGAAAAACAGCTGAAGAAACAGGACACACTCTACAGGGAGCAGGCGGCCAAGCTGAAGGAGAGGGTACACGACATACACACACTCTCTCGGACATACAGTACCAGTCACACCTACTCATTCCAGTGTTTTTCTTAATTTTTACTATTTTCTACATTGTAGAGTAATAGTGAAGACATCAAAACGATGAAAGAACACATATGGAATCATGTAGTAACCAAAAAAGTGTTAAACAAATCAAAATATATTTTATATTCTTCAAAGTAGCCACCCTTTGTCTTGATGACAGCTTTGCACACTCTTGGCATGTACACACACACACACACACACACACACACACACACACACACACACACACACACACACACACACACACACACACACACACACCCTCTGGAAGCTGTAGTTGTGCCTCCACCTGCTGAGCCTGTAGTTGTGCCTCCAGTGGTTGAATCTGTAGTCCTGCCTATACCCATTGAACCAGCAACCCTCAACAGTCCAGCAGCTGTTGTGTTGTTGATGTGCCATATGTTCCCCTCGTTAACAGAGATGTCAGTTCTTCAAAGTCACCACAGAGAACTTCAAGAAGGGCAAAGAGGACGTTCACAACACCTTCAAGTGAGTATCATCGTTACACTTGGCCGTTAGCTAATAAGGTTTTTATTACCTTTACTATTTAACCAGGTAGGTTATTGAGAACACATTCTGTTTGACAAAAACAAGCTTTCTGTGAGCTGTCTTGACTGGGCAGAATATGGTATGGTAGGATGTCTGTTGTCTCTGTCCCTCCCTCTCCTCTTCCTCCCTCCCTCTGTTCCCAGGCGTGTTGACATCAAGCCAGTGTGTGATGACCTGCAGAGTCGGATCCTGAAGTGCTACAGGGAGAACACAGGACAGACCCTCGCCTGCTCTGGCATCGCCAACCTCTACATGCAGTGTGTGGATAACCACAAGGTCTCACACACGTCTTTCTTTCTCTCTCTTATCTCTCTCTCCCTCTCTCTCTTACACACACACAGACTGAAAGTGAAACACCCACACATGTTCTTGTGAAATTTGTAGTCAAATCAAATCAAATGTTATTGGTCACATGCGCCGAATACAACAGGTGCAGACATTACAGTGAAATGCTTACTTACAGCCCTTAACCAACAGTGCATTTATTTTAAACAAAAAAAGTAAAAATAAAACAACAACAAAAAAAGTGTTGAGAAAAAAAAGAGCAGAAGTAAAATAAAGTGACAGTAGGGAGGCTATATATACAGGGGGGTACCGTTGCAGAGTCAATGTGCGGGGGCACCGGCTAGTTGAGGTAGTTGAGGTAATATGTACATGTGGGTAGAGTTAAAGTGACTATGCATAAATACTTAACAGAGTAGCAGCAGCGTAAAAAGGATGGGTTGGGGGGGCAGTGCAAATAGTCCGGGTAGCCATGATTAGCTGTTCAGGAGTCTTATGGCTTGGGGGTAGAAGCTGTTGAGAAGTCTTTTGGACCTAGACTTGGCACTCCGGTACCGCTTGCCGTGCGGTAGCAGAGAGAACAGTCTATGACTAGGGTGGCTGGAGTCTTTGACAATTTTGAGGGCCTTCCTCTGACACCGCCTGGTATAGAGGTCCTGGATGGCAGGAAGCTTTGCCCCAGTGATGTACTGGGCCGTACGCACTACCCTCTGTAGTGCCTTGCGGTCGGAGGCCAAGCATTTGCCATACCAGGCGGTGATGCAACCAGTCAGGATGCTCTCGATGGTGCAGCTGTATAATTTTTTGAGGATCTGAGGACCCATGCCAAATCTTTTTAGTCTCCTGAGGGGGAATAGGCTTTGTCGTGCCCTCTTCACGACTGTCTTGGTGTGTTTGGACCATGATAGTTCGTTGGTGATGTGGACACCAAGGAACTTGAAGCTCTCAACCTGTTCCACTACAGCCCCGTCGATGAGAATGGGGGCGTGCTCAGTCCTCTTTTTTTTCCTGTAGTCCACAATCATCTCCTTTGTCTTGGTCACGTTGAGGGAGAGGTTGTTGTCCTGGCACCACACGGCCAGATCTCTGACCTCCTCCCTATAGGCTGTCTCATCGTTGTCGGTGATCAGGCCTACCACTGTTGTGTCGTCGGCAAACTTAATGATGGTGTTGGAGTCGTGCCTGGCCATGCAGTCATGGGTGAACAGAGAGTACAGGAGGGGACTGAGCACGCACCCCTGAGGGGCCCCCGTATTGAGGATCAGTGTGGCAGATGTGTTGTTACCTACCCTTACCACCTGGGGGCGGCCCGTCAGGAAGTCCAGGATCCAGTTGCAGAGGGAGGTGTTTAGTCCCAGGATCTGCTCAGTGTTCATGTTTTATTTTAGAGTTATTTTTATAAATATTTTCCTTCCCCTCACTCCCTCTGTTCACGCTCATCCTCCATATTTTGCACGGCCATTTTAGTCAAGCCCTTTCTCCTTCTCTTTGTTTTCAGACTAAGAGCACTGGAGGTTAGAAAAGCCAATTGCATTACTGTTAAACCAAAGGGACAGGAGCCGGGCGCCATCAGCCATCATGGCACACCAAAGCCAGTTGAACTGTACAGACACCAGGGCCACAGCAGCTGGAGACACTCATATGTTCCACCATCCCTTAATGCCATTCATGGTATCTGTATCAACTTGGCAGAGGGTCAGAGGTAGAACGAGGAGACCATGTCTTGACCCAGTCCAGGCTGTGACAGACCACTGGTACTGTTTTCGCTAGTACTGATGTCAAAAGATGTGGTAGATTGGGTCCGAAAGTGAAGGACGTGCACACCTCTGGTTCAAATTGACACTGCTCCTACCACAGGAAATGGACAGTGTTACCATGACTATACTATCGCAAGAAATTAAGCATATCTGGTGCTTCAAACACATCTCATCCCTAACTGGAAATAAACACAGCATATCATATATCCACCAATCGAAAGAATGGGATTCATGTTTTGCTGTTTACAGCAGCAAGAAACATAAGGAATGGCCGAGTTGTGAAATATTGTGCAACGTTTGTTGAGTTAATATGCACCTATGCCTTAATGTCCCATCAAAACACAAATGTTGCCAATGCAAAAAATAATGTACTGTTGATCGTTATTGTTAAACATATATATAAAGAGAGTCGCACACTCATATATATATATATAACTCCCAGTAATTTATTGGGTAAAACACCAACATTTCGGCATCACCGTGCCATAGGGCTCTGGTCAAAAGTAGTGCACTATGTAGAAAATAGGGTGCCATTTGGGACACTTCCTCATACTTGGTCACCACAGACCAAACCAAGACAAATTTGCAGTTTTCTTCAGCGTTTGATTTCCCCTTTCATCTTTCTGGATCATGGAGGGTGTGAAAGGGAGTTGTTCTGAGCTCAATAAATGGTTGTGAAACCCCTATCAGCCTTCAGATTCTAATGTATATCAGTTTAATGATAAGAATGTGAATTGGAAAGGGAATGTTCGCTTTACTTGGATAGCTCTACGTGTGGACATGCTTCCCTTCCAACAGAACATTTACACAGTGGGAGAGCATAACAAGTAAACAACATACCCAAAGAGTACTTTACCTTTAAAACTGTTATCGTTTAAACTTCATCACATCCAATGTACCTGTGTGGAAATAGATCATCTTTTGATACCTGTCACTCTGTGTATAGGCTACTGCGCCATTGGATTGGGCACCATTTTGTAATACTGCAGCCTGAGATGGGGTGACCCAGCTATACTGTGTCTGAGGTGGTACCAAAGGTCCCAGAGTGGTGTGGCATTTCAAAAAAAATCTGGGGGCCGTAGTTTTTCCTGATCTGGTAACCTAACCAAGTAAAACGCTGAACCTTACACGGTATAACGTGATTCATCTGTTGTAAGAAGGTTTAATATGGGCTATGATGGGACCAGAGTTTTTGGTTTAAAAAAAAATAATCCTGGAAAGACTCCTGGCCTTGGGGAGGATGAAAACCCTGTCAAACTACAGCAACCTTGTACTTGTTCCTATGAATTATATTTTAAAGCAGGACTAAGGGGGTTTCCTATACATAGGCACAGAGAAAGCAACATATTTTGACAATAAAACTCGCAGGGCTGAGCTTGCTTTCTGCAGGTTTGCATCGTGCAGTCATGCCCTATGCAATGAACTATATGCCTAATTAAAAATGTACTTACAGTCTATGTCAGCTTTGTGTTTATTGATTAATTCCAGTTAATCATTTTGGATTTAAAAAGTCTAGGTAGCCTAGTCAGCCCAAGTTTGAATATAAACCAAATTTGATCCCATTCACATTTCTTCACACACAAATGGGCTATAAATACACAACATTACCACTTCATTTACCCTGGCCAGGGGGAAAAGGTGCATAGTAGGCTCAGCCTGGTCTCCAACTACAAGTAACATAGTAAATGTAAATCCGGGACACTCAAACTAGCATATGTTATGTTTGGTATGGTTACATAAGACAGATGGTTACTTAAGGCATAAACAAAAGTAGGGCGGTTGGTCGGGGTGGATGTATGTGCGTATAACATCTAGTAACCCAAAGGTTGTGAGTTCGAATCTCATCAGGGACTTTTGCATTTTAGCTAATTAGCAACTTTTCAATTACTTTTTTGCTGCTTTGTAACTACTTAGCATGTTAGCTAACCCTTTCCCCTAGTTCCTCGATCACACCGACAGCGTCATTGCATTTTGGTAGACCAGAACTATGTTCATTTCCAATGGAACGCTGCGTTTGCCTTGCAGCGTTGCATTGCAAAGGCAGTTACAGTGCGTTCTCTGTGGTGCATAGGTTGGATTTATCGAATGTATGCATCAAATTGTATGCGTGACGGCTTGACAGAAATGGTAGCAGAAGGTGAATGTTGAACTTTTGTTGCACACATATCCAGATGATGCTGCGTACCATTTTGCTCAATAACGCTGTCGGTGTGATCGAGGCATAACCCTAACCATAACTATTTTATAATGAGAACGTCTAGCAACCCAAAGGTTGTGAGTTTGAATCTCATCACAGACTTGAGCATTTTAGCTAATTAGCAACTTTCAACTACTTACTACTTTTTTGCTGCTTTGTAACTACTTAGCATGTTAGCTAACTCTTCCCCAAACCCTAACCTTTTAACCTAACTCCTAAACTTAACCCCTAGCCTAGCTAACGTTAGCCAGTGGTTAGCCACCTAGCTAGAACATAACATATAATATATTTAGCAAATGTGACATATAGTACATTTTGCAAATGTGCAACATATGGTACGTTTGCTAAGTAGTTACTACTCAATGTCTAGAAACCCAAAGGTTGCGAGTTCGAATCTCATCACGGACCATTTCAGCTAACTAGCAACTTTTCAACTACTTGCAACTTTTTTGCTGATTTGTTAGCTAACCCTTCCCCTAACCTTAACCCTTTTAGCTAACCCTTCCTCTAACCCTAACCTTAATCATTTTAGCTAAACCTTTCCCTAATACTAAACCTAACCTTAACCCTATGACCTAACTCCTAAATTTAACCCTAACCCCTAGCCTAGCAAACGTTAGCCACCTAGCTAGAATTCGTAACATATCATACATTTTGCAAATTCATAACATATAGTACGTTTTTCAAACTCGTAACATATTGTACATTTTGCAAATTCGTAACATATAATACGAATTGTAATTCGTAACATATCTTATGAGATGGGTGATGGACATCCACAAATTCATGCATAGCCTACCATACAAAACGTAAAATACACTACATGACCAAAGTATATGGACACCTGCTCGTCGAACATCTCATTCCAAAATCCTGGGCATTAATATGGAGTTGGTCCCCCCTTTGCTGCTAGAACAGACTCCACTCTTCTGGGAAGGCTTTCCACTAGATGTCGGAACATTGCTGCGGGGACTTGCTTCCATTCAGCCACAAGAGCATTAGTGAGGTCGGGCACTGATGTTGGGCGATTAGGCCTGGCTCGCAGTCGACATTCCAATTCATCCCAAAGGTGTTCGATGGGGTTGAGTTCAGGGCTCTGTGCAGGCCAGTCAAGTTCTTAGACACTGATCTCGACAAACCATTTCTGTATGGAACTCGCTTTGTGCATTGTCATGCTGAAACAGGAAGGGCCTTCCCCAAACTGTTGCCACAAAGTTGGAAGCACAGAATCATCAATGTAATTTTATGCTGTAGCATTAAGATTTCCCTTAAGGGGCTTAGCCCGAACCATGAAAAACTGCCCCAGACCATTATTCATCCTCCACCAAACTTTACAGTTGGCTCTATGCATTGGGACAGGTAGCGTTCTCCTGGCATCCGCCAAACCCAGATTCGCCTGTTGGACTGCCAAATGGTAAATACCGGAGGAAAGTGGGGAGTGCGCCTTGAGCTTTGTGGGTTGTGCTTTATGCCCGGACCTGGCGACCTGCGATTTCAGTTAATCTGATTGGTCAAGACACGCAAAGAGCCTGCGCGAGTTGACAAAGCATGACAAAAATCGGTCTAAAAAAAACAGCACTTTGCCCATCTTTTAAACGCTTTGCGTCGATATTTTATTAAACTAAATCATAAATTCCGCCTCGCAACACGTTTTCAGGCGGCCCTGCTGTAGCCTACCTATCTATTGCACCTCGGATTTCTACTCTGCCACTTGGGAGGTCGCTTTAAGTTTTCAAAGAGAAGACGCGTTATCACGATGGGCACAATGACTGAATATATAAGGTAAAACGTAGTGTGTCTATGCTCCTGCCTCATCCGCCTGCGGAGAGACCAGACACCTGCACCCAAGCTTCGCCCTTTGCTTTCGTTCTCGTTTAAAAGGAGCATTATGCAAGTTTGCCTTTTCTCATTTGAACCTGATGGCTGAATCTTGGTGATGTAAGTCAAATTATTACAGTTATCCAGTTGGTTTATTATTTTATGCTGAAGTGGGGTGCATGTTTTATTATAAACACGTCGTAAGTAGGCTTAAATGTTATATTCTATTGCAGCTTCGACATCCGTGTTCCAACGACATGTTTGTTTGTTTTATTAAATAATCTAGAAGAAAATTGTTGTAGACTATAGTGTGACTCGGGGAATTGACGCTGCGCCATGTTTTTCTTGCCAAGAGAGGGTGTTTTCTTCCCTTGCCACATGGCTCTGACACTTGGGCATTGCCCAACGTCCGCATTCCCCATCATGTTGCGCAGATACAAATCCAGTGCTGAAGTACTCCGAAAAACCGCGGTGAACGTTTTTATCTATACTATATATACAAAAGTATGTGGACACCCCTTCAAATTACTGGATTCGGCTATTTCAGCCACACCCGTTGCTGACAGGTGTGTAAAATCGAGCACGCAGCCATGCAATCTCCATAGACAAACAATGGCAGTAGAATGGCCTTACTGAAGAGCTCAGTGACTTTCAATGTGGCACCTTCATAAGATGCCACCTTTCCATCAAGTCAGTTTGTCAAATTTCGGCCCTGCTAGAGCTGCCCCGGTCAACTGTAAGTGCTGTTAATGTGAAGTGGAAACGTCTAGGAGCAACAACAGCTCAGCCGCAAAGTGGTAGGTCACACACGCTCACAAAACGGGACCACCAAGTGCTGAAGCGCGCAGCACGTAAAAATCGTCTGTCCTCGGTTGCAACACTCACTACTGAGTTCTAAACTGCCTCTGGAAGCAACATCAGCACAATAACCTTTCGTCGGGAGCTTCATGAAATGGGTTTCCATGGCCAAGCAGCCGCACACAATCCTAAAATCACCATGCGCAATGCCAAGCGTCGGCTGGAGTGGTGTAAGGCTCGCCTCCATTGGACTCTGGAGCAGTGGAAATGCGTTCTCTGAAGTGATCGGTGTGGAAGAACTTGACTGGCCTCCACAGAGCTCTGACCTCAACCACATCGAACACCTTTAGGATGAATTAGAATGCCGACAGCGAGCCAGGCCTAATCACCCAACATCAGTGCCCGACCTCACTAATGCTCTTGTGGCCGAATGGAAGCAAGTGATCGCAGCAATGTTCCAACATCTAGTGGAAAGCCTTCCCAGAAGAGTGGAGGCTGTTATCGCAGCAAATGGGGGACCAACTCCATATGAATGCCCATGATTTTGGAATGAGATGTTCGACGAGCAGGTGTCCACATACTTTTGGTCATGTAGTGTATAAATAGAAGAAAGTTGTGATTTAAAGTGTAAATAACTCTTCAATCGTGGTGCTGTATTTAGGTCACGCCACCAAGTCAGTTGCATAGCATTATTCATAGGCCTACCTGTTTTATGATGTAATAATGATGCTGAACCATTGCAATTACTCATCGTTGTGTTGTGCCACATATTGTTGTCATACCGGCTTTTTGGGTTGTCTTTGTAAGCTGCGCACTTTTGAAACTTGTGCACTGGCTGTTAACTCATTTGATCTGGCAATATGGTAATATAGCATTTGTTGTAGACACAAGTACAGAGATTACAAATTGGTTATTACATTATTATTCCAAAGTGTGTGTGTGTGTGTGTGTGTGTGTGAGAGAGAGAGAGAGAGAGGGTGGGAGAGAGGGAGAGAGAGAGTTTGTTTATCTTATGCCTTCATTGGTTTTATGACTCACTAGGCTTCTGTGTTTATATCACTGGTAAAGGGCAAGGACTGACACACGTATAGACACACACACACAGTGGATGTAAGGTCAAGGCATAAGTGGAGAGGGATAGAGAGAATATCATGTACCCTATCAGTATGCATGTAAACAGAACCTGAATACAATATAATATAATGTACCCTATCAGTATGCATGTAAACAGAACCTGAATACAATATAATATAATGTACCCTATCAGTATGCATGTAAACAGAACCTGAATACAATATAATATAATGTACCCTATCAGTATGCATGTAAACAGAACCTGAATACAATATAATATAATGTACCCTATCAGTATGCATGTAAACAGAACCTGAATACAATATAATATAATGTACACTATCAGTATGCATGTAAACAGAACCTGAATTTTCATAGATATGATCTTTAGAGAAGTTTTAAATGTTTTCTCGGGTTTTGCTTACATAAATGAATACTGCATTTATTATTGGACAAATGGTTTTCAAATATGTATAGGGCCACCACCCTTGGCTCTGCTTTATGTATACTTTAAATAACATTCATATGGATTCTCAGATGATAGGAGATTTTAGCTTATTTGAGGTCACTCCTTTCCACAGTTTTAAGTTATGATTCTCTGCCCAGCTCTTTAGGATTTTAGGATCATGGATAATACTAGATTATATGCTGCTGTGGTAAAGCTACTTGATTCTGTCAGATCCCACGCTGAAAGTTTGGTTTATGAGAAGCCAGCCCGGGTCTTAAACATGTCTTCATATCAGACTAGTGCTCCATGGCAATCCTCCTCTGAAGATTTCCCTAGTGAAGTCACACACACACACACACACACTAGCCAAGTCACACAGCCACAAAGGGAGATTAGGCCTAGAAATCGCTTGGAGCGGAGGGCTGAGATTACAGTCTCTGTTTATAGTTTGTCACTATTTTAATGACACTGTCTGTCACACAGTCAGAAATCTCTGAGACGGCCTCATGAACCTCCTCTATGTGATGCTAAACACTCTTCAGTTGGATGGCAGGAGAAATTATCTTCCTCAACCAGCCTGGCTTCTACTGCTGCGTGAGAACTGCAGAAGGTTGCCATGATCCTTGATTTAAGGAAAACCCAAAGTAATGCAAAGAATATGTGACTCCTTGAGGACAACCTGAAGTATTCAGAATGTATGGCTCCTTGAGGACAACCTGAAGTATTCAGAATGTATGGCTCCTTGAGGACAAACTGAAGTATTCAGAATGTATGGCTCCTTGAGGACAAACTGAAGTATTCAGAATGTATGGCTCCTTGAGGACAAACTAAAGTATTCAGAATGTATGGCTCCTTGAAGACAACCTGAAGTATTCAGAATGTACAGTGGGTATAGAAAGTCACCACCCCTTTCAAAATGTTCACCTTTTGTTGCCTTACAGCCTGAAATGAAAACACATCAACTTTGACTTTTTCCGGCTTTATTTACACACAGTAACCCACAATTTCCAAAGGGAAAAAAATCCTATTTGGATAAGTGAACACCCCTCCTTAGAATTGCAAATGCAAACTTGCTGAGGTTTAACCAACCACCTACCAGATCACAAATCAAGCTAATTGGCTTCCATCTGTGACCAATTGTAGTGACTTTGATTAGTTCAGAATAAAAGCAGTTGTTCAGAGAGGACTTCACTGCTTAGTAATGCAATTCAAATCAAAGAATCCACTATGGGCGGAAAGGTACTTTCAAAGGATCTAAGAGATAAAGTTGGGAAAGGCACAAGTCAGGGGATGGATATAAAAAGATTTCAAAGGCTTTATCTATCCCTCGGAGCACAGTTAAGACCATTATTAAGAAATGGAAGGCGTATGGCACCACCCAGACCCTGCATAGATCAGGCCATCCCTCCAAATTGGATGACCGGGCAAGGAGGAGACTGATCAGAGAGGCTACCAAGAAGCCAATGGTGACTTTGAAGGAGCTTCAGGCCTTTATGGCAAAGACTGGTCAATGTGTGCATGTGACCACAATATCACAAGCGCTTCACAAATCTGGCCTCTATGGGAGTGTGGCAAGAAAAAAAAACACTCCTCAAAAAAAGCCACATCAAGTCTTGTTTGAGCTTTGCCAAAAAGCACATTGTAGATTCCGAGGCCAAGTGGCAAAAGGTGCTGTGGTCAGATGAGACCAAAATTGAACTTTTTGGTCTGAACGTAAAACTATATGTCTGGTGAAAACCCAATACATCTTTCCACCCAAAGAACACCATGCCTACAGTAAAGCACGGCGGTGGCAGCATCCTGTTGTTGGGGTGTTTCTTCAGCAGGGACTGGAGCACTTGTCAGGATAGAAGGGAAAATGGACAGTGCAAAATACCGACAGATTCTTGAGGAGAACCTGCAGCCCTCTGCCAGGAAGTTGAAAATGGGAAGATGGTTCATTTTTCAACATGACAATGACCCAAAGCACACCGCCAAAGCAACCATACAGTGGCTGAAGGACAAGAAAGTGAATGTCCTCGAGTGACCTAGTCAGAGCCCCGGCCTAAATCCCATCGAGAATCTGTGGAATGACTTGAAGAGTGCGGTCCATGAGCAGTCACCATGCAATTTAACTGAGCTTGAACAATTCTACAAGGAAGAATTAGCAAATATTGCACAGTCTAGGTGTGCAAAGTTAGTAGAGATGTATTCAAAGAGACTCATGGCTGTAATTCAAGCAAAAGGTGGTTCCACCAAGTATTAACTCGGGGGTGTTCACTTATCCAAATAGGGTAATTTACTGTTTTCATTTTCAATCATTTTCAGAGATGATTTTTTTTCACTTGGATATTGTGGGTTACTGTGTGTAAATAAAACCTGAAAAAATCTGATTTTGATGTGTTTTCATTTCAGGCTGTAAGGCAACAAAAGGTGAACATTTTGAAAGGGGGTGGTGACTTTTTATACCCACTGTATGTCTCCTTGCTAATACAGTGCCTTCAGAAAGTATTCATACCCCTTGACTTATTCCACATTTTGTTGTTACAACCTGAATTCAAAATGGATTACATTTACTTATTTTCTCACCCATCTACACATACAGAAAGTATTAGATCCCCTGCTGATTTTGTACTTTTGCCCACTGATAAAGACATGATCAGTCTATAATTTTAATGGTAGGTTTATTTGAACAGTGAGAGACAGAATAACAACAAAAAAATCCAGAAAAACGCATGTCAAAAATGTTATAAATTGATTTGCATTTTAATGAAGGGAATAAGTATTTGACCCCTCTGCAAAACATGACTTAGTACTTGGTGGCAAAACCCTTGTTGGCAATCACAGAGGTCAGACGTTTCTTGTAGTTGGCCACCAGGTTTGCACACATCTCAGGAGGGATTTTGTCCCACTCCTCTTTGCAGATCTTCTCCAAGTCATTAAGGTTTCAAGGCTGACGTTTGGCAACTCAAACCTTCAGCTCCCTCCACAGATTTTCTATGGGATTAAGGTCTGGAGACTGGCTAGGCCACTCCAGGACCTTAATGTGCTTCTTCTTGAGTCACTCCTTTGTTGCCTCGGCCGTGTGTTTTGGGTCATTGTCATGCTGGAATACCCATCCACGACCCATTTTCAATGCCCTGGCTGAGGGAAGGAGGTTCTCACCCAAGATTTGACGGTACATGGCCCCGTCCATCGTCCCTTTGATGCGGTGAAGTTGTCCTGTCCCCTTAGCAGAAAAACACCCCCAAAGCATAATGTTTCCACCTCCATGTTTGACAGTGGGGATGGTGTTCTTGGGGTCATAGGCAGGATTCCTCCTCCTCCAAACACGGCGAGTTGAGTTGATGCCAAAGAGCTCGATTTTGGTCTCATCTGACCACAACACTTTCACCCAGTTCTCCTCTGAATCATTCAGATGTTCATTGGCAAACTTCAGACGGGCCTGTATATGTGCTTTCTTGAGCAGGGGGACCTTGTGGGCGTTGCAGGATTTCAGTCCTTCACAGCGTAGTGTGTTACCAATTGTTTTCTTGGTGACTATGGTCCCAGCTGCCTTGAGATCGTTGACAAGATCCTCCCGTGTAGTTCTGGGCTGATTCCTCACCGTTCTCATGATCATTGCAACTCCACGAGGTGAGATCTTGCATGGAGCCCCAGGCCGAGGGAGATTGACAGTTATTTTGTGTTTCTTCCATTTGCGAATTTATCGCACCAACTGTTGTCACCTTCTCACCAAGCTGCTTGGCGATGGTCTTGTAGCCCATTCCAGCCTTGTGTAGGTCTACAATCTGGTCCCTGACATCCTTGGAGAGCTCTTTGGTCTTGGCCATGGTGGAGAGTTTGGAATCTGATTGATTGATTGCTTCTGTGGACAGGTGTCTTTTATACAGGTAACAAGCTGAGATTAGGAGCACTCCCTTTAAGAGTGTGCTCCTAATCTCAGCTCGTTACCTGTATAAAAGACACCTGGGAGCCAGAAATCTTTCTGATTGAGAGGGGGTCAAATACTTATTTCCCTCATTAAAATGCAAATCAATTTAACATTCTTCAAGCTCTGTCAAATTGGTTGTTTATCATTGCTAGACAACCATTTTCAAGTCTTGCCATATATTTTCAAGTAGATTTAAGTCAAAACTGTAACTCAGCCACTCACGAACAGTCAATGTCTTCTTGATAAGCAACTCCAGTATAAATTTGGCCTTGTGATTTAGGTTATTGACCTGCTGAAAGGTGAATTCATCTCCCATTGTCTGGTGAAAAGCAGACTGAACCAGGTTTTCCTCTAGGATTTTCTCTGTGCTTAGCTCAATTACGTTTATTTTTTATCCTGAAAAACTCCCCGGTCCTTAATGATTACTAGCATACACATAACATGATGCAGCCAACACTATGCTTGAAAATATGGAGAGTGGTACCCAATAATGTGTTGTATTGGATTTGCCCCAAACATAACACTTTGTATTCAGGAGAAAAAAAAAA
Organism: Coregonus lavaretus; assembly: GCF_964263955.1. NCBI lineage: Eukaryota > Metazoa > Chordata > Actinopteri > Salmoniformes > Salmonidae > Coregonus > Coregonus lavaretus. The sequence goes on along the minus strand of NC_139998.1, from coordinate 6,355,905 downwards.
TTGCTTTGCCACATTATTTTTGCAGTATTACTTTAGTGCCTTGTTACAAACAGGATGCAGGTTTTGGAATGTTTTAATCTGTACAGGCTTCCTTCTGTCAATGAAGTTAGTATTGTGGAGTAACTACAATGTTGTTGATCCATTCTCAGTTTTCTCCTATCACAGCCATTCATCTCTGTAACTGTTTTAAAGTCACCATTGGCCTCATGGTGATATCCCTGAGCTGTTTCCTTCCTCTCCAGCCACTGAGTTAGGAAGCACGCTTGTGTAGTGACTGGGTGTACAAACATCCAAAGTATAATTAATAACTTCACCATGCTCAAAGGGATATTCAATGTATGTTTGTTTTTTACCCATCTACCAATAGGTGCCCTTCTTTACGAGGCATTAGACAACCTCCCTGGTCTTTGTGGTTGAATCTGTGTTTGAAGTTCACTGCTCGACTGTGGGACCTTACAGATAATTGTATGTGTGGTGTACAGAGATATGAGGTAGTCATTCAAAAATGATGTGCAATCTATTATGTGATTTGTTAAGGGCATTTTTACTCCTGAACTTATTTAAGCTTGCCATAACAAGGGGGGTTGAATACTTATTGACTAAAGACATTTCAGCTTTTCATTTTTTATTAATTTATAAAATGTTTGAAAACATAATTCCATTTTGACATTATGCAGTATTGTGTGTAGACCAGTGACAGAAAAAATCTAAATTTAATCCATTTGAAATTCAGGCTGTAAAAGACAAGGGGTTTGAATACTTTCTGAGGCATTGTACAACTGAGCATGACTTTGAAGGGCTGGTAGATGTATTCGATGTCAACCTGTTTCTACAGAGTTTCTCAAAACGTTTTCTGGTACTTGGCTGCACCATGCTCTGTCACCAGTAGAGGGAACTCTTTCTTAGACCCTTTTCAGAATAGTGAGCCGAACCAAGCCAAGCTGTGTTGTGCTGGCCTCAGTAGCCTTGTTACACATCCACCACTGAAATACTGAGTCAGGTCGACTCATCTCTCAGCCATCACTAGTTCACTTCTCCAGTCGCATTAAACTCACTGGTTATATTGGCATTCATTGACTGCTGCTTTGCCATGCCTCCTACAGAGAGTGACATCAGGGCATGTCTCTGATTCACCAGTATGCTTATGGGAAAGTGTCTGTCAGTGCATATTTATGCCAGCAAGTCTGGGTCATGGGTATACGTTTTTAAGGTCTGTGTGTTTGTGAGTGGGACTGGTGGTATTCAATGCCTCATAAAAGAGGAAGAGTGAGTGTGTGTGTGTGTGTGTGTGTGTGATGGAAGGAAATAGACATAGGTGTGCCAAGTGAGATGTACAGCAGCCCAGTAGAGGTAGTGAGAGCAGTACAGGAGGAAGGGGAAACTACACTACAGATTTAGAGCAAAACACTAAACCAAACTGTGGTCTGGAAATCTAAAACCAAACCAGACTTGACGTCAGTCTACTCCTCTGAGAGGAAGCTGTGGTCAGTATAACCAGTGTTTCTCTGTGGCTTGTTGTGTTTGTATAAAGGGGTGCTGACTGGTGCCTGTTTGAAGTAACTGTGTTAGTGCACACCCATATTTTGTGTGTGTGTGTGTGTGTGTGTGTGTGTGTGTGTGTGTGTGTGTGTGTGGTGTGTGTGAGAGAGAGAATAGTAACTTATCTTTGTATGAATTGTTATAAAGGCCAGCGAAGAACCTGCTGTCACTCAAGTTGTGTTGGAAATCCCCTCATACATGCTGACCTGATTGCTCACTCAGATGTAAGGTTTCAGGAATGTAAGATGTATGCAGTAGCTAGATTTCATACCTACTCATAGAATTACATCAGTATTTGTAACAACATAATCTGGGTAATGTTATATCTTCATATAACATGTTTGGTAAAATCATTACATTCATTATTGTCATCATCTTCATCAGTGCTCATTTTGAATGTATACATGAAGTGTCTTGGCCCTTCCCACAGGGCACAAACTGGTTGAATCAACGTTGTTTCTACGTAATCTATCAATGTATTGTGACGTGGAATCTATACAGAAAATACACTGGATTTGAAAAAAGTCATCAACTGTTGTTTTGAGGGTGGAATTTAAACCAGAGGAATATGTCATCATTGTAACCAATTTTCAACATAGACAAGCCTTGTATAAAATATGTTGAATTTGTGCCTTTGAAATAACGTCATATCTTCAACGTTATATCCACTATTAGAAAAAAAAACTATAGACTGAGCAGCACCTCCTACTGGAGAGTTGATCAATCTTCAGCTACTAATTTGGTCTCCCATCCAGGGTTTTAACCAAGCCCTGCTTTGCTTTGATATGTCACTGACTACTACCAATGTGCTATTGTGAGAATGATTATTGAGAGATCTCTTAATAACTAAATACAGAGTACAAAACATTAGGAACACCCGAGTGGCGCAGCGATCTAAGGCACTGCATCTCAGTGCTTGAGGCGTCACTACACACCCCTTGGTTCGATTCCAGGCTGTATCACAACCGGCCGTGATTGGGAGTCCCATAGGGCAGCGCACAATTGGCCCAGCGTCGTCCGGTGTAGGCCGCCATTGTAAATAAGAATTTGTTCTTATCTGACTTGCCTAGTTAAATAAAGGTAAAATATTGAGTTCCACCCCCTTTTGCCCTCAGAACAGCCTCAACTCGTCATGGCATGGACTCTACAAAGTGTCGAAAGAATTCCACAGGGATGTTGGCCTATGTTGACTCCAATGCTTCCCACAGTTGTGTCAAGTTGGCTGGATGTTCTTTAGGTGGTGGACCATTCTTGATACATACAGGAAACTGTTGAGTGTGAAAAACCCAGCAGCGTTGCAGTTCTTGACACACTGAAACTGGTGCGCCTGGCACCTACTACCATACCCCATTCGAAGGCACTTCAATCCTCTGTCTTGCCCATTCCCCCTCTGAATGGCACACATACACAATCCATGTCTCAATTGTCTCAAGGCTTAAAAATCCTTATTTAACCTGTCTCCCCTTCATTTACACTGATTTGAAGTGGATTTAACAGGTGACATTAATAAGGGATCATAACTTTCACCTGGATTCACCTGGTCAGCAGGGCCTGATTAAGAAATCATAGGCCCCGGGGCTGTAAGTGCCAAAATAAAGGAAACAATTGCATGAACCAGGGATACAAAGTATATGTTATGGTGTGGGGTGCATTTTCCTGGCGTGGTTTAGGTCCACTTGTAGAATCTATGCCAAGGTGCATTGAAGCTGTTCTGGCAGCTTGTGGTGGCCCAACGCCCTATTAAGACACTTTATGTTGGTGTTTCCTTTATTTTGGCAGTTACCTGTATGTGTTTGCGATAAAACTTAATCCATAGTTATTTTTTAGAAACTATTGATCCTCTGTGGCTAAATTATGATATCTGGTGTATTTTGAACATTGAGAGCGGGCTCCTGTAGTTGGATAAAACATATATTTTGTTTTGGCCTCTTGGGTATAATTATTGTGCAATTTATATCTATAAGCTACATTCTTTTTTTTTTCTTCATTATTTCTGGCATTAGTGCATAAGCCCTAAACTTTAGGACCTAATTGTACGCACGCCAAGTAGTCTACACACCAATCGACAAAAAAATGACAATTTCGGAGTTTAATTCAATAAAAGTTGTCGAAGGAGAGTTGAAAATAAAGAGAAGGGAGGGCCAGAAAAGTAATGTTTGGGAAATATTTGGGGAAGTGGTAAAAGAGGATGATAGCAGTGACGGCTATGTTAAGTGTAATGATTGTTTAGACAATCACAAGATGGGACTTCCAATAGGCCTATGGCACGTCAAGGGAACTGTAGCCTACTGTTCAGATGGGTTAAATGGGAACTGAAATCTGGACACTGACTGTAGGTCTATAACCTCTCACATAGCCTTAATATTAACTCCTGCAGAATTAAGCATTTACTGCAGTAAAATGATACACCAAATGTAGGCAAAATTTTGACTCGGGAAGAGGAGTGGAGAAATAGGATTTATTTCATTCAGCCTCTTGAGAGAATGCGAATTATCAGTTAGATACCATCTGTAGAGGTGCTATCTTTATCAGCATCATAAAAGCTGATAGCCTAGTATTTCAACCACATAAAATATGCATCCAAGCCGAACTGAAATCTTATAAGAAACATGTTGGGTCATTTTCTTTAAAACCGGTCAGACTGATGTTATTTGGATATTTTCCACAGAAATTCTTTCCAGTTTTTTTTTGTTATTGCATTTTCTCCCCGGTTCCTAAACATCTTTGCTCAGCGAAAGAAGATGATAGAGAGAACTTTACTGATGTCACCTAGATCGAAGCATTAATGACATTATTCTGCTGAGCAAGGGTTTACTTAGTCTTCTGGGGCAACATATAATGACAAGAGAAGCTACATGTATTTAATTATAGACAAGTTGACTAACAAACAGCCTACCAAAATGTCAGAAATTATAAGCAGAAACATATCTAAATCAGGCAACAAAAATCTCCTGCACCCCCTGTCAGAAAATCATTCCGCCATCTTTGACTGTAGCCTATAGAGCATTTTCTATATTTGCGGGTAAAGACAATTTATGCTTGCTCTAGAAATGCATCTGGAGGCTACATATGGAGGGTTTGCTGAGCTTCCGGAGGCTTGCAGAGGCCAAATCAAGCTCCGTACCCCATCGCTGTACGCCTCCCAAATTTTTTAACAATGCCGAGGGCTCCGTATAGCTCTGCATTGACATGATTGGTTGACGGTAGGTGGGGGCGGGAGGTCCTATATAAACACAAACTCACTTCCTTGACAACTTCCTACACAACAGTTCTTCTCTGCGCCACGAAGCGCAAGAAGTATGAACGCTCTGACTTCTGCGGAAGCTGCGTCGCAGTAAATGCTGTATGGCCACTGCAGACTGCGGATTGACCATGCAGAGCCTTTAAGGTCCTCTGTAGCTCAGCTGGTAGAGCACGGCGCTTGTAACGCCAAGGTAGTGGGTTCGATCCCCGGGACCACCCATACACAAAAATGTATGCACGCATGACTGTAAGTCGCTTTGGATAAAAGCGTCTGCTAAATGGCATATTATATTATATATTATTATTAAGAGTTGGGTGCGGGCCTCAGATTTTCACTTTATCACATATAGTCAGGCGGTTGCGGATGTGTTATTAGCAATTGCCGGTGGGTGCAGGTGAACAAACAGCTGACCCGCACACCACTACAGTCTATGTCATGGAAATAATGTTTTGTACACTCAGTGTTGGTATCAATTTATTCCAAAGGGCAGGTTTTAACAGAGCAAATTAAATGTAACCATACTTTATGTCATATACTGCATCATCAATGATACTATTTAGGCCTATATAGCATTTGCAAAGTCATCAACAGCTTTTGTTTCAATTCAACCCAGAATTCAACTAAAAATAGACAATACATTTAGGCTTAGGGTTTCATGCTTTGGTTGATTTCAAATGTAATCTTCAAGTTAATCATTCATTTGTTGGATTCACATCTCCAACTCAACCAAAAATCGAAATTAGAGAATAGGATTCAGTTAAATCAAAGTGCATTTAAAGTTAAATTAGATTTAGTCCTATTCTTTAACTTAGATTTTTGGTTTAGATGGAGATGTGAATCCAACATATCAATTATTAATAAACTGGATATTTAATTGTGTTTGGTTGTCAATGCAACCAAATGTCAACATTTGAAGGAGATGTTATCTTCTGCTTGGATAGTTCCATCTGTGCCACTGACTTTAGTCTGGCTTTAAAAGGCCCAATGCAGCCGTTTTTATCTCAATATCAAACCATTTCTGGGTAACAATTAAGCACCTTACTGTGATTGTTTTCAATTAAAATGCTAAAAAAAATAGCTATTTCTCAAGCAAGAATTTTGCTAGGACTGCCTGGCAGTGGTCTGAGTGGGGAGGGGAAAACTAGCTGTTATTGGCAGAGAGGTTTGGAACTCTCTTTCTTATTGGACTATTAACTAATTTACCACCTGGTGATGTCACCAGGCAAGCCAAAACTCCATCCCTCCAAAACAGGCTGACATTTCAGGTGGCCTTTTTCAAATAGCTCTTACACTAAAAGGGCATTATCATAATTGTCATAATTTTACAGTATTATTCCAACCTCGTGTGGAAATACAGTGCATTCGGAAAGTATTCAGACCCCTTCACTTTTTCCACATTTTGTTATGTGACAGCCTTATTCTAAAATTGATAAAATTGTTTTTTTACTCATCAATCTACACACAGTACCCCATAATGACAAAGCAAAAACAGGTTTTTATACATTTTTGCGAATGTATAAAAAATAAAACATGGAAATATCACATTTACAGTGCATTCGGAAAGTATTCAGACCCCTTTACTTTTTCCACATTTTGTTACGTTACAGCCTTATTCTAAAATTGATGAAATTATTTTACCCCTCATCAATGTACACACAGTACTCCATAATGACAAAGCGAAAAACAGGTTTTTAGATTTTTTTGCAAATTTATAACAAACTTAAAACAGAAATACCTTATTTACATACGTATTCAGACACTTTGCTATGAGACTCGAAATTGAGCTCAGGTGCATCCTGTTTCCATTGATCATCCTTGAGATGTTTCTACAACTTGATTGGAGTCCACCTGTGGTAAATTCAATTGATTGGACATGATTTGGAAAGGCACACACCTGTCTATATAAGGTCACACAGTTGACAGTGCATGTCAGAGCAAAAACCAAGCCATGAGGTCGAAGGAATTGTCCGTAGAGCTTCAAGACAGGATTGTGTCGAGGCACAGATCTGGGCAAGGGTAGCAAAACATTTCTGCAGCATTGAAGGCTTTAATCGCTGCCAAAAGTGCTTCAACAAAGTACTGAGTAAATGGTCTGAATACTTCTGTAAATGGGATATTTCCTGTTTTTATTTTGACCTGTTTTTACTGTGTCATTATGGGATATTGTGTGTAGATTTGATGAAGAAAAAACAAACAATTTAATCAATTTTAGAATGAGGCTGTAACGTAACAAAATGAGGAAAAAGTGAAGGGGTCTGAATACTTTCCGAATGCACTGTATATGTAAAACACGTTTATGTTTTATTAACATAATCGGAACCATCTTACAGATCAGATCGCATTCACACATCTCCAGAAGTTGCATTGCATTCGTGCCACGGACGTTGTAACCATAAAACCAGGAAGGTGAATCATTCTAATAAGATCGGTTGTAATAAAATTAAACGAAAATCAAGCAATCTGTATATGGGCAGTGTGCGTCAGGGCTGGATAGGCTGTGTTTCACCTGTCAAAATTGATACCTTAACCAACTGTGTTACCACTAAAACCAGTTTTTGGTTTGTCTTAAATATCCCTATCAGCGCTGCCTGAAATTAGCACTTTGGATCATGTTTTTAAGGACACACCTCAAATTTTTCCACCCTGCCCATCTGAGCGCAAGCAAGCTGACGTAAGACAGGCAAATTGCCGAACCTGGCCTTAGCGCTGGAAAATGGAAGTGTGCCAGTTTTTACATGATGAAATTGCAACTAACCTACGTTTGACACTAGCACTGCCTTAACGCCAGCCAAAAATAGAGCCCCGGGAATTCAACAAACTTCTGGCTGTCGTTTTGAGTGGGTGAATAAAGTTTTGAAATCTCATTGATCAACGTCTCAACCAAATATTACCCACATTTCCACATTGAAATGACATGGTGTGTCCAGTATGTTGTTCAAGTAACACTATCACCTCAGACCTGTGTGTGAAAATCTTTAGCTGCTTCTCCAGCTGTATAGCTGTCTTTTATAAGATATTCTATTATATAAGGATCTGTTGTCATAGCAGCAGGGCAGGCTATAGTGATTGTTACTAAGGACTTGTCTGTCTGTCTGTAGGCTGCCTGGAGACCTCTCAGGTGCAATCTTATGTAACACCAGTGTTTATGTCACATCAGTCACCTGGCCCTCAGCGGCAGGGTAAACATAATGGGATCATATTAGACTGCACTGCTATTTCTCTGTGGGCTTATAGAGATTGTGGCTATCATAATTGCCATTATAAACTGGGTGGTTCCAGCCCAGAATGCTGATTGGCTGACAGCTGTGGTAAATAAGACCGTATACCACGGGTATACCTGGAGAGCCCGACCTCAGTCGTGTACCTCTCTATTCTGATGCAGGAGCTCCCACTTCAGGACCAGGACCTACAGAACCTTGTCCAGCTACTCAAAACCATAGCCCTCTAGTCTCCTCTACTATATACAACTATTTTATTTCTACTGTTACAGCCAAATCTTTACATTTTTCCTATCAGAACTGCAAAGGCTGAAGGTATAGCGCTTCTGATAGATACATCATTGATTGACTTTTATTTGAAATCAATAGTCCCCTGTAGCTCAGTTGGTAGAGCATGGCGCTTGCAACGCCAGGGTTGTGGGTTCGTTTCCCACGGGGGGGTCAGTATGAAAAATGTATGCACTCACTAACTGTAAGTCGCTCTGGATAAGAGCGTCTGCTAAATGACTAAAATGTAAATGTAATATACTGATAAGTTATATTAGCATGATTTAGCTTATTCATCATTCATAATTAATATTTGCTTCATTCATGTGACGACCAATACCTCACGAGGCTTCTTCTCTCTAAGCTGAGACCTTGAAACTGAGATATCCATTTCTCTAAACAAGGATTCGTTCAATCAGTCACTTGCATGAACACAGAAATTGGTTTATAAAAAAGCACAAACAGAACACAGAAATTGGTTATTAGAAAAGCACAAACATAAACATTTCCATAACATTCCATCCTCTTATCACTTGTGTGATAATAATCATTACATTTTAATATAAGCATTTAGATTTGAGCTTCTATATCATAAAATTCTATACTCCTATTAAAGTAAGGGAAATCAACACAGAAAAAAACCAGACACTTCATCATTTCAAGCTCTTCATTCTGGGTTATACAATCTAATTAGTACGGTAATACTATCATCATCATAAAGGTTATACTTCTGTTAACGGGAGTGAATTTATCAAAAATAAACACACATACACAGCATGTTAAATAACACAATTTAGACAAACTAAGAAAAAAAAACACACTGCAGCCCATTTGGTGATTTGGGATCCCCAACTTCCAAACAGGGATTCCAACCAAGTTGCAGGCGTCCACTCTGGTTGTGGGGAATTATTCTTAGCAAAAGCAGCAATGTATTTGGCGAGATCAGTCATATTAGAAGAGTGATCTGGGACAAAAGTACAACATTCATTGCCAATGATTGCACAAGAGTCCCCTTCACCTGCCAAAAGATAGTCAAGAGCCTCTCTGTTTTGCAGAGCCAATTTTTGCAATTCTTTTAGCATTGCCAATTTTCTCTATGTCTCTAGAGATCTCCCAAATTTGGTCAAGGGCACATGCATATTGACTTTCACAGGGAAAAGAGAGAGAACACTTGTTATAACAGTTTCACACCAACCTTGATAAGAATGAGATTGGGGCAAGGTTAGCCCAAGCTACAATCTAGTGGCTCTCCTCACATTTTAGGGGAATAGCTCTGTCTCTAGAAGCCTCGCCTTTCCAAATCATAATTATAACTATTGATAAATTATCCAACCCAAATTTAGAATGACAGTCCTTAGTGCTTCACGTTGGTTCTATCACTTTAATTTAAGACCCTCAACTTAGCACACACCGATACTGGCAGAATGTACATTTACATTGACGTACAGTATATTAATCTCATCATATCTATCATTAACTTTTCTCATCACTTGTGGTAATGACAGATTGGTATCTCAATGCATTCTTAGTCTAAATTACTATACATTTCAATCAACCTGATACCTCAAATAAACAATTTCGGATAAGCCTAAATCAATTACGGGCACGGTTGACTACCCCCCTCCCTCCCGGCACTCATCCTTCTGGCATTTCTTCATGTTCTTCTTCAGATAGTGTTTCAGTTCGTCTTTTTAATAGCACATGTTCAAAGTGGATGGCCCTTGATAATGTCTCACCTGAGCCGCCCCTGTCCTTTACAGTCCATTATGTCTAGTCCATTTTCCTAACAGTACACCAGCAAGTTTTAACGGGATCTCTCTCCATGCTCACTCCACGTGGACTCATGTTGCACTCCTGAGAGAAAAAGGCATGAGAGAAAAGGCAGTTGATAGCTTCGACTGGATGCTGTGTACAGGTTGTTGGCTCAGACTCAGGTATCACTGTTCTTGGTCAAATTATCTAGACACCATCTGTGGTCACCTTCGCCATAACCTCGAGATAGGATAGTGCGTACGGTAAAAATTGGCTAAAGAATCACACATTTCTTTCCACAGGGCCGTGGGGTGAGATAGGGATGCAGCTTAAGCCCCACCCTCTTCAGTTTAGGACATTTCTGATTCAGGAAATCCAGACAAATTATTTACTGTATGACATATTATTACTACTACCAATATTCTTAATACAGTTTTCTAAAACAAATGTCAAAGAGAATAACAACACACAGTTGAAACAAAACAAAATCTCCCAAATTGGCTTATACTCCCCTATCATCTTGGCTGCAGAGTTACAGGGTCAGGGAGTCAGAGGGCTAATCCTTAGGGAGAAATCCCGACCATCCAGCAGACACAATCTTCTGCCATTTGTTATTGAAGCAAGACAAAAACAAAGAACAGAAAAGAAAACAACAACAGCAATACACATATCACTTGATGTGGGGAAAACTTCAATCCATTTGGAGTAACTGTCAACCATTAACAACATATATTTGTTGCTATTCCAGTTTCAACTGTTCTGCCTGCGGCTACGAAACCCCTACCTGTCCCAGACCTGCTGTTTTCAACTCTTAATGATCGGCTATGAAAAGCCAACTGAGAGACCTGAGCCCTAGGACCATACGTCGGGACTACCGGCCGTGGTGACTCCTTGCTGTCCCCAGTCCGCCTGGCCTTGCTGCTATTCCAGTTTAAACTGTTCTGCCTGCGGTTATGGAACCCCTACCTGTCCCAGACCTGCTGTTTTCAAACTCTTAATGATCGGCTATGAAAAGCCAACTGAGATTTATTCCTGATTATTATTTGACCATGCTTGTCACTTATGAACATTTTTGAACATCTTGGCATGGTTCTGTTATAATCTCCACCCGGCACAGCCAGAAGAGGACTGGCCACCCCTCATAGCCTGGTTCCTCTCTAGGTTTCTTCCTAGGTTTTCGCCTTTCTAGGGAGTTTTTCCTAGCCACCGTGCTTCTACACCTGCATTACTAGCTGTTTGGGGTTTTAGGCTGGGTTTCTGTACAGCACTTCGAGATATTAGCTGATGTAAGAAGGGCTATATAAAATAAAATTGATTGATTGATTGATATTTCTTCTATTTACAGGCATGTATTTGAAGAAAATCAATTTCCATATTCCCCTTTGGACACATGACTCACATCGTGATTAATGCGTCCAGAATACCAACAACACTGCCTGTTAAATCAAAAATAAACAAATTTGAATAACAAATCAAATTAGAATTACAACTCTTGATAACGCCATAAGGAAATCATTGTATCCCATAAGGTAATGGTAAAATAGACTAGAGACAGGTGTCCCTCATTCAGGGGCAGCGCTCTCTCTGTCTTTTCGTGGTCTGAATCACACATGGGACTATTGATAAATTACTAATTATTAGTGTTTACATAGCCCATTTAAATCTCACCCAATGTCTCCAGTCTTTCTAGTGAGGGTGATCAGGCCTCATCAGGAAGTCAGAACAGAGGTCAGTCAGCCCTATTAAGTGAGTGTTTGTTTTCCTGTACATTATTTTAAGATATTTCAAACATTTCAAACATTTTGTGTATCAGGTTTACATTGGGTTTTTCAGTACATTTCTTCTAATCAAGAGAATTTATATGTGTGCACCCAAAATTCTGACAATAGAAACGTCAGAAAATTTCATTTGTGTACAGCATCCTGAAACCAAAATAAAAAGACCCCACACAATAAATCAAACAGAGTATGTGTGGGTGCTGGCATGTATATAGTAAAAAATCGTAGGGTAAAAACAAACAAAATGGCCAGGCAATACTTAATTTTGGAGCTCCCTTAACAGCTGGATCGGGTACCTTTAACTGCTCTCCTAAAGCACTTGCCTTAGGAAGCCTTTCAAAGGGAGCGATACAGAATCATTGATAAACATGAAGAAGAAAAAAACTTGGTAGCGGACATTCCATCAGTCGTATACAGAATTACACTTCAGACACATCAGATGATACAGTGTCAGGTCAAGCTAAATAGGCACCTTCTAAATTAAACAATCCCAGAGCCCCTCTCTTGTAATCGTTGTCATTTTGACCTGTTGCGTTGACATACAATTCTGTACAAACTGTCCCTGGTACATAAACTTAGTCAAAATATAAAACCTGTTGTTTAACAAATCTGCTAGGACCTTCAAAAAGTTGGTGCTGGCTTATCAGCTCAATATTCGGTACTAAAACATTTACTTGGATGTATTTCATTCTGGACACAGTTCCATGTAATGGAAACAGATTATTGTTTTTTTAGATGACATTATTTACTTAAATCACACGTGTCTTATTCAATTATTCATACCTCTGTCCTAAATTTCCCCACTGTGTCTCTTACAGCCTGTTTGAGTTCTGTGTGTACTGGCAGCTATCTATTGTTCCACAGGAAGCTTATCTCTAACCCAAACAACAGATGACTTAAACATGTGTGCAGTGGACCAGGCCTTGAAGAGTGAGCGGCCTCTAATTTAATATCAGTCCCAATGCTCAATCCCCCTGTCTTACTTCTTCAAATTACTAAGATATTGCATTACTGGAGTGCTATCTGAAAGCCAATTACCATTCACTTTGTATCTTTCACTAGTCTCTATATCTGTTTCCTTCAACTTGGACTCCCTTCCCAATAGGAAGACCTCAATCACTACTGCTAATACACACTGATCACTCTCAAACAACATTCTGCTTTTTCCCCTATTGCAATGTTTAAAACAAAACAAAACAAACATGATAACTTTCTCCATATTGGAAGGCATTTTTTTCATTTTAGTCTACCCTAACAACGTTACTCTATATATTTATTTCAAATTTCTGTTGGATATTCACTTTCTGCTTCACAATTATTAAATGTATATTATTTTAAGATTCATATGTAATGTGCCAAATTTATAAAATACAACGGTCAATTCAGAAGGGGAGAGATAAACAGTCATTATAACTGAGCTAGCACTGCCTATATGTCCACTGTCATTGGAATGTTCCAACCATAAGGTTTCTGGCACCTGAGACAAAATAGACTGGGAGGCAGTGTCAGACCGCGCCTCCTCCTGTGGGAGTGGTTCAATTTGCCTGCTTACTCATTGGTTTAATATCTCATCATTTGGGATATCAATGAAAACTCTATCAGGAGTACAATCAATTGTAGCCTTAAGTTTAGTTAACAGAAAATAATGTTCAACATTAATTGGTTATATTTATAGTTTTATTGGTTAGGGGTAAGTCAAGTCCCGTACAATGCTTTAACCTTATCATACCTCAAATGATCCATAAAGGGACCACTCTGAACATTTCTCAGAATACTTTTTTACATCACTTACATACGTCTACGTGTGGGTGTGCAAGTTGTGTATATATATTTTTTTTTCTATTGTTACTTCATCAGATCTCTAGTAAACCATTATACTCAATATTATATTACTTTATCTCTAGTAACCCATTATACATTTGTGTAACATCACAAATTCCTCCTCTACACTATTGTTCTAGTCATACTGGGGTTTAAATATTCACTCTAGTGTTCTATTTAACAGCATATTCGGGAATAATATTCTCTTCTTTCATATCTCCATACAGAATCCCTTTATAACGTTATAAATCTTTAGGTTTTCACCTCCACACCGCAGCAACGATCACAGCGCAGCAGCCCGAGAGGTACACATCTCTTTCATATTGAGGAAATCAGTGTCAGGGGGCTGTTATCCTCTCGAATATTTCAATGGCTTCTCCTGTCAGTGCTCACTACCTGTAGATCGAAGGGTGGTGGTGGATAGAACCCTAGATAATGTTATAGATCGAAAAACCCAGCTCACACAGAACTGGTTGGGGTATTCATTATTTTCCCTATATTAACTATACCTAGGTATTCACACCCACACCACTCCATGTGCATCTATGCACCATATGTATCTTCAACGGTTCTAGCCTTCCAGACACAGTGGTCCCAGACCACATAGACAATTCAGAAATGCCTATAGACCGCTACTTCCTATACATATAAAACAACACTGTGTTCAATAACACCACATGCTATTATTATTAGTCCCAGACTACGATGGGTGGTGGTGGACGGAACCCCAAGATAACGTTATAGATGGAAAAACTCTCTCACACAGAACTGGAAAACTCAGCTCACATTCACACTGGAGCTAGTCCCCTGACAGCTCACATTCACTCAGTACTTTATAGCTAAATTTCAATCTCTTATTATCCAAATTTCAATCAGCTTATTATCCATATTTCTTAATATCCAAATTTCAATCAATCTTATTATCCAAATTTATTTTCTTAATAGTAATAATTTCAATCAATTTATTTATCAAAATTTCAAGCAGCTTAATATGTCATATCTCACAATCACACAACTTTTACAGACCACATAGACAGTTCTCTTATAAATGCCTACAGACAGCTGTCAGCGGGGCATGGTACCGTTACTTGCCCTCACTCTAATCTTCTCTCTAAGACTAGCTCTAGCCTTCTTCCACGTCATATGTATCTTCAACAGTTCCTCTATAGTCTCTACAATCCATAGTATCAATAGTTTCTATAGTCATAAATGCTATGGTCTCTATAGACTCTATAGTCTTGCCACTTCCCGTACATATAGAATAGCACCTTGGGCTATTACTTAAGACTAGTGGTACCCTCTTTCTTTATGTTTAGTTTTATTGGTTATATAATATATTATTTAAAAAATTTATACAAATTAATTTAAATTGACTTACTGAAATCAGTTGCTGTCCCTCAATTGTTCGCGGATAATGTGTCTCCTCCTGGACAGCTCACAGTAAGCGTCTGGTCTAGGTGGGTCTTGTCATCTTTTGGTCAGACAGGAATTTCCCTCACACTTCATAAAATGCGCCACTGGTTTTCCTCGTAGACCCCCACTGGAAACCTCCGCAGGCAGAATCAATCATCCTGTTCGTTGACGCCAAATTGTTGTGGAAATTCTTACACAGGGACACTCAAAGTCAATCTTAAATGAATCATTGTTTATTGTCAGTGTGCTGGAGAGGTTCCAACAAACTCAATGCATCAAGTACACATGTCGATTAGGAGCTCTAACGGGGCAGTCCGGTTAGTTCCCTTATACACTGTAGTATATGTAGTAATGGCGCCGGAGGGGATGGCTGTTGTTTTACGTGTTCCTAACCAACTGTGCTATTTTGTTAGTTTTTTCGCATTGTTTAACTTATTTTATAATATATAATAATAATATATAATAATATAATAATATAATATAATAATAATAAATTATTTTGTAACTTATTGTGTACATAATGTTGCTGCTACCGTCTCTTATGACCGAAAATAACTTCTGGACATCAGAACAGCGATTACTCACTTCGAACTGGACAAAGATTCTTTCTTTAACGAGTCCGACACAAAGGATATTCTGCTTTCTCGGGAACGAGCCCAAATCTCCGTTATTTGCGTGAAGAAAAGACAGAGAAAAAGGGAGCAGAGGTCGAGCTGCCTTCTGAGAATTCCTAGGGGAGTGAGTAAACCTCCACTACCATCCGTACTATTGGCCAACGTGCAATCATTGGAAAACAAAATGGATGATCTACGATCAAGAATATCCTACCAATGGAACATTAAAAACTGTAATATCTTATGTTTTACAGAGTCGTGGCTGAACGACAACATGGATAATATAGAGCTGGCGGGATTTTCCATGCATCGGCAGGACAGAGAAGCTACGTCTGGTAAGACGAGGGGAGGGGGTGTGTGTCTATTTGTCAATAACAGCTGGTGCGTGATGTCTAATATTAAAGAAGTCTTGAGGTATTGCTCGCCTGAGGTAGAGTACCTCATGATAAGATGTAGACCACACTATCTACCAAGAGAGTTCTCATCTATATTATTCGTAGCCGTCTATTTACCACCACAAACCGATGCTGGCACTAAGATCACACTCAACGAGCTGTATAAGGCCATAAGCAAACAGGAAAATGCTCATCCTGAAGCGGCGCTCCTAGTGGCCGGGGACTTTAATGCAGGCAAACTTAAATCCATTTTACCTCATTTCTACCAGCATGTCACATGTGCAACCAGAGGAAAAAATTCTAGACCACCTTTACTCCACACACAGAGAGAGCTCTCCCTCGCCCTCCATTTGGCAAATCTAACCATAATTATATCCTCCTGATTCCTGCTTACAAGCAAAAACTAAAGCAGGAAGAACCAGTGACTCGCTCAGTACGGAAGTGGTCTGATGACGCGGATGCTACACTAAAGAACTGTTTTGCTAGCACAGGGATTCATCCAATGGCATTGAGGAGTATACCACCTCAGTCATCAGCTTCATCAATAAGTGCATCGACGACGTCGTCCCCACAGTGACCGTACGTACATATCCCAACCAGACGCCATGGATTACAGGCAACATCCGCATCGAGCTAAAGGCTAGAGCTGCCGCTTTCAAGGAGCGGGACACTAATCCGGAAGCTTATAAATAATCCCGCTAAGATCTCTCAGACGAACAATCAAAAAGGCAAAACATCAATACAGGATTAAGATTGAATCCTACTACACTTGCTCTGACGCTCGTCGGATGTGGCATGGCTTAAACTATTACTGACTACAAAGGGAAACCCAGCCGCAAGCTGCCCAGTGACGCGAGTCTACCAGACTAGCTAAATGCCTTTTTTGCTCGCTTTGAGGCAAGCAACACTGAAGCATGCATGAGAGCACCAGCTGTTCCGGACGACTGTGTGATAATGCTCTCGGTAGCCAATGTGAGCAAGACCTTTAAACAGGTCAACATTCACAAAGCCGTGGGGCCAGACGGATTACAAGGACGTATACTCAAAGCATGCGCAAACCAATTGGCAAGTGTCTTCACTGACATTTTCAACCTCTCCCTCACCGAGTCTGTAATACCTACATGTTTCAAGCTGACCACCATAGTCCCTGTGCCCAAGGAAGCGAAGGTAACCTGCCTAAATGATTACCGCCCCGTAGCACTCACGTCGGTAGCCATAAAGTGCTTTGAAAGGCTGGTCATGGCTCACATCAACAGCATCATTCCGGATACTCTAGACCCACTCCAATTCGCATACCGCCCCAACAGATCCACAGATGACGCAATCTCAATCGCACTCCACACTGCCCTTTCCCACCTGGACAAAAGGAACACCTATGTGAGAATGCTGTTCATTGACTACAGCTCAGCGTTCAACACCATAGTGCCCACAAAGCTCATCACTAAGCTAAGGACCCTGGGACTAAACACCTCCCTCTGCAACTGGATCCTGGACTTCCTAGGTGGTAAGGGTAGGCAACAACACATCAGAGACCTGGCAGTGTGGTGCCAGGACAACAACCTCTCCCTCAATGTGAGCAAGACAAAGGTGCTGATCGTGGACTACAGGAAAAGGCGGGCCGAACAGACCCCATTAACATCGACAGGGCTGTAGTGGAGTGGGTTGAGAGTTTGAAGTTCCTTGGTGTCCACATCACCAACTCTATTTCTTGAACTGCATTGTTGGTTAAGGGCTTGTAAGTAAGCATTTCACTGTAAGGTCTACACCTGTTGTATTCGGCACATGTGACAAATAAAGTTTGATTTGATTTCATACTGACAAGTTATATTTGCATGATTTAGCTTATTCATCATTCATAATTAATGCTTCATTCATGTGACAGACCAATACCTCACGAGGCTTCTTCTCTCTAAGCTGAGACCTTGAAACTGAGATATCCCTTTCTCTAAAGAAGGTTCTGGGCGTACTGCCAAATTGCAGATACTGATAGTGAGGATTTATTCAATCAGTCACTTGCATGAACACAGACATTGTTTTATAGAAAAGCACAAACAGAACACAGAAATTGGTTATTAGAAAAGCACAAACATAAAACATTTCCATCACAATATGTTCATTGATATTTGATTGATTTGGACCGATAAATGAAGATTCATTTTTGAACAGATCAAAAGTGGGTGTCATAGACAGACAGGGAAATATCAATGCATGTCTGTGAAACAGAGTAGAAGGTCTCTGTCTGACTTCCAAGTAACACTGTGTGCGTGCGTGTGTAATAGAGAGATCATTGTTCCCCTTGCTAGGTGCAGCTGGTTTGTATTTTGGACAGAGGGAGGGATTGTCAGGATGTCGAGTAACGGGTTTGGGTGGTGACTGTTTGAACTGTTTTTGGTACAGCAGCCGTCCAAAGCATTCCTAATAATGCTGCGACAGCACGCAGCTCAGTTGGTAAGAGCACACACATTGGGAGAGGAGAACGGGAGGAGCAGCAGATAATGGAAACTCTCCCACTGGAGGCTGATGGGTTGTCACTGATGATTGACAGTTAGATCGTGGGTGGCAATACTTTATGCAACAATTTCCCACCTCCAGTGAACATGCTTCCAGGATAAGGCTTGATCTGTGTCCAGGAAACCAGGCATTAAACCTGATTCTGACACCTGGTAGTGGTGTGGTGTGAAGGGGATGAGGTGCGGTGCGGTGATGGATTGTAGTGGTGTGTGGGGTTATTAAGGGTAGGTCTGACTCAGCCCACACAGCCTTGGCTCTAGCACAGCAGAGATGGAGTGATTAAGGGATGAAAGGAGGAGAGGAAGGGAGAGGGAGCGACTCATCGTGTGGTCAGCTGACTCAGACCACAGGAACGGTGGGAAGCATGTACAGTTGGAAGTGTGTGTGTGTGTGTGCACGTGCCTGCATGCAGTGTGTGTGTTACCATGCCTTTGGTCTGACAGCCAGGGCTTCCATTAGTTCTGTTTCCCGTCACATGATTGGAATGTTGGAGCAGGATTCCGGTTAGTCCCTCCCACTCACCTGCTAACTTTCACCACGTGGATCCCATTACTTCCTCTTACGTCTTCCCAGGAATTTCCCCTTCTGTGTGGTTTCAACATGGTGAAAGTCATTGGGGCTGTAGTGTAAGTAGTGGTGGATGTAAGCTGTGGTGGGTGTATATAATTCAACAAGTGTCCCTCATTTTATAATTCATATAAATTCATACACTACATGGCCAAATGTATGTGGACACCTGCTCGTCGAACATCTCATTCCAAAATCATGGGCATTAATATGGATTTGGTCCCCCCTTTTCTGCTATAACAGCCTCCACTCTTCTGGGAAGGCTTTCCACTAGATGTTGGAACATTGCTGCTCGAACTTGCTTCCATTCAGCCACAAGAGCATTAGTGAGGTCGGGCACTGATGTTGGGCGATTAGGCCTGGCTCGCAGTCGGCTTTCTAATTCATCCTAAAGGTGTTCGATGGGGTTGAGGTTAGAGCTCTGTGCAGGCCAGTGAAGTTCTTCCACACCGATCTCGACAAACCATTTCTGTATGGGCCTCGCTTTGTGCACGGAGGCATTGTCATGCTGAAACAGGAAAGGGCCTTCCCCAAACTGTTGCCACAATGTTGGAAGCACAGAATCATCTAGAATGTCATTGTATGCTGTAGCGTTAAGATTTCCCTTCACTGGAACTAAGGGGCCTAGCCCGAACCATGAAAAACAGCCCCAGACCATTATTCCTCCACTACCAAACTTTACAGTTGGCACTATGCATTGGGGCAGGTAGCGTTCTCCTGGCAGTACCAAACCCAGATTTGTCCGTCGGACTGCCAGATGGTGAAGCGTGATTCATCACTCCAGAGAACGCGTTTCCACTGCTCCAGAGTCCAATGGCAGCGAGCTTTACACCACTCCAGCCGACGCTTGGCATTGCGCATGGTGATCTTAGGCTTGTGTGCAGCTTTTAGGCCATGGAAACCCATTTCATGAAGCTCCCGACTAACAGTTATTGTGCTGACGTTGCTTCCAGAGGCAGTTTGGAACTCGGTAGTGAGTGTTGCAACCGAGGACAGACGATTTTTACCCGCTATGCGCTTCAGCACTCGGCGGTCCCATTCTGTGAGCTTGTGTGGCCTACCACTTCACGGCTGAGCTGTTGTTGCTCCTAGATGTTTCCACTTCACAATAACAGCACTTACAGTTGACCGGGGCAGCTCTAGCAGGACAGAAATTTGACAAACTGACTTGTTGTGGTCCTCTGTAGCTCAGCTGGTAGAGCATGGCACTTGTAACGCCAAGGTAGTGGGTTCGATCCCCGGGACCACCCATACACAAAATGTATGCACGCACGACTGTAAGTCGCTTTGGATAAAAGCGTCTGCTAAATGGCATATTATTTATTTATTTATTTTGTTGGAAAGGTGGCACCTTATGTCATTGCCACGTTGAAAGACACGGAGCTCTTCAGAAAGGCCATTCTACTGCCAATGTTTGTCTATGGAGATTGCATGGCGGTGTGTTCGATTTTCTACACCTGTCAGCAACGGGTGTGGCTGAAATATCCGAATCCACTCATTTGAATGAGTGTCCACATACTTTTGGTGTATTACATTTACGTAATTTAGCAGACGGTCTTATCCAGAGCGACTTACAAATTGGTGCATTCAACTTATATGATAGCCAGTGGGACAACCACTTTGCTTTTTGTTATGGGGGGGGGGTAGAAGGATTATTTTTATACTATTCCAGGTATTCCTTAAAGAGGTAGGGTTTCAAGTGTCTCCGGAAGGTGGTCAGTGACTCCGCTGTCCTGGCGTCGTGGGGGAGCTTGTTCCACCATTGGGGTGCCAGAGCAGCAAATAGCTTTGACTGGGCTGAGCGGGAACTGTGCTTCCATAGAGGTAGGGGGGCTAGCAGGCCAGAGGTGGATGAACGTAGTGCCCTCGTTTGGGTGTAGGGTCTGATCAGAGCCTGAAGGTAAGGAGGTGCCGTTCCCCTCACAGCTCCGTAGGCAAGCACCATGGTCTTGTAGTAGATGCGAGCCTCAACTGGAAGCCAGTGGAGTGTGCAGAGGAGCGGGGTGACATGAGAGAACTTGGGAAGGTTGAACACCAGATGGGCTGCAGCGTTCTGGATAAGTTGTAGGGGTTTAATGACACAGGCAGGGAGCCCAGCCAACAACGAGTTGCACTAATCCAGATGGGAGATGACAAGTGCCTGGTGTATATAGTGTATATAAATCTCTTTCACCAAAACAATATTTGTTTGCTCATGTTTTGATTGACAACAATGCCAACATGTGATGAATACTGCCGCTGCATTGTGGGAGTGTCAGACTCTGTTTCAAGTGTACCGGAAGTGATTCTAAAAGTATGTGTGTGAGTATGTGTGAATATGTGTGTGACAAGTGAGTATGTATTTCCTTTGTTTGTTTATGAGGTAGAGGATAAGATACGGTGTCACTATGTAAGAGAGTACGGTTCTGTGTGTGTGTGTGTGCGTGTGCGCGCACGCACGCAGATGTGTGTATGAGTAAGTAAGAAAGAGAGAGTGAGTAAGAGAGAGAGACTGATAAAGAGAGCGAGAGAGAGTGCCTCTTGACTCAGTGTAAGAATGACTGCTTGAGTACTGGATGAACAGATCACACCCTCACACTTACATTGAGGAGGAGAGGGAGAGAGGAATGCAGACAGAACGAGGAGAGAGAAGAAGACAGAGAAAGGAGAGAGGAAGGCAAAGAAGAAAGACAGAGGGGAAGGCAGAGAGAGGAAGAGATGGGCTAGCAGGACAGTCTCTCTGGTACCTACGGCTCATAGCATTTATTCCCCATTCTTTCTGTGGGCTTGTATAGAGACAGACATGAGGACTCTGGGAGCTACAGTATAGAATATCTTTATGGAGAGGCTGGGTGGTTGGGCTCCTTACAACCGGAGAGCACAGCAACACAGGCAGCATGGAGATAATGCCTGAGGGACGTCATATGGCTCACCGTTGGCGATTTCAAACAGGTACAGAGTGCCTTTCTGCGTGTTTGTGTAAATGTTACTTTTTTATTCAAGACTATAAATGCAACTGAAATGCACTGTTATAGTAAGTATGTTAAATAATGTTCAATTACATTGTTATATTGGGTAATCTAAAAGTAGATGTTATGTTTTCAGCATTTATAGTGTCTTTATTTTTGT
This sequence comes from Coregonus lavaretus, assembly GCF_964263955.1. Lineage (NCBI taxonomy): Eukaryota > Metazoa > Chordata > Actinopteri > Salmoniformes > Salmonidae > Coregonus > Coregonus lavaretus. The sequence continues at coordinate 6,333,678 of NC_139998.1, read as the reverse complement.
CATAGACGTAGTAACTGCTCATAGAGTAGTGGTAGAATGAAGTGTGTTTGTGTAGTTAAGTACATCTATGAAAACATGTAGTGCATCCAGAAATCAAGCCACAAGACTGTAAATCAATCTCATGTTCTCAGGGCCTGCTCTGACTAGCATGCTAACTAACTGGGCGTCTGTCATGTACTGTACTGTACTGTAGACACCAGAATGTGTGTGTGTGTGTGTGTGTGTGTGTGTGTGTGTTTGCATAAGCAGTGTTTCTGTGTGTCTGTTTCGCTTTCAGTGTTTCTCTCTCTCTCTCTCTCTCTCTCTCTCTCTCTCTCTCTCTCTCTCTCTCTCTCTCTCTCTCTCTCTCTCTCTCTCTCTCTCTCTCTCTCTCTCTCTCTCTCTCTCTCTCTCTCTCTCTCTCTCTCTCTCTCTCTCTCTCTCTCTCTCTCTCTCTCTCTCTCTCTCTCTCTCTCTCTGTGTGTCACTTTCAGACTCTGGTTTCACTGTGTGTGTGTGTATGTGTGACATGTGTGTAAGTTTCACTTTGACTCTGTTTCTCTTCGTCTGTTTCTCTTGTATCCACGTAGCCAATGTAAGTGCTAGATGACCACACCTGGATCTTGTCCTACATTGGCTGTGCATATTTATTGCTATTACTCTTCCTCAGAGTGGCGAGCCTCATTCTGTCAGTTCTATCCTGTATGTGGAGACCCTATTCGCCACGGGGCATGTGGTTACCATGATAATGGACATAAACAAACAGCTCCGTCAAACGTCTAGCAGAGATCGCTACATTGTCAAAACAGCCATCTTTACATTTGTTTATGTACATTTATCTGCATTTATTCCCTATGCAAGTATAGTATTGTAAGTGTCATAACGTTAGATATTATACAATGAGAGAAAAAGTTTGCCTAAAGGTTGTGGCATTATTTTTACACTTATGAGCTACAACGTTAGCTAGCTACTGTTCTATGGTTATACTTTCTAGCTTGGCTACTGTTATGTAACATCTGTTTTTATTTCTAATTTGATATTCTTAAAGCTGCAATATGTAACTTTTTGGGCGACCCGACCAAATGTACATAGCTATGTGAGTTATAGATATGTAATGCTCATTAAAAGCAAGTCTAAGAAGCAGTAGATACAGTGGGGGAAAAAAGTATTTAGTCAGCCACCAATTGTGCAAGTTCTCCCACTTAAAAAGATGAGAGAGGCCTGTAATTTTCATCATAGGTACACGTCAACTATGACAGACAAAATGAGAAAAAAAATTCCAGAAAATCACATTGTAGGATTTTTTAATGAATTTATTTGCAAATTATGGTGGAAAATAAGTATTTGGTCAATATCAAAAGTTTCTCAATACTTTGTTATATACCCTTTGTTGGCAATGACACAGGTCAAACGTTTTATGTAAGTCTTCACAAGGTTTTCACACACTGTTGCTGGTATATTGGCCCATTCCTCCATGCAGATCTCCTCTAGAGCAGTGATGTTTTGGGGCTGTCGCTGGGCAACACAGACTTTCAACTCCCTCCAAAGATTTTCTATGGGGTTGAGATCTGGAGACTGGCTAGGCCACTCCAGGACCTTGAAATGCTTCTTACGAAGCCAGTCCTTCGTTGCCCGGGCGGTGTGTTTGGGATCATTGTCATGCTGAAAGACCCAGCCACGTTTCATCTTCAATGCCCTTGCTGATGGAAGGAGGTTTTCACTCAAAATCTCACGATACATGGCCCCATTCATTCTTTCCTTTACACGGATCAGTCGTCCTGGTCCCTTTGCAGAAAAACAGCCCCAAAGCATGATGTTTCCACCCCCATGCTTCACAGTAGGTATGGTGTTCTTTGGATGCAACTCAGCATTCTTTGTCCTCCAAACACGACGAGTTGAGTTTTTACCAAAAAGTTCTATTTTGGTTTCATCTGACCATATGACATTCTCCCAATCCTCTTCTGGATCATCCAAATGCAACTTCAGACGGGCCTGGACATGTACTGGCTTAAGCAGGGGGACACATCTGGCACTGCAGGATTTGAGTCCCTGGCGGCGTAGTGTGTTACTGATGGTAGGCTTTGTTACTTTGGTCCCAGCTCTCTGCAGGTCATTCACTAGGTCCCCCCGTGTGGTTCTGGGATTTTTGCTCACCGTTCTTGTGATCATTTTGACCCCACGGGGTGAGATCTTGTGTGGAGCCCCAGATCGAGGGAGATTATCAGTGGTCTTGTATGTCTTCCATTTCCTAATAATTGCTCCCACAGTTGATTTCTTCAAACCAAGCTGCTTACCTATTGCAGATTCAGTCTTCCCAGCCTGGTGCAGGTCTACAATTTTGTTTCTGGTGTCCTTTGACAGCTCTTTGGTCTTGGCCATAGTGGAGTTTGGAGTGTGACTGTTTGAGGTTGTGGACAGGTGTCTTTTTATACTGATAACAAGTTCAAACAGGTGCCATTAATACAGGTAACGAGTGGAGGACAGAGGAGCCTCTTAAAGAAGAAGTTACAGGTCTGTTAGAGCCAGAAATCTTGCTTGTTTGTAGGTGACCAAATACTTATTTTCCACCATAATTTGCAAATAAATTCATTACAAATCCTACAATGTGATTTTCTGGAGAAAAAAATTCTAAATTTGTCTGTCATAGTTGACGTGTACCTATGATGAAAATTACAGGCCTCTCTCATCTTTTTAAGTGGGAGAACTTGCACAATTGGTGGCTGACTAAATACTTTTTTTCCCCACTGTATGTTCTATGTGCGCTATTTCTATGCATCCCGTTCTAAAGTTTCGTCTTTGCGTCTTTTACTTTTGGTTTTGTACACCAGCTTCAAACAGCTGAAATTACAATATATTTTTGGTTATGGAAAATATATTTCACAGCGGTTTAGATGGTACAATGATTCTCTACACAATGACTGCTGGTTTTGTCACATAAACTGAAATTAGGTGAACTGTTAGAATTTTATCAACCAGGAAATGACAGAGCGATTTCTACATATTGCACCTTTAAATGTTAGGTTTGCCTTGTTATTATTTGGAATTATGAAATGTTTCCGTTCTGTATTTTCAGTGACACAAATTGTCCAAAAAGCAACTCCTCTCTGGATTTATTAGGCTACTTTTTATGCTAGCTGTCAAACTGTACACCAGAACACAGTGGGGACAGCATAGTAGAAATACTACTTCTACAAGAGCAGATTTGGTGGAATGAGAGAACACTCAACACGTTGAATAAAGAAGAAGAAAGCTTTGAAACTAGATCAGTCTGCTCCATGTCATTCAAAACATCAAGACGATCCCCCAGATCCAGCAAGTCTACAACCAGTATAGCTGCTGTTGAGGCCCGAACAAAGGCAAAGGGAGGCGAAACGAGAGCCTCGTAAGCCCAAAAGGAGATATGAGATGCGAGTGAAGCAAGCCCAGCTCCAAGCCCAACTCAAGGTGGAAGAAACAAGTACAGAGGCTACGTCGGACGCACTTCACCATGAAAGGGAGGCCATGGCTGCCCTAGCTGAAGCTTCAGTGTTTGAAGCAGCTGTGGACACAACTGAGGAGTGTCTCAGCGATCTTCCAGTGATTTCAAGTCAACCCCTACAGAGCACTGAGAAGTACAATGAGGACCATTACAATCAGCTCTCTCAACCAGGGGAGGGCAAACAATTGATGCTGACACAACATTTCCTCTGCTATCAGGAGAAGTAATGCCCATTTCCCTCACTCACCCACAGCACTGCAAGCCCTCCACTTCCTGCACTCTCCCACCCAATGATCTCTCTCTCGACCATCAACCCCAACTAGTCACTCAAACTGAAACCACCAATCCAAACCATTATCCCCCGATGTGAAACCTCTGAGAACCCCCCCTGAAACATCCACCATGTTCGACTTCGCCCCAAATACATGGCCCACCGTGAGTCGTGGCCTTATGACAGCCGGGCTCACAAAATTAGACGACAAGCTAGAAAACTACTGGGCATGGAAGTCAACTTTCCGTAATGCCACTGAATGCCACTGGCTTGGCACTGACTCATCAGAACATGCAAGAAGAGTTACAGTACACATCGCCCACCCAGCAGCTGTACTCAGTATGCTCTGGGAAAGACTTGAAGAATGTTATGGTGCTCCAGAGGTGATCGAGGCAGCTCTCTTCACCAAGGTTGATAATTTCCCAAAGATCGCAAACAAAGATCATCGCAGACTTAGAGCTTGGAAACCTGCTACTGGAGGTGGAGGCAGCCAAAGGGTGGGGAAGGCTACTTACCTGGTCTTTCTTACCTTGACACAGCATGCGGCATCAATCCCATTGTCGAAAATCTCCCTATCAGTCTTCAACAGAAGTTAGTATCACACGGGTCAAGCTACATTGTGTTGCATTTCCCCCTTTTACATTTTTTTGCAGCTTTATTCGGAATGAAGCAAAAATAAGGAACAACCCAAGCTTTACCCTATCAACTGTAAATACACCAGCTAGATACAGAGACCCGATCATAGTGCAAAAGACGGAGGTAGAGAGTGCAACATTCACAAGCTCCCACATCCACTCACAAGGTGCAGAGGTTTCAGACAGAGGACTCTGGAGGACCGGAAATGTTTTCTGAAGGACAACTCCTTCTGCTTCCACTGCTGTTCCTCAACAAGCCACCAAGCCAGGACCATCATAAAATGCTCAGAGTACAACAGCGACCAACACGTGGCAGCTCTTCACACAGGCACAGCTCTCTGGGTTACAAGGGAGCCCTCTTCTGCCACAGGCCGTGGTGGGGAGAGAGATGGACTTACTGCTGTGACCACCTCTGCTTGCACCAAGGTATTTAAACATTTAATAATTAAAATGGGCTTATTTTATAGGAATAGGTCACGCCTTTCATTAAATAGCAGAAAACAAATAATTCAGTCAACATTCATGCCAGTTATAGACTCTGGCGATATTGTCTATATGAATGCAGCTGCTACTGTATTGAAGCCATTGGATGCAGTTTATCATAGCGCACTACGCTTTATTAAGGGCGATAGATTCAGTACACATCACTGCATTCTGTATCAGAAAGTAGGCTGGCCCTCTTGGTGTGATGAGGTGATGTCAAAGGAGTCAGGTGCAGGAGGGTAAATCACAGAATAACAGGCTTTATTCCGCAATTACAGAGTTATGCAGAAATGCGTCAAAACACTCTAGTGCGCAAAACAGGCGCACTGGAGAAAACACAGCATTTACATTTTACATTTACGTCATTTAGCAGACGCTCTTATCCAGAGCGACTTACAAATTGGTGCATTCACCTTATAGCCAGTGGGATAACCACTTTACAATTATTTATTTATTTATTTATTTTTTGGGGGGGGGGGGGGTAGAAGGATGACTTTATCCTATCCCAGGTATTCCTTAAAGAGGTGGGGTTTCAAATGTCTCCGGAAGGTGGTGAGTGACTCCGCTGTCCTGGCGTCGTGAGGGAGCTTGTTCCACCATTGGGGTGCCAGAGCAGCGAACAGTTTTGACTGGGCTGAGCGGGAACTATGCTTCCGCAGAGGAAGGGGAGCCAGCAGGCCAGAGGTGGATGAACGCAATGCCCTCGTTTGGGTGTAGGGACTGATCAGAGCCTGAAGGTACGGAGGTGCCGTTCCCCTCACAGCTCCATAGGCAAGCACCATGGTCTTGTAACAGATGCGAGCTTCAACTGGAAGCCAGTGGAGTGTGCGGAGGAGCGGGGTGACGTGAGAGAACTTGGGAAGGTTGAACACCAGACGGGCTGCGGCATTCTGGATGAGTTGTAGGGGTTTAATGGCACAGGCAGGGAGCCCAGCCAACAGCGAGTTGCAGTAATCCAGACGGGAGATGACAAGTGCCTGGATTAGGACCTGTGCCGCTTCCTGTGTAAGGCAGGGTCGTACTCTCCGAATGTTGTAGAGTATGAACCTACAGGATCGGGTCACCACCTTGATGTTAGCGGAGAACGACAGGGTGTTGTCCAGGGTCACGCCAAGGCTCTTCGCACTCTGGGAGGAGGACACAACGGAGTTGTCAACCGTGATGGCGAGATCATGGAACGGGCAGTCCTTCCCCGGGAGGAAGAGCAGCTCCGTCTTGCCAAGGTTCAGCTTGAGGTGGTGATCCGTCATCCATACTGATATGTCTGCCAGACATGCAGAGATGCGATTCGCCACCTGGTTATCAGAAGGGGGAAAGGAGAAGATTAGTTGTGTATCGTCAGCGTAGCAATGGTAGGAGAGGCCATGTGAGGATATGACAGAGCCAAGTGACTTGGTGTATAGGGCCTAGAACTGAGCCCTGGGGGACACCAGTGGTGAGAGCACGTGGTGCGGAGACAGCTTCTCGCCACGCCACTTGGTAGGAGCGACCGGTCAGGTAGGACGCAATCCAAGAGTGAGCCGCGCCGGAGATGCCCAGCTCGGAGAGGGTGGAGAGGAGGATCTGATGGTTCACAGTATCAAAGGCAGCAGACAGGTCTAGAAGGACAAGAGCAGAGGAGAGAGAGTTAGCTTTAGCAGTGCGGAGAGCCTCCGTGACACAGAGAAGAGCAGTCTCAGTTGAATGACCAGTCTTGAAACCTGACTGGTTTGGATCAAGAAGGTCATTCTGAGAGAGATAGCAAGAGAGTTGGCTAAAGACGGCACGCTCAATAGTTTTGGAAAGAAAAGAAAGAAGGGATACTGGTCTGTAGTTGTTGACATCAGAGGGATCGAGTGTTGGTTTTTTGAGAAGGGGTGCAACTCTCGCTCTCTTGAAGACGGAAGGGACATAGCCAGCGGTCAAGGATGAGTTGATCAGCGAGGTGAGGTAGGGGAGAAGGTCACCGGAGATGGTCTGGAGAAGAGAGGAGGGGATAGGGTCAAGCAGGCAGGTTGTTGGGCGGCCTGCAGTCACAAGTCGCAAGATTTTATCTGGAGAGAGAGGGGAGAAAGAAGTCAAAGCATAGGGTAGGGCAGTGTGAGCAGGACCAGCAGTGTCATTTGACTTAACAAACGAGGATCGGATGTCGTCAACCTTCTTTTCAAAGTGGTTGACGAAGTCATCCACAGAGAGGGAGGAGGGGGGGGGGGAGGAGGATTCAGCAGGGAGGAGAATGTGGCAAAGAGCTTCCTAGGGTTAGAGGCAGATGCTTGGAATTTAGAGTGGTAGAAAGTGGCCTTAGCAGCAGAAACAGATGAAGAAAATGTAGAGAGGAGGGAGTGAAAAGATGCCAGGTCCGCAGGGAGTCTAGTTTTCTTCCATTTCCGCTCAGCTGCCCGGAGCTCTGTTCTGTGAGCTCGCAATGAGTCATCAAGCCACGGAGCTGGAGGGGAGGACCGAGCCGGCCGGGAGGATAGGGGACATAGAGAGTCAAAGGATGCAGAAAGGGAGGAGAGGAGGGTTGAGGAGGCAGAATCAGGAGATTGGAGGGAGAAGGATTGAGCAGAGGGAAGAGATGATAGGATGGAAGAGGAGAGAGTAGCGGGAGAGAGAGAGCGAAGGTTGCGGCGGCGCATTACCATCTGTGTAGGTGCAGAGTGAGTAGTGTTGGAGGAGAGTGAGAGAGAAAAGGATACAAAGTAGTGGTCGGAGACATGGAGGGTTGCAGTGAGATTAGTAGAAGAACAGCATCTAGTAAAGATGAGGTCAAGCGTATTGCCTGCCCTGTGAGTAGGGGGGGACGGTGAGAGGGTGAGGTCAACAGAGGAGAGGAGTGGAAAGAAGGAGGCAGAGAGAAATAAGTCAAATGTAGACGTAGGGAGGTTGAAATCCCCCAGAACTGTGAGGGGTGAGCCATCCTCAGGAAAGGAACTTATCAAGGCGTCAAGCTCATTGATGAACTCTCCAAGGGAACCTGGAGGGCGATAGATGACAAGGATATTAAGCTTAAATGGGCTAGTGACTGTGACAGCATGGAATTCAAATGAGGAGATAGACAGATGGGTTAGGGGAAAAATTGAGAATGTCCACTTGGGAGAGATGAGGATTCCTGTGCCACCACCCCGCTGACCAGATGCTCTCGGGGTATGCGAGAACACATGGTCAGACAAGGAGAGAGCAGTAGGAGTAGCAGTGTTTTCAGAAGTCGAGGGACTGGAGGGTAGCATAGGCTGGGATGAACTCTGCCTTGTTGGCAGCAGAACGGCAGTTCCAGAGGCTGCCTGAGACCTGGAACTCCAGGTGGGTGGTGCGTGCAGGGACCACCAGGTTAGAGAGGCAGCAGCCACGCGGTGTGAGGCGTTTGTGTAGCCTGTGGGGAGAGGAGAGAACAGGGATAGGCATAGTTGACAGGCTGCAGCAAATGGCTACAATAATGCAGAGGAGATCGGAATGAAATGAACTAAACATCTGGGAAAGGAGAGAGCGGGGCCTCCCTCACCACAACTCCCAAATATAACTCTCCCAACTTCCACCTCAGAAACTATAATTGTTTCACTGAAAGACCCGAATATAACTCTCCCAACTTCCACTTTAGAAATTATATAATTGTTGTAAACTACAGCGGTTCAATGTTTCTAGGAATAGACTCTAACTTACTTTATTCAGCTAGCTACAGTATTCTTCCATGAAAACCGCCCAGGGCACCGTATCCTATGACGCCATAGCTAACTAGCATGCTAGCATCCAATAACACACGGTTTAGCACCAATACTTGGTTACAACAAACTACCAATAGTGTGTTAACACACTAAACAGATAATTCGTGTCCGTGTCTAGTTCCTTTCATAACGCAGCAATAATTAAACGTTGGCTAGCTAGCACAAAGTCAGTCATGCTAGCTACACAAGTGGACTACACATCTCGAATGTTCAGAAAGGGAAGCTTTATGTTGCAAAATTCTCATTGACTAAAATTATATTGTATTTAGCTGCTACAGTACTGCTAGCTGGTAGTGTTGGCTAGCTAGCAATGGCTGTGGTGTTGACTTTGTTTGAAAAACGGCGTCGCTGCGATCGAATGTAGCTGGCTAAAATGATATTGTATTTAGTTGCTACAGTACTGCTAGCTGGTAGTGTTGGCTAGCTAGCAATGGCTGCTGTGTTGACTTTGTTTGAAAAACGGCGTCGCTGCGAACGAATGTAGCTGGCTAAAATTATATTGTATTTAGTTGCTACAGTACTGCTAGCTGGTAGCGTTGGCTAGCTAGCAATGGCTGCGGTGTTGACTTTGTTTGAAAAACGGCGTCGCTGCGAACGAATGTAGCTGGCTAAAAGGATATTGTATTTAGTTGCTACAGTACTGCTAACAGCACATGAGGAAAATTCCCAGCGATACAAAATACACGGAGCTCCACCGAGCTTCACTATCCTCCACAATAAACAATCACACACAAAGACAAGGGGGCAGAGGGAACACTTATATGAACCAGGTCTGTGTAATAAGCAAGACAAAACCAATGGAATGATGAGATGCGGAGTGGCAGTGGCTAGAAGGCCGGTGACGACGAATGCCGAAGCCTGCCCGAACAAGGAGAGGTGGCAGCTTCGGAGGAAGTCGTGACACTTGGAAGTCTTGTAGATCGATGCATTGCACTCTTTTTGTTTATAAAGCCCTCCTGCATAAACTTCCATCATACCTTACTTCATTGTTAACTTACAGACGTACGAGATACCAGACCCGGTCTAAGGGATGGCTACCCACATGAAAAAATACTATTGTGTATACTATGCAGGGCTCAATGTTGACCTTTTCTACAAGGAGCATATGTTGAAAAATATCGACGCACACAAAGACAAGTAGGAGCACAATGAAAAATATTTTAGGTAATAAAGCGAGAATCCTTAATTTTTCTAGGCACACTGGTTCTCCTAAATTTAAATTCCAGGTCGCACAGCTAAATATTTAGGCGCATATGCAAGTAAAATGGTCACGCTGTAGAGTCCTGCTGTGGTAGGAATACTATAGTATTCACTGTAGTGTTTTTGCATACTTCACTGTAGTATTCACTGTAGTGTGTATTCACTGTAGTGGAGTACAGTATTGATGTGATTATTGATGTGTATACAGTATTGATGTGCATACAGGGCTCATCTGTAAAAGAGACCTTGGTCTCAGCATGACTCCCTGTCAAAATAAAGGTTTTTAAATACATGTGGGGAGGGCCTTAGTGGTAAATATTCTTCCAGAATATGCCTGGTTGACGTGTATCCTGAGAAATATCCAGAGAGAAAAATCAGAATGTATGCCATACTGGACGATCAAAGCAACAAATCCCTAGCCAGATCTGCTTTCTTTGACATGTTTAACATTGAGGGACACACTTCGCCATACACACTCAAAACATGTGCAGAAACTGCTGGGAGAACGGCAAGCGGTTTCATTGTACAGTCTATCGAAGAAAACCACAAGCCTGCATCTGTCCACTCTTATCGAGTGCAACCTGATGCCAGATAACTGTTCTGAGATCCCTACTCCAGAAGCTGCACAACATCATACGCACTTGAAGTCTGTGGCTGCCAAGATCCCACCCTGGACCCGACTGCAGAGATTCTCCTTCTCCTCTGGAGAGATATCATCCAAGTGCATAAGGTATGAGAGCAGTGCAACAGCCCACCCAACACTCCTTATGCTCAGATGCTCAGAGGGTGGACCTAGGATGGATTGGTGTAGGTGAGGTCTGCCTACAAAAACCAGGACAGATCAGAGTGTGTCCCTGAGCAATGTACTCCTGTCAGATACAGACATGAACAACAGCCATCTTGGAGTCCTCCTTCATGTCATGAAGGAACCAGTGAAAAACATTGCAACTTCTTACGTTTCCTCTGGTACAAGGACAACCAACTCGAGAATGAAATAGTGGAGTACAGAATGAGAGTTCACATTTTTGGAAACTGTCCCTCTCCAGCTGTAGCCACCTATGGACTAAGAGCAGCCTTAGTAGGGGAAACAGAATACGGAGCAGAGGCGAAGGTTTTCATGGACAGAAACGTATATGTCGACGATGGGCTAAAGTCATTCACAGCTGAAGAAGAGGCCATTGATCTGCTGAAAAACACCCCAGATCTGTTAGCTCTGTCAAACCTGAGGCTACACAAAATAGCTTCAAATAAAGTCAATGTCATGAAAGTGTTCCCTACAGAGGATCTTGCCAAAGGACATAAATCAAATCAAATCTAATTTTATTGGTCACATACACATATTTAGCAGATATTATTGCGGGTGTAGCGAAGACATCTGCCTCAATGTGACCTCCCACCTATGCAACGGAGCCTAGGACTAAGCTGGGACATCCCTACTCACACCTTTACCTTCAAAGTGGCAGACGAAGAGAAACCATTCACTCGAAGAGGAGTGCTGTCAGCCATTAACAGTCTGTTCGACCAACTTGAATTTGCAGCCTCAGTTAGTATGCAGGGTAGGTCCATATTGAGAGAGCTTACCACCGAGGCCTCTGACTGGGAAGTTCCTTACGCTGAAGGAAAACACAAGAATTTGAGTGAATGGAGGGATGCTCTCAAAGAACTACAAGATGTTAAGAATATGGAAGTATAGATTAGCCAAATTGTTTTACCTGAGCATAACCCCAAAACTAAGGACTTATTAGCCAGCCCTACTCCGTTGTTTATGATTTTGTTGTCATGAAGAACTGATTGGGCTCATCGATTCGAGTTGAAAAATAAATGCTGCGCTCATGGAATGGCACGCTTTGAGCACTACTGAAAAGTGCTATTTACATGTGAAAAATGAATGCCATATGCTGCATTTGCTATAGGCCTATTGTTTACCTTTGTGTTGGTGACACTTTGATATCTTGATAATATGCAGCTGTTTAAAGGGCAAATCCACAGATGAAACAATAACAAAACAGTCGCCCAGTGTTTGTTTTGGTAAAAAGCTGAAGGATGGGCCTGGAGAAATGTAACCACTCTCAGATGAAGAGACAGAGCTATGGATGCAATGATTGACCATCCATGTTATCAAAATTATTGTTTTAACCATGTTATGAGGCTATACAAGTCCAAAGATGGATGTAGTAACTACAGATTGCCCCTTTAAGTCTATCTAAAGTGTGCGAGTTTGAGCATGTATCCATTAGGCCTATGGATTGTATTTTTTTATCAGCGTGAATTAGATTGAACAATAAAAGCTCCACTTTTATTCCACAGGCTGGGATCCGCACTATGCAGCTGTTGCAGAAGCGCATTTTTCGCTGGCTGTCCACTGGTTTCAAAAACAATGATTTATAGGCAGCTTAAACTTATTGAATTCAACCATTATTGGGTTCAAATACACATTTAGATTTGTGAACAGCCATCCACAACAACCACAATTCGTAAGGCGCAAATAGCTAAATGAGAGAGCAGCAGTGTGATTCACATCAATGCGCTATGTAGATATCAGTAATAAGGGATATCCGTACCACTGCTGTCATCCTTACCTCCAAGCGTTTATTCAAGCTGGATAATCTTTGGATGCCGACTGCAGTCGCACCATTGGAAGACATAGGTTGGACTGTAGCCTACAAAAGCCTGTTCCTGCTCTTTTCCCGCGATCCATCAAACACATTTGGTGTGACAACATAGTGGTCTCTGACTTGTGGTCAGACTCGCTCAGGTGGAACAAACTTAAATTTACGCCTTTTTTCAATGCTGATTTGAATGTAATTGAGAAAACAGACAGGTATTTTTTTTGCAAACTGTGATTGAGTTATATTATTAGCCTAAATTATGACTATCCAATCTACTCATCACATTAGGAATAGTAGGCTCTTACATAAGTCTGCAAATGCTATGATGCATGGAATGCTTAATTATAAAGCTACATTTTTATAGTGAAAATGTGTTTCCCCAAACTTGAAACTCATGTGCTGCCTGTGACAGTCAACAACACCACACATATTTAATATTTAATAATAAGAATAGGTATGTAATGAAAGAGAATGAAAGAGAACATCTATTTTCCCCAACTAACCTTGCTGACTGTTGCTGGGTGTGCAAAGTGATATTCTGGGCTTAAAAAACAAGTGTTATGAGCAAGAGCAGCGTGCGGGTTTCTCTTTTCTTGGCCTTATATCACAGAGGCGTAGCCTATGAATGCATTTCTGAGGGGTTATAGACCAAACAATGCAATTATCACAAATGGTCTGGTTGTAGGCCTGTTATGTATTTTTTTTTCGCAAACATCCTTTCTGAATTTAAAAGTAATCCTCGAAGTAATCGTCAAGTTTTTCAAAAGTATTTGTAATCTGATTACAATAGTTTTGCTGGTAACATAACGGGTTACAGTTTTTTGTAATCCCTTACATGTAACGGATTACATGTAATCCGTTACGCCCCAACCCTGCTAATAGGCTATGTGTTTGTAGATCGACTGAGGTGAATGAACCTACAGCAGCCAAGGTGATAATGGCTGGGGTCATTTTTGCTTGTTTTTGCTGTTCTCCAAATAGTATTTTAACGTTTTTTTATTGTATAGAAATGCAGTAAATGAGCTTTAACTTTCACATAATTTTCCCCCTTCCGGACCTCACTAAAACTCAAACCATGGATAAGGCCCTGTATCTAGCTACACGTTGACATGATGGCGTCCTTTGTTGGGGAAATTAGATGTCAATGTAGCCTACATAAACCCACCTCACACAGAATGTACTTTCACATACAGTTTGTGTAAGAAAAGTTAGAGGAATTTCTTTCAACTATGCAATGTTATTTAGGTAGTCTACGCAAATGAGTATGGAAGCTGATCAATGTCTAAATGTGTTAACGTGATGGCTCAGTTGAAATGTACACAGCTTGTTTGCTAAGCAGGGTACATAGCGGTAGGCATCTGGATAGTAGACTTGTTCTAACTGAAGTACATTACCCCTCATATACCAGTAGGAGTCACTGTTCAGGCAGGAATCGTTGGACTGTGGCGTTTCATTTCAATATACATCTTTATTTAGGTTGATGGCATGACGTCGGAACAATTGATTCAAAAACATATCATTTTACTATCAACATTGAAACAAAGTCTAATCAGATATAAAATGTTACATGATTTCAACCAACTAATATATAATTAATATAAAAAAAGAATGTAGAATTTAACACAATTTCAATATATACATACATTAGTTCTAATGATTATGTTGAAATTAGATTAATGTAACAACCTGTTAGTCAGGTTAAGTCAACAAATTTAAGTTTAAGTTGTAATTTCAATGTTACAACGCTGGTTGAAATTAGATGAAAAAGTACTGGTTGATGACTTTTTTCAAATCCCATGTATTTTCCATGTTGGCAAATTACGTTGAAACAACATTGATTCAACCAGTGTGTGCCCAGTGGGAACTTTGTTGGTACTTGCAAAGAGCTCAATATTGACTCAAACAATGGCAATGACAAGATAGATGGATACCTGAGTGGACAAGGTTGTACGTGGATCTTCAACAACCCCATACTCATCTCACATGGTAGGCAGTAGGGAAACGCATGATAGGAGCCACAAGGCAAATTATTGAATCTATGACGCAACAAGTAGGGCCCAACTGACACATGAAGTACTAACCACCTTCATGGCAGATGTTACTGCCAAAGTCAACTCGAGACCTATAGTTCCCGTTTCCACAGACCCTGACCGTCCCCTCATTCTGACACCACCAATGCTCCTGACTCAAAAAACGACAGTAGACACTCGCTATAACACACATCTCCTCTCTTTCTTACAAACTCACTCTCTTTTCTACTCCCTCTTCCTCTCAGGCGGAGACCTCCCAACCACCCCAGAGCTTCCTCCCTGCTTTGCTGATGCTGCGACGGTACTGTACTGGACCTCTCTCCTCTTCAGGGAAACTGTACTCTTGTATGGATGTATGAAATACTGCCAACTGTATTGCTAAAGTGCAAACTTTCAAAATATCCATGTACTGCTCCTCTCTCCTGTTGAACTAAACTGTAGCCTGCCCTCGTGTGTATGAAGGAAATACTACCCACTGTAACTGTCTTGCTAGAGTGCAAGCTTGCGGAATTTCTCCAAGACCCCACCCTCCTTGTTTCCCTGTTCATGTTTTTTTGATCACTAATGTTTTGGTTTCTGAATTATACATCTGACCGGACCACACCCTCTGCTGATAATTTTATGAATGGGACAGACATGCAGACAGTGAAATTAGAGAAAGGACAGTTTCTCTCTCTACAACCCGTGACCTAGGTAACCTGTGACCTCCCTACATCCTACTTTAGTAACAAGCTGGTCTCAAGCCAGGCCATCGCATTGCTCTTCAATCCACAAATAGCCTACGTGCAGACAGTGACCTCTTCTGGTAGAATGAAGACAAGTTCAATGACCTCAGACACTGAAAAAAACACTGGATTACTCCCCCCAGAGGCTGGTTTCCTATGGTGGTTTAGATGTGTGTTCTCTGTTCTAGCACCATATGAAATCAGTGTTCTGGGAGGTAGAATAGCAGCTCATGGAAACAGACCAAGCCATAGTTAAGAAAATGAGATATTGACAAATAGTGTGATGTTGCATGTGTTTGTCTGTGTATACGGTAGGTACAATGACAAGTGTTCTTTCAGTGGTTTCCGAATAAAGTTCTTACTGTTTGAAGCTACATTCTGTATTGACTTCTAATTTGTTAGTACACCAAATATAATTATGCTAATCCAAGTTTATCATTTTAAAAGGCTAATTGATCATTAGAAAAACCTTCTGCAATTATGTTAGCACAGCTGAAAACTGTTGTGCTGATTAAAGAAGCAATAAAACTGGCCTTCTTGAGACTAGATGAATATCTGGAGCATCAGCAATTGTGGGTTCGATTACAGACTCAAAATGGCCAGAAACAAATAACTTTCTTCTGAAACTCGTCAGTCTATTCTTGTTCTGAGAAATGAAGGAAATTCTATGCGAGAAATTGCCAAGAAACTGAAGATCTCGTACAACGCTGTATATTACTCCCTTCACAGAACAGTGCAAACTGGCTCTAACCAGAATAGAAAGAGGAGTGGGAGGCCCCGGTGCACAACTGAGCAAGAGGACGAATACATTAGAGGGTCTAGTTTGAGAAACAGACACCTCACAGGTCCTCAACTGGCAGCTTCAATAAATAGTACCCGCAAAACACCAGTCTCAACATCAACAGTGAAGAGGCGACTCCGGGATGCTGACCTTCTAGGCAGAGTTGCAAAGAAAAAGCCATATCTCAGACTGCCCATCTTAATCATTTATTTTTATTGGCCACTCTGCTAATCATCAGATGGGGGGAGGAGAGGAGGTAGGGGGCCCACGTGGGTAACTGGGGAGCCCTGACTTGGTTGGGTAACTGATTAATAAAAATGTACAAATAAACTGCATAATAAATAGATGCAACTGGTCAATTGTGTGAGTCGTGTCATTTATAATCCAATCAGAAAGTGTACAGTGCATTCGGGAAATATTCAGACCCTTTGACTTTTCCCTGATCAATCTACACACAATACCCCATCATGACAAAGCAAAAACAGGTTTTTAGAAATTTTAGCAAAGTTATTCAAAATAAAAAGCTGAAATATCACATTTACATAAGTATTCAGACCTTTTACTCAGTACTTTGTTGAAGCACCTTTGGAAGCAATTACAGCCTCAAGTCTTCTTGGGTATGACGCTACAAGCTCGGCACACCTGTATTTGGGGAGTTTCTCCCATTCTTCTCTGCAGATCCACTCAAGCTCTGTCAGGTGTGACCATCGGGCTCCTGTTACCAATGCATCAGGGGAGCGGTCATTTTCAAAGCTGTCTCTTGTCAAAAACAGACTGAGATCAACGATGGGACAGGATGACACTTTCTATAATAAATTAAGGCACTGCATAAGGCCTAATTCTCGTCCGCTGGAGACGGCTGGAGAGGCTCTGTCCAACCAGCTGGTGGTGCTGAAATTGAGCGCTCTTGTTTTCTTTGCGAAGTCTGTGCGGATGGTAACTGTCCGTGGCCCTCCTGAATCAATAGCGTGACCATGCTGTGTAGCCTAGGTCATGCAACTAACTGTTTGATATAAATGCTTTGTGGACTTTACCGGATAGATGTTGCCCTCCGGTTTGAACTGTGATGATTATGAACACAAACATATACATGTTCTGCTTTACTGTGCTGTATTGTAGCCTAAACCCAATTTATTTTGCTTATTTCGAGAAGACACACGCATATAA
Organism: Coregonus lavaretus; assembly: GCF_964263955.1. Lineage (NCBI taxonomy): Eukaryota > Metazoa > Chordata > Actinopteri > Salmoniformes > Salmonidae > Coregonus > Coregonus lavaretus. The sequence continues at coordinate 6,316,619 of NC_139998.1, read as the reverse complement.
TCCTATGCATAGCGGGTGTGTCCATAAGGCTAGGGGAAGCTAAGCTTTCCCTAAAGTAAATTGAATTAAATTGCCAAAATTATATAGCCTAATTAGCCTACTCCTTGTCTATACAGAAATAAATAAAATCATAAAAAATAGGCTACTGAAGCATGATTTGGCAACAGAGGATCATTTCATTAGCTTCTTTAAAAATAAATAATTGTGGATTGTTTTAAATCGCATTGCCTACAGTCGGAAGGAAAGTCAGCATGCGCAACATGGGCAGATTATTGTGAGTTGCAACTGTCAGTGAAAGTAGAGGCCCAGCCAGGCATATTGCAATATTTCTAAATACAATCGCGGGAAAACATAGTTTGGAAAGCAAATTACTATTGCTGTAAAAGAAAGGCAATGAAAAGGCTAATATTCATTTTAGTTATCTAAATTCTCAACTTAATTGAGCGAACAACAGTATAGCCTATCTTATTGGCACCAGCGGAGAGCATCGACCATATCCCAGGCGAGTGCGCACTGCGCATAATCAATCTTTATCATTGTTGGGTCAGTGCCACTAAAAGTTTGTTTTTGGACAATAATTTCATCCTCTAGTTTAGACAGACCTCATATTCTTTGTGTGTCCCATTCTTGTAGGCCTATTGTATGGACAACGTCATTTTTATTGATATGTTTGTCAGTGTCAGCAAAGTAGGCAACCCCTAATTTGTCGTATTAAAGATTCTGCTAATGCCTCTAGTCATATAAGTGTAGTAGAATTGCAAGAAATGTGTTTATGAAAAGCCACATTCTTTCCCGTGCAAAGAAAGAAGAAAGGTAGGTTATCTGATATCGCCTCAGCCTAGGCCTACTCTACGCTATACGTGCTCAGCCATGCATTGAATGGTATTTTTTTGCAAACAGTGATTGAGTTATATTATTAGCCTAAATTATGACTATCCAATCTACTCATCACATTAGGAATAGTAGGCTCTTACATAAGTCTGCAAATGCTATGATGCATGGAATGCTTAATTAGCAACATTTTTATAGTGAAAATGTGTTTCCCCAAACTTGAAACTCATGCGCTGTCTGTGATTCTGTGCCTTTATCACAGTCAACAACACACACATATTTAATATTTTATAGTAAGAATAGGTATATAATGAAAGAGAACATCTATTTTCCCCAACTAATCTTGCTGACTGTTGCTGGGTGTGCAAAGTGATATTCTGGGCTTATAAAACAAGTGTTATGAGCAAGAGCAGTGTGCGGGTTTCTCTTTTCTTGGCCTTATATCACAGAGGCGTAGCCTATGAATGCATTTCTGAGGGGTTATAGACCAAACAATGCAATTATCACAACTGGTCTGGTTGTAGGCCTGTTATGTATTTCCCCCCAGTACATTTACCCATGCACCGTTACTGAAGTTAACGAATTGCATCTTTGTTCACTGATTTGTTTACAGAAAATGTTGGTGTGACAGGGGTAATTTTTTTTATCCACAAATAGGGGGGGGTTACCCCCCCCAGAGGCTGGTTTCCTATGGTGATTTAAGTGTGTGTTCTCTGTTCTGGCACCATATGAAATCCATGTTTTCCCAGTTCCCGAGTTTCCAGTTGTTTTGAATGCGGCAGAAGTCATGCTGGATTGACAGCATGGCCAATGTATTCAACCTTTTCTGGCCCGTGTTTATCATTTTAAGCTTGGAAAAGAGACCATTTCAGACAGATGTTTTAAATCCTTAAACCCAGACTTAGACCACACACCCTCTCCACCGAATAGCAGGCAGGGGAAGCAAAATAGTGATTGCTTTGCAACGCTTGCAGTTAGCCACTGATTCCTTCCAAACCACTCATTGTTGAATTTGTGATTTCCGGCATGTTGTGTAATGTTTATGTCCAATGGCCGATGAGCACCGATACATTTTATCTATCATTTATCTTCATATGACAAGGATTGAAAAGGATTTGCCAGTAGATTGTTGACATGATTCATGATGATGCCTGCCTGTCTAGCTTGCTAGCTAAGATTTTGAAAGCAACATGATCAGTCCAATCAAAGCTACGGTAGATATAAGCAGATATAGCCTTCTTGGATGGGCACGTCTAATGTAAACCTATGGCAGCACCCAAGGGGGCTTGAACTGCCTAGCTCTCCCTGTAGATTTTGCTGTGATGTAGTGTCCCCATGAGTGACAGAACACAGAGCCAATCACGGCGCAACTAGAGAAGATTACCAATGCCTACGCTCTGTATATTCCGCTGGCTGCCTCTCTACCACAGAAAGCACTAAGCTAGGCTGAAACACCTGCATTTTGGAGCTGCCTTACTCAAGAAAGAGACCATGTTTGTATGCAGCTTTATTAACTCAAATTCTTTTTTTACATTGTTCGCAAGCTGATATGTGACATGAATTAATGCCAAAATAACATGTAAAACATGTATTTATTTATTATAAAACTGGTGGGGCTCAAAACAGGCTCTGCCCCACCCGCACTGTTTATGACATAGATAATAATGCACATGCCTTCTTTCAATGCCATCACTGACACTGAGGTGCACTGCAAAAAGAGCACACACTTGGTTTTCCTCAACATTCTTTTCAGTCAATTAAAGTGGAACTGACAGCGTTTTAGCAACATGAAATCTTATTCAAATCTGTTCATATAAACCAGGAAGATTATAATGCCTTTAAACAATAAAAAATAAACATTTTCTGACAAGCAAGCACTTAGATATGGTCATTTTCACATGTTCATACTTCCATAGAATGTTTGGGAATGATGTAGAGAAAGACATTTTGAAAATTCTATAGCAATATAGAGTGGGAACACGGCCGTGCGTTTGGATAATTATTAGACACTGCAGTAAATAAAACTTGTCCAGGATCGGACTCCACACAGACCGGTGCGCCATAGCCAATCAGAGATCCACTAGGCCCAAGGTTGCATGTCTGTGGTCTTCCAGCTAAATTGGGCTACTTTGAAAACGATGTTGCGGGTGAGCATAGTGATGATGGCGCCGGAGAAGATGGCTGCCGTTTTACAGCCCTCTAACCAATTGTACTATTATGTGTGTTTTTTCGTGTTATCTGTACATAATGTTTCTGCCATCGTCTCTTATAACCAAAAAGAGCTTCTGGATATCAGGACAGCAATTACTCACCTCGTATTAGATTAAGATTTTTTCTTCAACGAGGTGGCCGCAAAGGATATCCTACAGACACCCGACAAGGCCCAAATCCCCATCATTCACAGGGGAAAGAGACGGAGAAATCGTGGACGTAGGTCGGGGTGCCTCGTAAGGATCCGACAGCGAGCAAGTAACTGCCTCTTCCATCAATCCTTTTAGCCAATCTTCAATCATTGGAAAATAAATTAGATGACCTACGCTTATTCTACCAACGGGACATTAAAAACTGTAATATCTTATGTTTCACTGAGTCATGGCTGAACGATGACATGGACAACATACAGCTAGCGGGCTATACGCTACATCGGCAGGATAGAACGGCTGACTCCGGTAAGACAAGGGGTGGCGGTCTGTGTATATTTGTAAACAACAGCTGGTGCACAAAATCAAATACTAAGGAAGTCTCGAGGTTTTGCTCGCCTGAGGTAGAGTACTTTATGATAAGCTGTAGACCACACTATTTACCAAGAGAGTTTTCATCTATATTTTTCATAGCTGTCTATTTACCACCACAAACCAATGCTGGCATTAAGATTGCACTAAATGAGCTGTATAAGGCCATAACTAAACAGGAAAACGCTTATCCAGAGGCAGCGCTCCTAGTGGCCGGGGACTTTAAAACAGGGAAACTTAAATCCGTTCTACCTAATTTCTACCAGCATGTTAAATGTGCAACCAGAGGAAAAAAAACTCTAGACCACCTTTACTCCACACACAGAGACGCATACAAAGCTCTCCCTCACCCTCCATTTGGCAAATCTGACCATAACTCTATCATCCTGATTCCTGCTTATAAGCAAATACTAAAGCAGGAAGCACCAGTGACACAGTTAATAAAAAAGTGGTCAGATGACGCAGATGCTAAGCTACAGGACTGTTTTGCTAGTACAGACTGGAACATGTTCCGGGATTCTTCAGATAGCATTGAGGAGTACACCACATCAGTCACTGGCTTCATCAATAAGTGCATCGATGATGTAGTCCCCACAGTGACCGTACGTACATACCCCAACCAGAAGCCATGGATTACAGGCAACATCCGCACTGAGCTAAAGGGTAGAGCTGCCGCTTTCAAGGAGCGGGACTCTAACCCGGACGCTTATAAGACATCCCGCTATGCCTTCCGACGAACCATCAAACAGGCAAAGAGTCAATACAGGACTAAGATTGAATCCTACTACACCGGCTCTGACGCTCGTCGGATGTGGCAGGGCTTGAAAACTATTACAGACTACAAAGGGATGCACAGCTGCGAGCTGCCCAGTGACACAAGCCTACCAGACGAGCTAAACCACTTCTATGCTCGCTTCGAGGCAAGCAACACTGAAGCATGCATGAGAGCACCAGCTGTTCCGGATGACTGTGTGATCACGCTCTCCGTAGCCGATGTGAGTATGACTTTTAAGCAGGTCAACATTCACAAGGCCGCAGGGCCAGAAGGATTACCAGGACGTGTACTCTGAGCATGTGCTGACCAACTGGCAAGTGTCTTCAACGACATTTTCAACATGTCCCTGACTGAGTCTGTAATACTAACATGTTTCAAGCAGACCACCATAGTCCCCGTGCGCAAGGACACTAAGATAACCTGCCTAAATGACTACCGACCCGTAGCACTGACGTCTGTAGCCATGAAGTGCTTTGCAAGGCTGGTCATGGCTCACATCAACACCATTATTCCAGAAACCCTAGACCCACTCCAATTTGCATACCGCCCCAACAGATCCACAGATGATGCAATCTCTATTGCACTCCACACTGCCCTTTCCCACCTGGACAAGAGGAACACCTACGTGAGAATGCTATTCATTGACTACAGCTCAGCGTTCAACACCATAGTGCCCTCAAAGCTCATCACTAAGCTAAGGACCCTGGGACTAAACACCTCCCTCTGCAACTGGATCCTGGACTTCCTGACGGGCCGCCTCCAGGTGGTAAGGGTAGGTAACAACACATCTGCCACGCTGATCCTCAACACGGGGGCCCCTCAGGGGTGCGTGATCAGTCCCCTCCTGTACTCCCTGTTCACCCATGACTGCATGGCCAGGCACGACTCCAACACCATCATTAAGTTTGCCGACGACACAACAGTGGTAGGCCTGATCACCGACAACGATGAGACAGCCTATAGGGAGGAGGTCAGAGACCTGGCCGTGTGGTGCCAGGATAACAACCTCTCCCTGAACGTGACCAAGACAAAGGAGATGATTGTGGACTTGTTACGAGAATTATTTACTCAACTATTTCAGTGTCTCTGTGCGTCTCCCAAAAGGTTGTAATGCTTTTGGATCAAGAAACGACAGAGTCCCAGTCTGCATAGTCAGGTCTTTATTCATTGAGAATTCTGGGGCCTCACAACGAGGAACACCATTATATACACACACACATTCTTTGTCCCGAGAGACACTCCCTGACTTAGTTTCACAATATTACAACATAACAACAACAATTTCGCTCTCCATCCTCTTTCATAAGCTATTCTGATTTCTCAGACTAGACTTCCTCATTCCCCAAAACAGTTATGTTCTAACCCCATGATCGAAACCGCAACCGTTACTCTTTAGCAATGGTACCTAACCTGTTTACCCACTTTCTGGAGACAACAGTCTAAGCCTATAATGAGGAACATTTTGCGTTTTCACATTATGCAATATTGGTTAATTAGTGCATCATAATTAAAATAAAAACATTTCACAATTATATTTAAGGGTGGAACATTTAGTCATTATCTTTTAACATGTATATATTTAATTTCTATATCAGGACTACAGGAAAAAAAAGAGGACTGAGCACGCCCCCATTCTCATCGACGGGGCTGTAGTGGAACAGGTTGAGAGCTTCAAGTTCCTTGGTGTCCACATCACCAACAAACTATCATGGTCCAAACACACCAATACAGTCGTGAAGAGGGCACGACAAAGCCTATTCCCCCTCAGGAGACTGAAAAGATTTGGCATGGGTCCTCAGATCCTCAAAAAGTTATACAGCTGCACCATCGAGAGCATCCTGACTGGTATGGCACCTGCTCGGACTCCGACCGCAAGGCACTACAGAGGGTAGTGCATACGGCCCAGTACATCACTGGGGCCAAGCTTCCTGCCATCCAGGACCTCTATACCAGGCGGTGTCAGAGGAAGGCCCTCAAAATTGTCAAAGACTCCAGCCACCCTAGTCATAGACTGTTCTCTCTGCTACCGCATGGCAAGCGGTACCGGAGCGACAAGTCTAGGTCCAAAAGGCTTCTCAACAGCTTCTACCCCCAATCCATAAGACTCCTGAACAGCTAATCATGGCTACCCGGACTATTTGCACCCCCACCCCAACTTTTTACGCTGCTGCTACTCTGTTAATTATTTATGCATAGTCACATTAACTCTACCCACATGTACATATTACCTCAACTACCTCAACTAGCCGGTGCCCCCGCACATTGACTCTGCACCGGTACCCCCCTGTATATAGCCTCCCTACTGTTATTTTATTTTACTTCTGCTCTTTTTTTCTCAACACTTTTTTGTTGTTGTTGTTTTATTTTACTTTTTTATTAAGAAATAAATGCATTGTTGGTTAAGGGCTGTAAGTAAGCATTTCACGGTAATGTCTACACCTGTTGTATTCGGCGCATGTGGCAAATAAAATTTGATTTGATTTGAAAATGTATCGGTCATGGTTTGCAGGTTTTTGGGGAACTTCTAAAATTCACTGCGGCCGCCATTGGCATTTTTCTTGAAAAGTATTCAGACCTCTTGACTTTTTACAGCCTTATTCTAAAATGGATAACATTTTAAATTTTCCTCAACAATCTACACACAATACCCCATAATGACAAAGCAAAAACAGGTTTTTAGAAATGTTTGCTTATTTATCAAAAATTAAAAACAGAAATACCTTATTTACATAAGTATTCATACCCTTTGCTATCAGACTAGAAATTGAGCTCAGGTGCATCCTGTTTCGATTGATCATCATTGAGATGTTTCTACAACTTGATTGAAGTCCACCTGTGGTAAATTCAATTGATTGGACATGATTTGGAAAGGCACACACCTGTCTATATAAGGTCCCACAGTTGACAGTGCATGTCAGAGAAAAACCAAGCCATGAGGTCGACGGAATTGTCCGTAGAGCTCCGAGACAGGATTGTGTCGAGGCACAGATCTGGGAAGGGCACCAAAAAAGGTCTGCAGCATTGAAGGTCCCCAAGAACACAGTGGCCTCCATCATTCTTAAATGGAAGAAATTTGGAACCACCAAGACTCTTCCTAGAGCTGGCCGCTGGTTCACCTTCCAACAGAACAATGACCCTAAGCACACAGCCAAGACAGGGCAGTATTGGCTTCAGGACAAGTCTCTGAATGTCCTTGAGTGGCCCAGCTAGAGCCCGGACTTGAACCCGATCGAACACCTCTGGAGAGATCTGAAAATAGCTGTGCGTCGACACTCCCCATCCAACCTGACAGAGCTTGAGAGGATCTGCAGAGAAGAATGGGAGAAACTCCCCAAATACAGGTGTGCCAAGCTTGTAGTGTCATAGCCAAGAAGGCTCGAGGATGTAATCGCTGCCAAAGGTGCTTCAACAAAGTACTGAGTAAAGGGTCTGAATACTTATGTAAATGTGATATTTAATGTATTTATTTTTTTAAACATGCAGAAAATTCAAAAAACCTTTTTTTGCTTTGTCATTATGGGGTATTGTGCGTAGATTGATGAGGGAAAAAACAATTAAATCAATTTTAGAATAAGGCTGTAACGTAACAAAATTTGGAAAAAGTGAAGGGGTCTGAATAATTTCCAAATGCACTGTATATAGTATTTCACCGTGACCTGCTGCTTCTGACTATCAGGCATTGAGCAGGCTGTTACTGAGTGAGTTGTTGGGAGGGGTAGGCCCGGAGAGGTGTGTGTGTCTAGAGCACTGGATGAGAGAGCGATGCAGCAGGCAGCTGAGTCAAGTGAGTGAGAGGCGACAGAGCAGCACGGGTGCATTTCCTGACAACTTTTTACCAGTTGTAGGTAGGCTATTTAGATTGTCATTATGGAGACACCTATTTCCAAAACACATTAATGTGCTAGAACTGACGCACATCAAGAAATAACAACAACAAAGCACTGGAAAACGACTTCAGGCGCACTAGAGCGCTTTAGATAAATTCGCTTGGAGGTGGTTTAAAGTAAACTGCATCTAGCTCAGCAAACCATGTCAAAGTTGAATTACAATCATAAACCCAGATTTTAGTCAGCCTAAGCCTATTGAAATGACAAGTCAATCTCAGAAATAGGCCATTTATAATGGCTTGTAGTCTTAACATTTGGCACATAGTAATGGCACAATTGCTAACATTTGTTTTTTGAAGTTCGTCCAAGTGTTTCTTGCGTAAACATTTCGAGATACTCTGTCCAACTTTCATCACTCAAACTATCCTGTCGGATTTATTTATAGTTATGCAAATGTACCAAACAGGATTTATTTACAAGCAGTCAAACAAGGTCAATCAACATCCATTATCTTTTATTTTGGGACATATTCAAATTCCTTCAATGTCACGCTAAGTTCGCAATAATTAATATTTGATGGAAAATAGCTTCTTACGTCATTAGAAATTACGTCGATGTTCGCTCGATAACGTTATTGAAAAGGGGTTTATTGGATAAATGTGGCAACTCCTCTCTTGCTGCAGAAAATAAAATGTGGCCAAAAGTAATTGGTCTAGAAATGTTTGCTACACCTGGCAACCCTGAGTAGGCCTATAAATACACCATTTGCCACAGGACTGCCAACATTCACTTTGAACTGCTGTGTGTAGCTACAGCGTGTCTTTAGATCATTAGAAAACATTTGCCAAAAGCCACAAAATACACCTGAATGGATATCTGCAAATATGTAATTACCACGGGAGTCCTCTTACATTGCATTCCTTTCCCAGCTAGCACATAACGTTCCTGTAACGTTCCCTAAAAGGTTTGGTTCTTAGAAAAATTAATTTCACAGAACGTTCTGTGAACATTGTGGGAAAGTTGTTTTTTTGGTGAATAGGAACTGTTACGTAACGTTCCCCTGTGGTTCCCTTTGGTTGTTGTAAGAAAAAAAGTTCTGGGAACATTGCATAAATAAGGGACATTGGATCAAACAGCTGAAAGAGGAGATAAAGTGTGTGTGGAGATGAGTGCACATCATTTTGTAAATAGCTAATTCGTTTTTTATTCCCCCTGAAAAAACATGTTTTGAATGCTCCTTTACAATTTATTTAAAAGACAAACGGTCATGTGACACCTTGGTCACCATAGCAACTGTTGCCAGTTGGGGAAATGGCTGCCAGGCAGTTTAGCTTGTTTCAAGTACTGCTAATATTACAATTTTTACAGGTAAGGAGTCAGAGAAACATACTAAAACAACACACGTGTTTATATGAACATGTATAGTTATTTTTGAACGTGTTGTGTATGCATAAGTTAGCTAGCATGGTCTTCAGCTGCAATGGCTGCTAGCTAGGTCTGACAAAAAAAACAATTTCAAAAAACTTGTTTCCATGGAGAGTGACAAATTAGGTCTGATAACCCTCAGATCATAAATTGGGTTATAATTTCTGAGTATTTTGAAACGGATGGCGGTAGATTTGATTTGTTGAATGACTAGGCTATTTGGCTAGTACCTGACGATGATAATCAAGTCACATGACCTGTCATGTAAATAAGGAAGGGTGTAGTGGCTTCCTTTCCTCTTTACCATAGCCACTGCCCTAGCCTGAAGCGGGGTTGTTTCGGACGCATACAGTCCACACTCAACGTTTCCAAACGGCCAAACATTCAATGAGATCCAGGGATATAGTGCAACAAAAATGTTTATTCTTCTTATCTAACAAAAAGGTATTCTCCAATCAACTTAAAGCAGAGATTACTTGAAATGCAAATACATAATATAATATGACCTGTCTGTCTGTATTTCTGTATGTCTATATGGTCAAAAAACTATACCGCTCCCGCATCTAGCAAGGACTCCTCCCCCCGAAGGCCCAACTTCCTGCCTTTATACTAACACAATTAACACAGTACAATGAATGGGCAAGAGGGGGGGCCAAAAACTGAGTTACACTAATAACAAATGAATATATCTCAATCTGGTAAATAAATCATAAAGGTACGTACCTAATATTTCATCATATACATTAATATTTAATATATTTACACAAATGTACATGGAGCTCAGTATGTTCAGTCTTTTATACAAAATATGCCCAAATCGGCTCTAACATACCGGCCCCTAATTGTTGACTGCACTGAATGCACAACAATTACTTAATATTCAAACGTAGAGCCAATACAAAAACATTCTATACCAGAGCACCATTACAGTTCATAGCTATATACAAATATACAAGGTGCCATATAGGAAAATAGTCCATAGATCTCAGTCTGAGTTGAAGTGTAAAGGTGTTCAACTTCCAAAAAATGTCAAGAGTTTGACGTCCACAAAATGTATGACATCAAAGAATGTAAGAGTACGACATCAACGAATCAGAGGTGCACGTGATTCAAAGATGGAGCACTGTGTGTGTGTGTGTGTGTGTGTCTCACTTCGTCGCCTCAAGGAGCAGACAGAGTTTATTGATAGGTCTCTGTAGGATATTGGTCTTAGTCTTAACCATGACGCTCCGGACAAGACCTTTGGCCCCTGGCAAAGCCTTCACCACACGCCCCATTAGCCAAGAGTTCCTTGGGGCGGTGTCATCGACGATGACCACAAGGTCACCAGGACTGAAGTTTCTCTTAGTTTTGTTCCACTTGTTCCGCTCCTGCATAAGTGGAAGATACTCCCTGATCCATCTCTTCCAGAAGAGGTCAGTGATATATTGTACTTGCTTCCATCTCCTTCGTGAGTATAGGTCACTTCTCTGGAATAGTCCTGGTGGCAGGACTGGCTTTGCTTTCAGATGAAGCAGATGGTTCGGAGTCAGGGGTTCTAGATCGTTAGGGTCATTTGTTACAGTAGTGATTGGTCTGTCGTTCATAATCGCCTCAACTTCACACAAGGCTGTCTGCAAAGCCTCATCATCCAGTACTTGCTCTTTAAGGACTGAATAGAGGATCTTTTTCACCAGTCGGATCAACCTCTCCCATACCCCCCCATGGTGGGCTCCAGAGGGAGGGTTGAATGACCATGTCACTCCTTCCTTCAGTAATTTATTTTGAATCTTGTTGTGATCCAGCTCTTTCAGAGCTTCTCCTAGCTCTCTGTGTGTTCCAACAAAGTTGGTGCCATTGTCTGTTCTGATACTTGTTACTGGGCCCCTTCGACAGATGAACCTGTGCAGGGCATTGATGCAGGAATCAGTATCCAGATAACTAGCAACTTCTAGATGGACAGCTCGACTCACAAGGCAAGTAAAGATCACACCATACCGCTTCACCTCTATGGGGCCAAAGTAATCTATGCCCACATGGGTGAAAGGCGGCAAATCAGGTGCTACCCGATCTTGTGGAAGGTCAGCCATCTTCTGTTCCCCAGCTCTAGCTTGCATCCGCCTGCAGAAGACACAGCTCTTAAGGATCTTCCTTGCTAAGGAGTTGGCACAGGGTATCCAATATCGCTGGCGAAGTCTAGAAAGCATGTGACCTCTCCCAGAGTGGCCAACCTGCTCATGGATCTGGAGTAAGATCAGTCTGGAGATGTAGGAGTCTTTGGGCAGGATCATAGGATTCTTTAGTTCCGTAGGCATAGCAGCTTTGCTTAACCTTCCTCCTACTCTCAGAATGCCATTGTCAACTATTGGATCAAGCTTACAGATTGAGCCGCTTCTCTTGGCACATTGTTTTCCTTTTACAACTAGTGCAATTTCTTGTTTAAAGTGCTGTCGTTGCTCAAATCGAATGATGACCTTTTCTGCTTCATCTAGGTCATCTACAGACAGACTTTCTTTTCCAAACGTCAGTTTGAACTTGTCAATTTGTTCCTTCAGTGAGTTTGTCAGACCCTGATCTGATCCTGGATCAGTTTGGGTGAGAACTTTCCTTTTCTGGCTTAACTGTAGTAGAAGTCTCTTCAGTTTCAGCATCCAGGCAACTGCTTTCTTCAAGCTGTTCCATGTTGAATAGTACTCAATCAGTTTGCTGGTCGGACTCTTTTCTTCCACACATGTACTGTTTACGATGACGTCTTTTCTCACCTCTGGATCATCTGGAGGGATGGAGCCAAGCTCCTCGGGGACTTTCGGCCATTGTGTTTCTGTTTTCTCCAGGAATTCTGGTCCTTTGCGCCATCTCTTTGAGTTCAGGAAAGTTTCAACATGTAATCCTCTTGAGGCATCATCGGCTGGGTTGTGTTTGGAGTTCAAATACCTCCACTGTTTTGCTTTCGATAGGTCACGGATCATAGCAACCCTATTCGCCACAAAAGTATGGAATCTCTTGGTATCGTTGCGGATGTATTTTAGCACCGACTGGCTGTCTGTCCAGAAAGTTGACTCCTCAAGTTCAATCTGGAGCTCCAACCTTAACATCCTGTCCACTCGCACTGCCAATGTTGCTGCAGCAAGTTCCAGTCTGGGGATCGTCATCTGCTTGAGTGGAGTCACCCTTGATTTCCCCAGTATGAATGCGATGTGGACCTTTTCCATAACGTTTGTGAACCTAAGGTAGCTTGCCGTGCCATAACCTTGTTCACTTGCATCACCGAAGTGATGCAGCTGTGCGGTCTTGATTTGACCAAAGTTCTCCGGCATCATACACCTGTTGATCTGGAATCTGGAGAGCTGGTCCAGCTCTGAGAGCCATCTCTTCCATGAAATAGAGTGTTCTTCAGGGATGACTTCGTCCCATCCACACTTTAGCTTGCAGAGCACTTGAAGAATTTGCTTTGCCTTTAATACGAATGGGGCGAGGAAACCTAATGGATCATAAATAGAGCTGACAGTTGAGAGAATACCTCTTCTTGTAAGGGGTCTGTTCTTGACAGTGACCTGGAAGGTAAACACATCCCTTTCAATGTTCCATCGGATTCCAAGTGCTCTTTCAACAGGCAGCTTTTCTCTGTCCAGGTCCAGTTCTTTTATCTGCTTGGCTTTGTGTTCATCAGGGATAGAAGCTAGTACAGTGCGGCTGTTGCTGGCCCACTTGGTCAATTTGAACCCACCTTGAGAGCACACATCCCTGAGGTTTCTTGTGAGAGCTATGGCTTGTTCTTCTGTGGCCACTGACTTGAGGCAGTCATCAACATAGAAGTTGGACTTGACTGTTTGAATCACCTCTTCATCGTACCCCTCACAGTTGTCTTCTGCAGTCTTTCGCAGTGCAAAGTTTGCACAACTTGGAGAGGATATAGCACCGAAAAGATGTACTGTCATTCTGTACTCCTCCAATCTTTTGTTAGTATCACCATCCGGCCACCATAGGAATCGCAGGAAGTCTAAGTCATCTTCATGGACACGTACTTGATGGAACATTCCTTCGATGTCTGCCATCATGGCAATGTGCTCTTGCCGAAATCTTAGCAAGACTCCTATAAGCGTGTTTGCCAGGTCAGGGCCTTGAAGGAGTTCACTGTTAAGAGATGTACCTTTATAGGATGATGAACAGTCAAACACCACTCGTATCGTTCCTTTGCGCTTATGGTGAACGCCATGGTGTGGTATGTACCATACCTTGCCTTTCTCTCTGAGGAGCTGTTCTTGTGGTACCTTCTCGGCGTAACCTTTTGTTATCATCTCTTCCATGAAGCCTTTGTACTCTGCAGCGTAACCTTTGTCCTTCTTGAACTTCCTGATAATATTTAGAGCCCGCTGCTTTGCCATGTCACGGTTGTTTGGCAGGACTACATCTTTGTTGCGAAAGGGCAACGGTAAGTAGTAGTGATGGTCTTTGAGGGTTATGGAGCTTGATACTATCTCCATAAACCTACGATCCTCAGCTGACATCTCACTTTTCTCTTCATACTCTCTCTCAGGGAAGTCATGGTTGTACTGATTTACAAGAAGAACCCCCAGGTCGGCCATTGAGATACGATTGGCCATCACCGTAGGGCGCATAGCCTCTTCTGGCTTCCATATGCAGACAACTACGGACCAGATCCTTGGGCTGACCAGAGGTGTATTGTTCCAGGTAATAGAGCCTATCCTGGTGACTGCTTGTCTTATCTTCTATACCATGCTCAAATGCACGCATGAATGGCCTAAAGTTTAGAGGATCACCGTCAAACATAGGTATCTCCCTAACAGGGAGTGTGGCTTGTTTGTGCTGTAGTACAAGGAGGTCAGCAATTTCATTCTGCCTTTGCATGACAGTAGAGAGGTTATCATGGCTGGTATTATGGCTGGTACCCGCAGTGTTGATTCTGTGTCGATTGCTAGACCTTGCTGTTGGCTGCTGAAGAGTGTGGTTTACGACTGTTTTCGGAATAGGGTTTGATGGCTTTGTGGTCGGTTGTTGTAAAACTCTTTGTAGTGGGGTCTTTGGAACTGCGCCTAATGCAGCAAACTCAACAGGTGATGGTTCAGGTTCCACATAGACCTCTGGTTCCTGTTTCTCAAAATAAGAGTTCATTCCATCTTCTTGGCTTAGTAAATGGGCTGCCACAGAATGGGATTGAGAAGTTGACTCGGTACTCTCCAGGACCTTCAGTTTGGCATTATATGCTGCTATGTCCGTTTCCAGTGCCATTTTTTCCATCCTAACATTCAGTTGAGCTTTCTCCAGTTCCAATGCATGCTTGTCTTGTAATGATGCTTGGCGAGCTAGTAGAGCTGCTCGTTCTGCCTCGGCTTTAAGGCGTTCAGAGGACACTGAGGAAGCAGTCTTAGAATACTTAGTTTTACTTGATATTTTTGACACATTGGAAATGCTGTCATGTGGTTCAATGAGCGTTTGTGGCTCAACTTCAGCCTTTTTCCATATTTCCACCTCTTTCAGGAAATGTTCATAAGTTCTCATTCTTGGTTGATAATAGTTAATGCTCTCCTGTTCCTGTTCCTCCTCTGTGACCAGCTCTAGCACAGATTCATGAGCCTTCTTAAAGTCATTGAGCACAGCATCAAATGCTTCAAGACTCTCATTCACAGTTGCAATGTTTCCTCCATCAACAAGAAGGACTTTTATTTCATTCATTTTGCGTGTACACACTCCAAGTTTGCCTCTCCGGGCTGCATAGAGTGAATTTAGATGCTCCTCTGCCCTCTCCAGTGGAGTCTTATTTGGGATTTCCTCCTCCATCATTCACTTTTAGTTCACTCAATTTACAATGACACGGTTGTTGGTTTGATTGTTAAACGTAATGCCCCTTTAGACCTCCTTTAATCTTTAAAAACACAGTCATCCATTTCAGCATATTGACCCATTTTGAATTGCACATGTGCAAGTTTGGCATTTTAGATGCGTTTTAAACATTTCATCCCGTTGAGGTTTTGTCCCTTTAATGAAGTTTTAACACGCAGTATCTTTAGATCCTTAAGTTGCATTCGTTGCGTTGATGGATTGCATTTCCACGTTAGGCCAAATATTAGATATATGATTAGGCTACATTGTGCATAGGATCTGTGTTTCCCAAACTTAAACTTCTTAATTGTTTTCACAGCGCTGTATTTTGAATTCCATTCCCAAGTTTATCAAACATTCCAATTATAAGCACATTTGCGCTTCCATAATATGCATGATCAAACGATCGCCTTGAACAGGGCAGCTCATTCATTCGCAGTGGTTACTCACGGCTGGCGAAATCTAGGAGTTCAAATCCTTCCAAGCGAGCTGTCCTTATGGTCCGAATGCAATTACAAATAGAACAAAATCCAGCGTGTGTCCGAACCGGAGATTTCCTTCCGGTAGTAATCCTTCACGGAGTTTTTTGACTTGATTGTAGTGGCTTCCTTTCCTCTTTACCATAGCCACTGCCCTAGCCTGAAGCGGGGTTGTTTCGGACGCATACAGTCCACACTCAACGTTTCCAAACGGCCAAACATTCAATGAGATCCAGGGATATAGTGCAACAAAAATGTTTATTCTTCTTATCTAACAAAAAGGTATTCTCCAATCAACTTAAAGCAGAGATTACTTGAAATGCAAATACATAATATAATATGACCTGTCTGTCTGTATTTCTGTATGTCTATATGGTCAAAAAACTATACCGCTCCCGCATCTAGCAAGGACTCCTCCCCCCGAAGGCCCAACTTCCTGCCTTTATACTAACACAATTAACACAGTACAATGAATGGGCAAGAGGGGGGGCCAAAAACTGAGTTACACTAATAACAAATGAATATATCTCAATCTGGTAAATAAATCATAAAGGTACGTACCTAATATTTCATCATATACATTAATATTTAATATATTTACACAAATGTACATGGAGCTCAGTATGTTCAGTCTTTTATACAAAATATGCCCAAATCGGCTCTAACAAAGGGATTGCAGTTAAATAGTAAAGAGATGTTTGAAATACATTAGTCATTAATTAAATTGGTCACAATTGAATAAAAAAGTTGCATTTATATAGACATTTATTATTTTAACAATCACTTTCTGTTTTACTTTTAGCTAGCCTGGACAGTTTCCCCACCTGCACCATGTGAGTTGTCTTATAGTCACTGTAATTCACTACCTTGTATTTGAAGCAGTTTAGCAGAAGGCCACCACAGAGTTGATAAGCGCATGAGAAAACAATACATTTACAAAGTTATTAATGGGTTTCTGATTCTTTGTGTCATTAGCAGCTACATTTTGTCCAGAAGTCTACTATTTAGTTAAAGGTGAGTAGGTTACTACAATGTACACTCAAAGTTCACGAAAATGGATTTCTCCTACAGCTACTGGTCCGCTTATCTAATCTCTTGGCTACCGTTTTTCATTTTTTTCAGATGGAGCAATTGTGGGACACCACCACTTGTGAACACCTACTCAACCTCTTAGGTAAATGGCTTACAGTAACTTGATAGCGTTGAAGCATTCACATCGAAACAATGGACCTTATTTCGTTATCCGGTCCGAATTTAAGAATATATACATATATGGACAAGCAATGACAGAGCGGCATGGACTAAAATACAGTAGAATATTATAGAATACAGTATAAACATATGAGATGAGTAGTGCAAGATATGTAAACATTATTAAAGTGACTAGTGTTCAATTTCTTAAAGTGGCCAGTGATTTCAATAGGCAGCAGCAGCCTCTAATGTGCTAGTGATGGCTATTTAACAGTCTGATGGCCTTGAGTAGAAGCTGTTTTTCATTATCACGGTCCCAGCTTTGATGCACCTGTACTGACCTTGCCTTCTGGATGATAGCGGGGTGAACAGGCAGTGGCTCGTGTGGTTGATGTCCTTGATGATCTTTTTGACCTTCCTGTGACATCGGGTGCTGTAGGTGTCTTGGAGGGCGGGTAGTTTGCCTCTGGTAATGCGTTCGGCAGACCGCATCACCCTCTGGAGAGCCCTGCGGTTGCGGGCGGTGCAGTTGCCATACCAGGCGGTGATACAGCCCGACAGGATGCTCTCAATTGTGCATCTGTAAAAGTTTGTGAGGGTTTTAGGTGCCAAGCCAAATTGCTTCAGCCTCCTGAGGTTGAAGAGGCTCTGTTGCGCCTTCTTCACCACACTGTCTGCATGGGTGGACCATTTCAGTTTGTCAGTGATGTGTACACCAAGGAACTTGAAGCTTTCCACCGTCTCCACTGCGATCCCGTCAATGTGGATAGGGGGGTGCACCCTCTGCTGTTTCCTGAAGTCCATGATCATCTCCTTTCTTTTGTTGACATTGAGTGAGAGGTTATTTTCCTGGCACCACACTCCCAGAGCCCTCACCTCCTCCCTGTAGGCGGTCTCGTCATTGTTGGTAATCAAGCCTACTACTGTTGTGTTGTCTGCAAACTTGATGATTGAGTTGGAGGCGTGCTTGGCCACGCAGTCATGGGTGAACAGGGAGTACAGGAGGGGGCTGAGCACGCACCCTTGTGGGGCCCCAGTGTTGAGGATCAGCGAAGTGGAGATGTTGTTTCCTACCTTCACCACCTGGGGGCGGCCCGTCAGGAAGTCCAGGACCCAGTTGCACAGGGCGCGGTTCAGACCCAGGGCTTCGAGCTTAATGATGAGCTTGGAGGGTACTATGGTGTTCAATGCTGAGCTATAGTCAATGAACAGCATTTTTACATAGGTATTCCTCTTGTCCAGATGGGATAGGGCAGTGTGCAGTGTGATGGTGATTGCATCATCTGTGGATATATTGGGGTGGTAAGCAAATTGAAGTGGGTCTAGGGTGACAGGTAAGGTAGAGGTGATATGATCCTTGACTAGTCTCTCAAAGCACTTCATGATGACAGAGTTGAGTGCTACGGAGCGATAGTCATTTAGTGCAATTACCTTTGCTTTCTTGGGTACAGGAACAATGGTGGCCATCTTGAAGCATGTGGGAACAGCAGACTGGGAAAGGGAGAGATTGAATATGTCCATAAACACACTAGCCAGCTGGTCTGCGCATGCTCTGAGGACGCGGCTAGGGATGCCGTCTGGGCCGGCAGCCTTGCGGGGGTTAACATGCTTAAATGTCTTACTCACGTCGACCACGGAGAAGGAGAGGCCACAGTCCTTGGTAGTGGGCCTCGTCGGTGGCACTGTGTTATGCTCAAAGCGGGCGAAGAAGGTGTATAGCTTGTCTGGAAGTGAGACGTCGGTGTCGGCGACTTGGCTGGTTTTCCTTTTGTAGTCCGTGATTGTCTGTAGACCCTGCCACATACGTCTCGTGTCTGAGCCGTTGAATTGCGACTCCACTTTGTCTCTATACTGATGTTTTGCTAGTTGAATTGCCTTGCGGAGTGAGTAGCTACACTGTTTGTATTCTGCCATATTCCCAATGTCTAGATGCTTTTTATAGTGGAGATCAAATTTATAAAGTGCCTGGCTTGGCTGATGAGACAGTGGATTGCGCAGTCAGATGGAACAGAGTAAATAGGCATTTTAACGTCATAGATTTAGCCGGTGGTAACTTGTGGAATAGACACCGGCTGGAATGCGGTTTTAACCAATCAGCATTCAGGATTAGACCCACCCGTTGTATAAACAGGCTATATACAAGGAGTACCGGTACTGAGTTAGTGTACTGGGGTACGAGGTAGTTGGGTTGATTGATTGAGGTAATATGTACATGTAGGTTTGGTTAGGTGATTGAAGTACAATGCACATTTGATTAATTGTTCAGCAGTCTTATGGTTTTGGGGTAGAAGCGGTTCAGGAGCCTTTTAGTCCCAGACTTGGCGCTCCGGTACCGCTTGCCGTGTGGTAGCAGAGAGAACAGACTGTGACTTGGGTGGCAGGAGTCTTTAACCATTTTTAGGGCCTTCCTCTGACACCGCCTGGTTTAGAGGTCCTGGATGACAGAGAGCTCAACCCCAGTGATGTACTGGGCCGTACGCACTACCCTCTGTAGCGCCTTATGATCGGATGCAAGCAGTTGCCTTACCAAGCGGTGATCAAGATGCTCTCAATGATTCCGACAGGGCAGGAGATGCTGTGTGGATACAGTTGAAGTCAGGTCACAGGAAGGGAGGGAATTGGTGAATCAGACACAACCAGGTGGCCTCGAGCACATCTGTCCCTTAAGTAATAGTTACGAGAGAGAGAAATAATTAGTGGCATCATATCCAAGATGACAAAGTACACTTGCTACAGTATTCTAACCCTGGCACTTTTTAAAGAACCCTTCATGAAATTTGATAGTCATGAGTCTGGGTCAACTCCAAAATACCTCTGCCTTTGTCCCATTAATCTGTCCCTTCTCCTGAAGTGTGCATTTGTTCACTTCCCTTCATGGATTTGTAACAAAGTTATTGAATATGGTGGAAAACACCAAGCTTATGCCTATAATTGTGCAATGACTTGGATCATCCATCCAAATGGCGTCTCATAAAAATGCAATTCCACATCGAATCTTTGGATAAGTGGGAGACCACGGTTCATATCCCACCAGTTGCACATTTCACTCATCTACACTTTTTTAATTAACATGCAAATCTCAATCATATAATGCTGAGACATATGCCAATTGCTTAAAATAAATCAAGCATATAAATAAAATAGTACATTAAGACAATCTGCTGGAAATTGTTTTATCAGAGATGGTTGGGTCCCCTATTCCTATGCTGATAGAGGGAGAAATGTCCATCAAAAAATGGGGAGACTGGACTAGGATCAAGTACGCGAAACTACCTGGATCAAAGCAAGCACGCGAACACTGAAAAGGCCCCAGAACTATTCGACTGTTGGTTTACTAGCGTTAGCTCGTTGAAAGTTTCCACAAACGTTTCCACAAATTTGCCAAAATAATCTCTTGAAAACCTATTATAATCGTAAAATCATATAATTTTGTATATATTTCATTGTGTGTTGCATGTATATTTTGTATTTGTAAAAAGGTTAGCCTGGCTAGCTAACAGTAAGCGTTAGCTGCCACTAACGTTAGCTAACTAGAAGGATGAAGGTAATTATTTATCTTATTACTATTGACTATTGTCACTGAATGTAGCTAACGAACTACTATACTAACGTTAGAAAGCACAAGTAAGGTTAGCTACATCATGCTAGCTACATAAATAGCATCAGTCGTCTAGCTAACGTTAACGTTAGTTTGGACAGTCCTAGCTAGTTAGCTAGGTAGCTAATTGTTCTAGGTAATGGTAGCTAGTTAGTTAACATTAGCTAGCTAGACATTTGGCTACAAATTAAGCGTTAACGTTAGCTACCAAAGTAGTATATGTATGGACAAAAGTTATTATAATTGTTGCTATCGGGTTGTTTTTTTGGGGGGCGGCTTTGTAGCTAACGATAGCCAACATTATTTGCATTTTATAGGGTGTTCACTCACAGCTGTACAACAATGTAGAGAAAAACGGGGCAATTCAAGAGGGTGCTACGAAATTAATGTCAAAACGTAGTTTTGCCCTACGTCATTATAAATTACTGTAATGATGTCATGTCATAGTATCGTGGGGACCAGGTTAGAGTTACTAGATAAGTGGCTTGGTGCCACGAAGTCTACATTCTGTTATGTCAAAGGAGATTACTGATGTTTTTGATAGCGTGATTGATGGACAGGATATACTGACTTGGGGTAAAGAGTAATAACATAAAAGAATGGGAGTGCCCATGATGATAACCAGATGTTCGTGGAGAGACTTGTAACAGAGTATATATAGAGAGAGAGTGGATCTTTGTTATGGAGTGAGGGAGATGATAGAGGCAAAGCTCTGTCCTTCTGTTATAACTAACCATGGTACATATTAAATATCTTATATGAACTCCTCATCAAAAGTGTCTAAGTATATCCTTACATTCGTAATCACTTGATATCCTAGAAACTCATCATAACAGATTGGCGTCTAAACGAACAGGATGCAGTTTACAGCCAAAATAACAGGTAAGCAGACTTTCATTATTTTGAT
This sequence comes from Coregonus lavaretus, assembly GCF_964263955.1. NCBI lineage: Eukaryota > Metazoa > Chordata > Actinopteri > Salmoniformes > Salmonidae > Coregonus > Coregonus lavaretus. Next base: position 6,295,034 of record NC_139998.1, on the reverse strand, counting down.
TATGTCAAATTCTGCTTATCTGTGGTAAGGCTTAGCTGTAACAGACTTTTAAAATTCTATATTTTAAAAGGGGGACGATGAGTGGTATTGAGTTATTTAGTGAGATGTAAGGAAAATTATCAAATTAGACACTAACAGTGTGCTATGATTCTAAGAAGGGTTCGGTCAGAGTAATGACAAAAAAAAAACAGAATAAGGAGAATGGGTGTAACAATAGTGGGCGTAGGGTCTTTTAATGTGTACTACTATAACATAGGTCAGAGGTTCGAGTCCTCAACATGACGAGATTATACAGTGTACGACATTATGAAATAGAATAAGATATTTTGGTACATAAGTTTGAGTCCTGTGTCGAAAGAGATATGGTTTGAGGCCATGAATCAAGGATATGGTTTGAGGCCATGATGAAGAGGTGTGAATCTTTGGTAGAAGGTTATAAAGGCCCTATAAGGTATTTTGGTGTAGGTTCGAGGCCTACGGTTGAAGGTAAAAATTATTTGGTTGAACATTACAGTCCTTAGTAAAAAGACAATACTAAAAAGGTTAAAAGTTGTGAGGTTCAAGTCCTCAGCAGACTTAGGGATAAATGTTAGAGCCCTTTATCATTATGGTTTGAGGCCATGAATGTTTAAAAAACATTATATAGGATATGGTTTGAGGCCATTCATGTTTAAGAGATATCATGAATTACTCAAAACGGCCAGGAGATGGAGCCAATGCAATGTAACATAGCACCAAAACGACAAAATAGGAACTACATTTTAATACAGATCAGGATGGGGATTTTAATGTAAGTATTTAATTACTAATAATTGCATGAACTAATAGTAATAATGAATGGCCAGCTTAGTAGACCAATATCTGGAAAAACAGTCACCATTAAGAGTAAAGCAGAGCTTCAATTAACTCGACGTGAGAGACAGGAAATGACAAAATTATTACAGGCAAATCCGCAGTTAGAATAAGTATTTTGTAAAAGTAATGTAAAGTTAAGTAATTGAATGGGACAACATGGGCGATTTTAGGAACAAAGAGCAGAAAATAATTTGAATCTGAGGGGTGCATAATAAGTTGTAAAAATGGGTATAATAATTTGATATAAATTTGGATAAGAAGTTACGATATATAACATAATTAATTCATAGAATATCAAGGAGTGGTATGGAGATTGTGAGGTTATTTTAGAGAGTAGTGGAAAGGTCTGTATTTTCTGGACAGGCAGGGCAGTCAGTGTCCGGGAAATTACAGTCTATTTTTGGTTCCGCTGGTAAAATGTTTGAAGAAGTGATTTGTGTCGATTAAGAATTGGTTAAAAACACCACGAAGGGATTATTTGATGTGAGTACCTAGAAGTTTCTAACGTTATATATGTATTAACTTGCTCACCCAAACGTAGACGTACGTCATGGGTGGGAAAGTAATTAATATGGGTTTTCTAAGTTTGTACCATTGTTGGATCATGTGATCCAGGCTCTGTCGTAGCCGGCCGCGACCGGGAGACCCATGGGGCGGCGCACAATTTGCCCAGCGTCGTCCAGGGTAGGGGAGGGAATGGCCGGCAGGGATGTAGCTCAGTTGGTAGAGCATGGCGTTTGCAACGCCAGGGTTGTGGGTTCGATTCCCATGGGGGGCCAGTATGAAAAAAATAAAAAATAATGTATGCACTCACTAACTGTAAGTCGCTCTGGATAAGAGCGTCTGCTAAATGACTAAAAAAAATCAAAAATACATATATTTTTTAAATAAAAAATCAAAATAATGAACAAAAAATAAACAAAATAAAAATGTAAACAAATAAAAATAGAGATAAGGTTTAAGGAATAAACTGACCATAAGTAATGTGGTTATAGACGTAATGTATAATATAGTACAAAGCCAATATAGGGTTCCATTGAACTATTATGATTTATTTGTCATTTCAATGGCATAGAGTAAAATCTGTATTTATGAGTGTAATTCAACTGATGGTATGTGTTGCTTGCACGGATACTACAAAGTATTTGGTTTGGTGATGTTGCATGGAAGATTTGTAGCGTGTTGTGGTTTAAATAGAAAGACTCACTTATTTAACAGGTATAGAGAGACGATTGCGTGGTAGTTAATTCTTTTTGGGAGTTGCCTAAGGGTTTGCTAGATTAAACGATTGAGAATGGTGGCGTAATCTCTATAAATAAATTGGATATTGATAATATGGATAAATTCAATATATGATGGTAAACTACAGCAAGTGTTTGGTGTTACTTGTAGCCTACTTAGAAAGGACAGTGACCTACATCTGATATATTCTGATAATGGAGGAGTGGTGGTTTCATAAGAGCTGTAGCTATGATCTTAGTTGATTACAGGGGAAATAGAATGTAGTTTAGGACGCACAGAGAAGTGAATGTCTTATCTTCATGGGAAGTGAAGCAGGGGAATTCTGTGAATAAAAGGAAATATAACATTGACTGAGGACTATGGCAACTTTTGGTAGAGGTCAATACAGAAGTATTATGGACATACTATCGTAATAGATAAACTGAACCAAACATGACGTTACAACAGCAATTTAGGATGGTTAATGTTGTTACGTTAGTTTTTAAACCCTATGATAGAGGTAAATGTAGAGAGTGTTTTATTTTGTCTACTAGTAAAAAATGGAAGAATGTCCATGTTTTTGTCTGCGGGTGATAACCTTTGGGGCTCGCTGAAACGTGAGAAAGCTGTAAGGGACATTATGGGTTATGTTAAGTGTACAGGGATCAGTGGTTGCTGTGGAGAAGGAAGTCATAGGGGGTTGAATGTTTGGTGTGAAAGGGCTAGCTAGTTAGTGGTGCGAACTAGTGACGTTAATAGTGGTGACGTAACTTGCTATGCGATGTGGAAGTAGTTGTTTAACTTGCTTTGCAAGGATCGCAGATTTTGTGGAGCGACGGGTAATGGTGTTTCGATGGTGAATGTTTTCGATATGTGTAGAGGGTCCCTGGTTCAAGTCCAGGTAGGGACAGAAAGCAAAACTTTTACATTGATGCTGTTGACCTAGATTACTAGGTGAATTGATAACATTATGTGAAAGGGATTGTTTTACCAACACATAGAGGATAGTATAACATAGTAATTAAAGTTGCATAGCTGTGAATAGATGTTTTATTTCTTTTGACTATAATTTTAAAATAATTTGTAATCTGTTAAAGGAACGTTAGATGGAAAGTCAGCAATAGAGGATAATTGAGATTATAGAGGGTTGTCTGTGTTTGAAAAGAAAAGTTGGTTCAGTGAGTGTTGAGAAATTGTGAATTGTATTGTTTGATGAGACATGTTGAATTGATGTTGAATTGGATTGTTTAATAGACGGGTATTAAAATTATTATTTATATTTCGGTGAATGAAAATATGTTATTAGGTAGTATTGATTTGTGGAGACAATTTACTAATGACATGATTTCGTAAGGGCTATATTGACATACAGTGGGGAAAAAAAGTATTTAGTCAGCCACCAATTGTGCAAGTTCTCCCACTTAAAAAGATGAGAGAGGCCTGTAATTTTCATCATAGGTACACATCAACTATGACAGACATATTGAGAAAAAACAATCCAGAAAATCCCATTGTAGGATTTTTAATGAATTTATTTGCAAATTATGGTGGAAAATAAGTATTTGGTCACCTACAAACAAGCATGATTTCTGGCTCTCACATACCTGTAACTTCCTCTTTAAGAGGCTCCTCTGTCCTCCACTCGTTATCTGTATTAATGGCACCTGTTTGAACTTGTTATCAGTATAAAAGACACCTGTCCACAACCTCAAACAGTCACACTCCAAACTCCACTATGGCCAAGACCAAAGAGCTGTCAAAGGACACCAGAAACAAAATTGTAGACCTGCACCAGGCTGGGAAGACTGGATCTGCAATAGGTAAGCAGCTTGGTTTGAAGAAATCAACTGTGGGAGCAATTATTAGGAAATGGAAGACATACAAGACCACTGATAATCTCCCTCGATCTGGGGCTCCATGCAAGATATCACCCCGTGGGGTCAAAATGATCACAAGAACGGTGAGCAAAAATCCCAGAACCACACGGGGGGACCTAGTGAATGACCTGCAGAGAGCTGGGACCAAAGTAACAAAGCCTACCATCAGTAACACACTACGCCGCCAGGGACTCAAATCCTGCAGTGCCAGACGTGTCCCCCTGCTTAAGCCAGTACATGTCCAGGCCCGTCTGAAGTTTGCTAGAGTGCATTTGGATGATCCAGAAGAGGATTGGGAGAATGTCAGATGGTCAGATGAAACCAAAATAGAACTTTTTGGTAAAAAATCAACTCGTCGTGTTTGGAGGACAAAGAATGCGGAGTTGCATCCAAAGAACACCATACCTACTGTGAAGCATGGGGGTGGAAACATCATGCTTTGGGGCTGTTTTTCTGCAAAGGGACCAGACGACTGATCCGTGTAAAGGAAAGAATGAATGGGGCCATGTATCGTGAGATTTTGAGTGAAAACCTCCTTCCATCAGCAAGGGCATTGAAGATGAAACGTGGCTGGGTCTTTCAGCATGACAATGATCCCAAACACACCGCCCGGGCAACAAAGGAGTGGCTTCGTAAGAAGCATTTCAAGGTCCTGGAGTGGCCTAGCCAGTCTCCAGATCTCAACCCCATAGAAAATCTTTGGAGGGAGTTGAAAGTCTGTGTTGCCCAGCGACAGCCCCAAAACATCACTGCTCTAGAGGAGATCTACATGGAGGAATGGGCCAAAATACCAGCAACAGTGTGTGAAAACCTTGTGAAGACTTACAGAAAACGTTTGACCTGTGTCATTGCCAACAAAGGGTATATAACAAAGTATTGAGAAACTTTTGTTATTGACCAAATACTTATTTTCCACCATAATTTGCAAATAAATTCATTAAAAATCCTACAATGTGATTTTCTGGATTTTTTTTCTCATTTTGTCTGTCATAGTTGACGTGTACCTATGATGAAAATTACAGGCCTCTCTCATCTTTTTAAGTGGGAGAACTTGCACAATTGGTGGCTGACTAAATATTTTTTTCCCCCACTGTATGTAGGAAGCATTGGGATGATATGAAGAACATGTCTAGATAGTTGAATATGGAACGTTATTTGATCATTGGTAATTATTATTATTAAATTCTATAGTTTGTTTAAGACAACAAGGAGTTATGCAGACAGTTCATTAATTCTAAAAACAATAATCTGTTTATGGTATGTTGAACAATGGAAGATAGTTGTTACTATTAGGATGATGGATTAAATAAACATTTTTTGTAAGTTATGAAGTTATTAAACAATAGGTTTATATTTTAAAACATCAATGCAACAGGTTGCGATGATTAAATTACTAGAAAGGGGTTGTGGTCTTCTGTAGCTCAGCTGGTAGAGCACGGCGCTTGTAACGCCAAGGTAGTGGGTTCGATCCCCGGGACCACCCATACACAAAAAAATGTATGCACGCATGACTGTAAGTCGCTTTGGATAAAAGCGTCTGCTAAATGGCATATTATATATATTATTATATTATATATTATATTATTATATTATTATATATTATTATATTATTATATTATAGGTTTATAGTAGATGGTGTAGTGAACTTAATGAAACGTGGTATTATCTAGTGTCTTCTGAGTGGGAGTTTTTTTTCTCCCAGGATTGATGGAAGTGTCCTACAGCATTATGTTAAGGGGAGAGTAGGAGACAACGTATCAAACAATTTTTAAATAGATGCCTGAGGTAAAATATCACGTCTTACTTACACGGAGTACGTGATTGTATTGGCTAATGAATGAAATATGACATTTACAGGGGTGACAGGAACAATAGAAGGGGAAACAGATATTTCCTGTGTTGTTGATCAAGTAAACAATAATGATCATTTGATATGGGATCACAAGGAGCAGATTTAGGGGTTCAATAATCATTGTGAGATTTAAAGAGGATATGGTCTGAAGGGTAATCAATTAAACATACTCATTATATACTAAGTGAAATTTGAGTGGTTTTCATCTTTTGAGAGATTTTATATAATCTTTTTATGGAGTAGTTATGTGGTATTAGATTGATACAAACGATTATTGATGAGATAGGACTGTGTATATCTGTATCATGTTTTGTGTGTAATTACTGTCTTTGGATTACTGTTTGTAATTGAATGTTAACAAAATGTATAATTTATCTTCCAGGAGAAAGGGGATTTCCTTATCTCATTGGAATGTTGCCCAGGGCAACTAGGGGGAGCAGTTTAGTGAAGTTAGGCAGTATTAGGTCGTAAAAGGGAGCTACCAAATTAACTAAGGCCTGGCAATTTTTGTTTGTTGTTTTTCAATTGGGTTTTTCAAATAAAACACAACACACCTAGTATGATGTTTATAAAGGGTTGTTATTTTGATTTTAGGGGTTTTTCAACAGGTCACAGGTGATAAGTCTTAAAGGAGCACACACAGTGAATTTTATGAAGTTTTTTTCTTTTTTGACTGAGTTTTGGGTATACATGATTTCTTATGAGAATAAATGTCATGAGGACTTAATGTACACTTGGGATAAGTAACATTTATGAAATGTTTTGAATTTTGGAAATGATTAGTATACTATAGGATGGAACATTTCGTTGAATGATTTCAATGACCTCTGAACTCTGTTTTGACTTTCTAGTGTGAATTGATCACCCACACTGGTAATTCTAAAGACAATGAGATGAGGACTTTAAAATAGTTTATTTTATCGAGTTGAGGATAATTTATAATTTGGTAATAATATATGTGATTCGAACCATAAAATAACAAAAGAGAGAGGGAGCTATTCCATGAATGAGGGATACCTGTTGCTAGTCAATTGTACAAATCTTGGATTACTTTACGGGATAGAAGTAAGTTGAGGTATTATCGAATGTTGTCATTTTAATTTCATTTTTATTATGGTTTAATAAACAATGTTGGTGTTTTGTTTTTGAAAGCATGAATCACGTTGTGACTCATGTGTTCAGAAAAGGGGGTAGTAATGATGGTAAGAGGATTTATTGGTACATTTGCATATTGTAGTAAGAATATGAGCAGTAGTAATTAATGTGTTATGGGTTAGATTAAATGTTTTAGGTGAAAATGTATTTGTGGTATAAGGTAGAATGTAGTGGAGGCATGTCTATGGAAACTAGTGACTATAACAAGATGCAAGAATGTGCACTTCCTAATAGAGGCTTTTAATGACTGAGAAGAAGACAGTGTAAAGTAGCATATTGTGTCTCAACTAATAATGTTCTGCAGACTTTCTTTCAAAAAGGTGACGGCAACTCTGCCAACATGAAAGGAGAATCTGTGCATTTTCTGTGCATGGGAGACTGTGTGGCAGTAGAGGATTACAGAATGAATCTTGAATCCATATTGGTGCGATGCAAGAAGGATGCTACACAGAGCGATGTGAACAGAAATTGGGAAGTATATTAGAAATTGGTATTAAGAATAATTGTTAAAACATAATAATTTGTCATATGGTCAATGATTGTATGGATCTATTGGATTAGAATTGTAATCAATTAAACTGTTATGTTTGTTTTCTAGTGAGGTAAATACAGATGGTGTCTTGATGCATAGCAGGGATAATTTGGCCTAGCATGGTGTGAACCTAAATAAATAAAAGTAACAAACTATGAACCGGCTAAAGATGAATATCAGAGGCGTTGAAGACGTTTTTGTAAAATACCACTTCTAATGTAACTGGTCTACAACAACCAATCGAAGATATCAAAGGATTTTCTCATGTTTTTATCTCGAAGGAGTGGGAAAGGAGTCCACCATTAAGTGAGAATGGAGAGATATATGTTCAAATGCAACATATTTAATGATGTGGGCATAATGGTTGGCAAATGGACAAGACAATGAGGTTGTGGAGTTGGTGGTGACTCGAATGAGACATTGTAGTTGTGACATTGTTATGGGCAAGTCATTTTGGAAATGTGAAGATGTCTGAAGAACATAATGAAGAGACGCCAGAAGATTTAAGTGAATCAATAACAATTGTCATTTTAAATTTGGTTAAGTAATTTGGTTGGTTATAATTTATAACATGAATGAGTGATTTAAGTGAATCATTAGTATGTATTAGTGTAGAACTGTTTTATATAAATATTATGGGTTAAAACAGTGATACATTATGGTAATGTCACTTATATGATTTATTTTGAGTAGACATTGTTGAATCATACTGTTTGAAACATGGAAGTTAAGGTGAGGATTGTGAATGAAATCATGATTATGTTGATTAATTGGGTTAATGTATTAGCATATTAGTCATTATATACATTTGAAGTATTGGGTGATATTGATATGGATGTTTAGAGTGGTACATATCTATGTTGATAGGCAAGTACTTAATTGGTTACTATCATGGGGTTATGCTATTTTTATATGATCTGATTTTGGTTGAATTCTTAAAGCATGAATAGTTTAGGGATGTAATGATTTAACAAGGAGTGGAAATAGAGTGTTCTAATGTGTATCTATCTCAGGTATATTAGGAGGACAAAGTCGGAGTTGAACATTGTATCTTTTAACAATCATGGGTTTTTAAGCAACTGGGTCTGAGATGTTACTCATTAGACTATGTAAGTGGTAATCACATAGCATTGGATGCTATTATAGTAGAAAAAGAGGGAATGTATGTGATTATATGGGGGATACATGTTGGACATTAAGATTAGGAAGGTATTGGGAATTTAAATAAAGCTATGGGAAATATTAGAGACATACAGTGGGGAAAAAAAGTATTTAGTCAGCCACCAATTGTGCAAGTTCTCCCACTTAAAAAGATGAGAGAGGCCTGTAATTTTCATCATAGGTACACGTCAACTATGACAGACAAATTGAGATGTTTTTTTTCCAGAAAATCACATTGTAGGATTTTTAATGAATTTATTTGCAAATTATGGTGGAAAATAAGTATTTGGTCACCTACAAACAAGCAAGATTTCTGGCTCTCACAGACCTGTAACTTCTTCTTTAAGAGGCTCCTCTGTCCTCCACTCGTTACCTGTATTAATGGCACCTGTTTGAACTTGTTATCAGTATAAAAGACACCTGTCCACAACCTCAAACAGTCACACTCCAAACTCCACTATGGCCAAGACCAAAGAGCTGTCAAAGGACACCAGAAACAAAATTGTAGACCTGCACCAGGCTGGGAAGACTGAATCTGCAATAGGTAAGCAGCTTGGTTTGAAGAAATCAACTATGGGAGCAATTATTAGGAAATGGAAGACATACAAGACCACTGATAATCTCCCTCGATCTGGGGCTCCACGCAAGATCTCACCCCGTGGGGTCAAAATGATCACAAGAACGGTGAGCAAAAATCCCAGAACCACACGGGGGGACCTAGTGAATGACCTGCAGAGAGCTGGGACCAAAGTAACAAAGCCTACCATCAGTAACACACTACGCCGCCAGGGACTCAAATCCTGCAGTGCCAGACGTGTCCCCCTGCTTAAGCCAGTACATGTCCAGGCCCGTCTGAAGTTTGCTAGAGTGCATTTGGATGATCCAGAAGAGGATTGGGAGAATGTCATATGGTCAGATGAAACCAAAATAGAACTTTTTGGTAAAAACTCAACTCGTCGTGTTTGGAGGACAAAGAATGCTGAGTTGCATCCAAAGAACACCATACCTACTGTGAAGCATGGGGGTGGAAACATCATGCTTTGGGGCTGTTTTTCTGCAAAGGGACCAGGACGACTGATCCGTGTAAAGGAAAGAATGAATGGGGCCATGTATCGTGAGATTTTGAGTGAAAACCTCCTTCCATCAGCAAGGGCATTGAAGATGAAACGTGGCTGGGTCTTTCAGCATGACAATGATCCCAAACACACCACCCGGGCAACGAAGGAGTGGCTTCGTAAGAAGCATTTCAAGGTCCTGGAGTGGCCTAGCCAGTCTCCAGATCTCAACCCCATAGAAAATCTTTGGAGGGAGTTGAAAGTCCGTGTTGCCCAGCGACAGCCCCAAAACATCACTGCTCTAGAGGAGATCTGCATGGAGGAATGGGCCAAAATACCAGCAACAGTGTGTGAAAACCTTGTGAAGACTTACAGAAAACGTTTGACCTGTGTCATTGCCAACAAAGGGTATATAACAAAGTATTGAGAAACTTTTGTTATTGACCAAATACTTATTTTCCACCATAATTTGCAAATAAATTCATTAAAAATCCTACAATGTGATTTTCTGGATTTTTTTTCCTCATTTTGTCTGTCATAGTTAACGTGTACCTATGATGAAAATTACAGGCCTCTCTCATATTTTTAAGTGGGAGAACTTGCACAATTGGTGGCTGACTAAATTCTTTTTTTCCCCACTGTATGTCCTCAGAACATGTCATTGCGGGGTGACAGCAAGTTACAGGATGCGTCCCTGAAGTCCTGCAGCAAGGCCCCACACCCCCCAAACACAGGAACAGCATTCTGTGGTCTGAAACACAGGATGTCCACCAGCAGAGCATCTTCTCCATCAAAGAGATTGAAGGGAAAAATAAACCCAACACCTGTAGCACATGTATTAGTTATTATTAGAGCTCAATGGCTTTTAGCTAGCCTGGTCCCAGATCTGTTTGTGCTGTATAGCCAACTCCATGCCATGACAACGACCATAGGAGCTGGCTATGCAGCACAAACAGATCTGGGACCAGACTTTACTATAGCATGATGAATGTTAAGGGAAGATGTGATGAAAATGTATTAACAAAATGTTATGATATCATTGTCAGCTGTTAGTATCTGTGTTGCAATCATATCTTTACTCTTTGTATGATATGTAATAAATTATGAATTCAGAGCCTTCAAGCCTTATGAACCATAAGTTTGCCTTCTCTCTCTAGGCTATTCATGAGCTATCCAGAGGATAGCAGGACCTTATTGAAGACCTACAACTGACACGGAAGGTCTGTACCTCAAATGAGAAATAATGCAATTTCAAAGAATACAATTATTATTTTGACTGCATTATTATGTCTGTTACCCTCATATCATACAGCTGACTGACCTATATCTTGACTTCTTGTTTGACAGGCATATCATGATCCCATGCCGAAGCTTTCCATTAGGACTGAGGAAGAGCAAACTCACATATTCGGAGATCTGGATGCATGCATCCCACTGCATGAAGGTAGGCCTTTACCGTATTCACTCTACTAGCCTCACCAGGGTTGGGGTCAATTCCAGTTAATTTCATTTCCATTTAGTTTCAAGAAAATTAATTGGATTTTCAGTTTACTTCCTGAATTTGAATGGAATTGACCCCAAACTTAAGCATCACTTTCCGAAGTGCTGCCATCTCTCAAGGCAATTTATTTGAGAGGGCTGATGATTTTGTTTATGTGTATGTGTTTCCTTGCTACAGATTTGTTGGATAAGCTTGCAATGGGAACCGGCCCCAATGGAACAGTGTGCCAGATCAGACAGATTGTCATAGACTGGGTAGGTGCCTCGCCTCTTAAGCTTTACGATTTCATTGCTGGTTGTTGTATATCTGTGTATTATCTGTATATTTGTATATTTCTTTTTGGCCTTTTTTATTGTGAGAGCTCAGGTGAATAAGATTTCCAATGTATTCATTACACGTCAAACACACCATTCTCACTTAGCCAGGATTTAGAATGTATTTGTTTATTTTATGTAGACCCAGCATCATGACCCCCCATTTCTATGCTCTGAACATGACAAGTCCTCTTCTTCTCCTCCAGTTGCCTGGTCTAAATGCGTACAGGGACTGCTGCAGTAACCAGCCAAGGCCCTGCTGGACCAGAAGAAGCAGGACTGGATGGTGCAGGTAAGGCACTGGGGAAGGAGGCTGCTTTTCGGAAGTGGTGTGGAACGGTTGGCGAGCTGGGGTCACTCATTCCAGTTCCGGTATTGGCCGTCGTAGCTACAGCTTTCAAGACTACAAGGAAGAGCATATAATGAAGCACCTGGGCATGCAGCAATGTGTTGAGGTAGTGAAAAGTCCTGACTGGGACAACATCAGACTGGCAGTGAATAAGATGTCGTCTGACCCTGTAGACGTTTTCATGGTTGCTCACAGAGTTGGAGTCAAAGGGGCCTGAGACCCCAAGGACTGTCATATACTGCAAGAGAATTGAAGACGGTCTTTGCTGTACATCATACGTTTTTCTGCATTTCCTTGGGGAGAAATCGGTGTATCCAGCGGGAGCAGAGGACACACTGGAAAACAGGCTTTTCGACATGTACCACTCAGAGACACCCGAGCACATAAAACTGCATCATCACAGCCTTGAAAGATGAGTAATCTAATCGCAGAGTTGTGATGGTTACTTCAGCACTGGGAATGGGGGTAGACTTTAAGGGTGTTCATCATGTAGTCAACTATGGACCACCTCAAGACCTTGAGTCCTACATGCCAACCTGGTCTCAGAGCATTTCGTGTTATTCTGTACCTAAATTCGAGACACTCCATTTAGTATATGTTACGTTTTGTATGGTATGTATTAATTTGTTGATGATATGTTACGAATTACAATTCGTATTATATGTTACGAATTTTTGCAAAACGTATGATATGTTACAAATTCTAACTAGGTGGCTAACATTAGCTAGTTGGCTAATGTTAGCTAGGCTAGGGGTTAAGGTTAGGGTTAAGTTTAGGAGTTAAGTTAAAGGGTTAAGGGCACAGTTAGCTAAAAGGGTTAGGGGAAGGATTAGCTAAAAGGGTTAGTGGAAGGGTTAGTCAACATGCTAAGTAGTTGCAAAGTAGCTAAAAAGTAGTAAGTAGATGAAAAGTTGCTAATTGGCTAAAATGCTAAAGTTGTCCATGATGAGATTCGAACTCGCAACCTTTGGGTTGCTAGACATGCACGTTATCGGCCCGACCAACCACCCTGCAAGTAACCATCTGTCTTAAATAACCATACCAAACGTAACATATCAAAACTATAAACGCAACATGCAACAATTTCAAAGATTTTACTGAGTTACAGTTCATATGAGAAAATCAGTCAATTTAAATACATTCATAAGGCCCTAATCTATGGATTTCACATGACTGGGAATACAGATATGCATCTGTTGGTCACAGATACCTTTTTAAAAAATGGGCCTCACAATTGGCCTCAGGATCTCATCACGGTATTTCTGTGCATTTAAATTTCCATCGATAAAATGCAAGTGTGTTTGTTGTCCGTAGCTTACGCCTGCCCATACCATAACCATCCCGCCACCATGGGGGCACTCTGTTTAAAATGTTGACGTCAGCAAACCGCTCGCCCACACGACACCATACACGTGGTCTGCGGTTGTGAGGCCAGTTGGATGTACTGCCAAATTCTCTAAAACGACGTTGGAGGCGGCTTATGGTAGAGAAATTAACATTACATTCCCTGGCAACAACTCTGGTGGACATTCCTGCAGTCAGCATGTCAATTTCACTCTCCCTCAAAACCTGAGACATCTGTGGCATTGTGTTGTGACAAAACTGCACATATTAGTGGCCTTTTATTGTCCCTAGCACAAGGTGCCCCTATGTAATGATCATGCTGTTTAATCAGCTTCTTGATATGCCACACCTGTCAGGTGGATGGATCATCTTGGCAAAGGAGAAATGCTCACTAACAGGAATGTAAACACATTTATGCACAACATTTTATCGAAATAAGCTTTTTGTGCTTATGGAAAATTTATTTTATTTCAGCTCATGAAACCAACACTTTACATGTTGCGTTTATATTTTTGTTCAGTGTAGTTGGTGCACCTTTTGCATATGCAGTGTGGACCAAGTAAATATTTGTCAACTGTCTGATGGGTGTCAGTGGAGACAAAGGCGATAGAGGATGAAATGAGCATGTTGTTGTGATGAGAAGGCTTGGTTGCTTTCCCATTCTCAACTCTTCACCTAGAAATGTGCACTTGACTCATTCGTTTCCCATCATGCATGTCAAAGCATTGGATTGGTGCGAGTGTACAAGCGAGTGCACACTTCGCGAGAAGTGTTGAGAATCGGACCGCAATCCAATTGAGTCGTGAGAATGGTGGGAAAGTGTAAAGTTAGTCAAGTTTGAAAAGTGGGTTCTCTAGAGCAGGGCCCTCTTTTTCACGTTTGTATTATTTTGTTTAACTCGACATACCTAGGAAAATGGTTGTTTTGAAGCTAATTACCTGCAATTCTACGTAGTTTAATAAGCCTCATTACATCTTTTAGGTAAGCTATTTAATGATAATGATTATAATAATGGATATGAAAGTCTAGACCCGATTTCCCCAATTCCGCTACCAAAGTTTTATAATTTAAATGAACCCTCAATTGAATTATACATATTCTCTTTTACAGAAAGTGTATAGATCAATTGATAGCGACAGTCACACATTGTATAAGATTACTTCCCAAGCAAAGTCCAATTTCTTTGACTCCTTAGCTCAGCTTCTGAATATCAGAGACAAACCAAAGATATACCCATCACGGATATATGCATTGTTTTAGATCGGTATAAACAAATGCAAATTGTTTAAAAAATAAAAATGTTTACCCCTCAAATCAAGGAAGGTCCCACGAAACGCCCCCTCTACTCTAGAGCAGGTGTGAACAGACACAAATATCTACCACATGTTGTGCTGTGTGCAAAGAGGAGAGAGTATCACTGAAATACGTGGTATGGATGGTGAAATTACATCAGTGAAGGATGATGCAAGGAAAAAAGCTAACTGGGAAGTAAAGATAATCAGAAATTGAAAAATAAATAGCTTTGGATCTGAAGTTTGAATTGTTGAAAGACTTCTGTGTTTGTGCGTGCATCACAGCGGTCACTGGTGGAGTGGGAACAGAAGTCATCTAATGTGAAGAAAGAGGAGGTACTCTGGTCTGTGTGTGTGTCAGCATGCTCGGATGCTGACAGTGACCTTTAAACTATGCTTCCTTGTGCAACTGTTCTAACCATGGTAAGCCGCTATTTCCATGGCCACATCCATACCATCAGACAAGATGTTCCTTCCTCATTCTTCTCAAACAGAGCGTTTAGTGTGACAGTGTCATTCAGATAAGTGTCATTTCTAACCACACAGTAGTTCTGAATTTTTCTTCCTCAAAAATGATTGAATATGGCACTTTTTCTTGGTGTTCGGATACATTTTCCAACCTTTAACATATTATTTAAAATGTAACTTCAGTAAAGCAACAATTGAAGGGTAAAAAGTATTAACATGATTGAATATGATAATACCTGCAGATATTAATTTGAAGGGGTGCACTTGACACCCGTAACACCCACCTTTTCAACTCTCCAACCATGCAGAGACCATGCAGAAGAAGACAATTTCACACTTAGAAACTCAATAGTCTTGCATTTGGCTACATACATATACAGTATTAATGGAATTTACACAAATCAAATAAATTACTTGTATTATTTACATCATTTATATACACATTATTCAAAAATAAATATAACTATATTTACACATAATTACACAATCCTAAAAGCTTAGCTAGAAGATTTAAGAATTCAGGTTGGACGAGACTAGCCTGGTCCCAGATCTGTTTGTGCTGTCTTGCAGTTGGCAGAAGAGTTGCAAAGGGAGGGTAGATTACTGGAAACCTTTTAAATGTACCAGTAAACAACCAGAATGTTCGTATCTTTCAAGGATTTTTTTTTATCTATCGCAAGACATCTAGTGGCCCTTTGGGTACTTCAGATGATCACAGGTATTTGTAATTATCTCTAGCCCTGTTGCCTTATCACATGTAAAATATATGAAATAATTACATTTGATGATTTTAAAATAACAAATAGAATGACAAATCTGTAAAGCATTATCCTAAATATAAACCATCAACTTAGTGAATACCATTGTTTAAATGAGGGTTTCCACATGAAATATCCTTTATTTTTACACACGTATTTATTTTACTATGTCAATATATTTGTTGTCAATGTTTTGGCGTCAAACTGGTGGCAATTGTGAAAAAAGGAAATAGTTGGGAGAGTTGCAGAGTTAACTGAAAATACTGCCAATGTTGATTAGATGCTTTTTTTCATTCATTGGGCTATATTCTCAAACCATATGGTCTATCTACTAGAAACTCATGGACAATATGGCCACAGTTATAAAAAATGAATACTATATATGATGTTTTAGTTTTTTTTCCAAAGTTATGATATAGATTCTGTTAATTACCAAAATTACAAAAGATTCTTGTAACTTTGGTAAATTACCGGTAGCTTTGCAACCCTAGACAGAAGTTAACAGAACACAGCACAAATAGATCTGGGACCAAGTTAAGATGAGACTATGCTTACCTGAACGCTTCCCAGCTAGCACATAACGTTCTGAGAACCATATGTTACTTAAGAGCTTGGTGAGAGCGTGGTTGTCCTATGTTTTTTTTTCATACAATATTCTTCTGTGGGAATTTCAGTACGTCAGCATAACTTTTCCTACAGGTTTCCTCATGGTTCTATTTAATGTAATGTTTTCAAATTGTTCTTAGAATGTAAAGAAAACGTTCCATAAAAACCACAAGAAAACTTTCAGAGAACGTTATTTAAAAAAACATACATTCCGTTCTCAGCATCATCAAAATTCTCTCTATCTTGTTAAGTGCGTTCAGGTATGTTGGCCGCTCCCACTAATTGGCCACACTGGATCTTAATGAGTGCTTGTCCTTTGAAAGGGCATCTGTTTGAATAGACTTTAATTAACAGCTTTGCACAGTGGACTAATTCCACGGCTAGGAAACAGAACGTTATAGGTTCGAATCTCACTGATGCCGTGTCACCATAAAACAAATGTGTTTGCATGATTAATGCCTAAGGAAATGAATTTATGTGCCCCATCTGTGCTTGGAGTAAAAAAAAAAGTACAAACAATAAGATGGCAGTGTTATTAAAGGTCTTACTGAGCACGGGTTACATGCACACAATAATATGATTATTGTGGAGTCAGATTAATATAATAGTTTGCATGATTTGCAAGAACAATGATTTCCCTAATAATCCTGTCTACATGGACACATCTGAAATCAGGCTACTGATCAGACTTTTGATAAATGCAGAAAATCGCCAATCAAAATAAACGTTCTACCACAGTGGACATGTTATTTTTGCGAAGACTAATTGATTCGGAGTTCGGACATATAAAGTTTGTGTGTAAAAACGAATTTGTAAGACGCATAATTTCCATTTTTCGAAACACCGTTTTTCTGAACACACTTGTGCATAAGATGGAGGCTTGCGCTACCGGTGCTAGCACATGCGCAGATCAAATACACTGCTGGAATGCCGATAAAGCTGTTTACGTGTCCTAATAATTCAAAAGACTGCTTAGAAAACCAGGTTTTAATCGGCGTATGCTTACTTCAATTATGAACTTACGCCGATTAAGATAAACAGATTATGGTGTTTACATTACTAATGCCATACTCGGCCTTCTGCCATAATCAGTTTAATATTAAATGATTAGTGTGCATGTAAACGTACCCATTGAAACATCTTCTCCAAGTCATTAAGGTTTCGAGGCTGACGTTTGGCAACTCGAACCTTCAGCTCCCTCCACAGATTTTCTATGGGATTAAGGTCTGGAGACTGGCTAGGCCACTCCAGGACCTTAATGTGCTTCTTCTTGAGCCACTCCTTTGTTGCCTTGGCCGTGTGTTTTGGGTCATTGTCATGCTGGAATACCCATCCACGACCCATTTTCAATGCCCTGGCTGAGGGAAGGAGGTTCTCACCCAAGATTTGACGGTACATGGCCCCGTCCATCGTCCCTTTGATGCGGTGAAGTTGTCCTGTCCCCTTAGCAGAAAAACACCCCAAAGCATAATGTTTCCACCTCCATGTTTGATGGTGGGGATGGTGTTCTTGGGGTCATAGGCAGCATTCCTCCTCCTCCAAACACGGCGAGTTGAGTTGATGCCAAAGAGCTCGATTTTGGTCTCATCTGACCACAACACTTTCACCCAGTTCTCCTCTGAATCATTCAGATGTTCATTGGCAAATTTCAGACGGCCCTGTATATGTGCTTTCTTGAGCAGGGGGACCTTGCGGGCGCTGCAGGATTTCAGTCCTTCACGGCGTAGTGTGTTACCAATTGTTTTCTGGGTGACTATGGTTCCAGCTGCCTTGAGATCATTGACAAGATCCTCCCGTGTAGTTCTGGGCTGATTCCTCACCTTTCTCATGATCATTGCAACTCCACAAGGTGAGATCTTGCATGGAGCCCCAGGCCGAGGGAGATTGACAGTTCTTTGTGTTTCTTCCATTTGCGAATAATCGCACCAACTGTTGTCACCTTCTCACCAAGCTGCTTGGCGATGGTCTTGTAGCCCATTCCAGCCTTGTGTAGGTCTACAATCTTGTCCCTGACATCCTTGGAGAGCTCTTTGGTCTTGGCCATGGTGGAGAGTTTGGAATCTGATTGATTGATTGCTTCTGTGGCAGATGTCTTTCATACAGGTAACAAGCTGAGGTTAGGAGCACTCCCTTTAAGAGTGTGCTCCTAATCTCAGCTCGTTACCTGTATAAAAGACACCTGGGAGCCAGAAATCTTTCTGATTGAGAGGGGGTCAAATACTTATTTCCCTCATTAAAATGCAAATCAATTTATAACATTTTTGACATGCGTTTTTCTAGATTTTTTTGTTGTTATTCTGTCTCTCACTGTTCAAATAAACCTACCATTAAAATTATAGACTGATCATTTCTTTGTCAGTGGGCAAACGTACAAAATCAGCAGGGGATCAAATACTTTTGTCTCTCACTGTATGTTCACTTCCCTTCTCAGCATGTTTAAAAAGCGTTCCGTTTTACCGGTCAGGAAATGTCTGGCTTCGTTCCCAGAACCAATGGGAAACCAAAAACGTACATTCTCGCAACTTCCAAAGAACCAAATGTGCTAGCTGGGTAACTGACACCGGTCAGATCAGTAAGTTACATTTACATCCCTACTTCTCATTGTAGTTTGACTGCAACCCTAATTCAGACAAATGTTGAATTTGGGCTCCCCTGCCTCTAGCCTGGTCCCAGATCTAGTTGTGCTGTATAGACAACTCCTATAGCCGTTGTCAAAGCGTGTTTAGCATGACAATTACCATAGGAATTGGCAAGACCGCAAAACAATGATCTGGGACCAGATTACCCTGCATCTTGGCCATTCTGTAAATAAGCAACATCTGTCTGCATTCCTATCGAGCCTGAGTGCCAGTCTGTTTGTGCTATTATGCCAACTCCTTGTCAACAGCCATTGTTATGCCAATTGGCTTGAAAAATGTCAGCATTACAATGTGTTGGCATTGACAAGAGTACAAACAGACCTGGCACCAGGCTAATTCCTATGCGGTGGAATCGTTCGACATAAGACAAAATAGACTCTTAAAAAGGATGGGGCTTGTTAGAAGTAATCAAAGTCCAAGTCCAAATCTGGTGGTGGCTGGTATAAGAGGTAACAGATGATGCGATTGGGCAAGCCCAGTTTAGATACGTCGTCCAGGGCTCTTCTGCCCAGTGCTGTTCTCAGAGCTACCCTGCTGATCTGTTGTAGACTGAGGGGACTATCTGGGGAAGAGCAAAAACCTGTCAGTTGAGATAATTGGCTTAAAACACCCGAAAATACTACATTAACCTTTTCACATTATTGTTCCAAACTGAACTGTATTTTGAGGCTAGAATATTTTCTATTCTCATTGTCCTCTTCAGCACGGTTCAAGCAACTTTGGTGAATGCATAACAACACACTGGGTCAATTCAACATCTACTCCATGTTGGTTCAAAGTAATTAGCACTTTGTGACATCTGCTGATGTAAAAAGGGCTTTATAAATACATTTGATTGATCTGATGTAAAAAAGGGTTTTATAAATACATTTGATTGATTGATTGAAATGACATGTAAACGACGTCGATTCAACCAGCGTGTGCCCAGTGGGAAGGCTAGTGTAATGCAGCCCAGCTCTGCTCAGTACTGTGAAAAGGGTGTGTATACGACTCTTTGAAGGTCATATTTTCAAACATGGGCTAATCGCATCTACTCTAAACGTTTCAAAATGTTCTACCTACGTTGTATGAATAAAATACTTACTTTCATAGAACTCTAGGCAGATATTGGTTGGAGAACCTTGACTAGTGTAGTTGATGGGCTTTTTGCCCAGGTTGTCCCTGGCATATATGTTTCCTCCGAACTCAATCAGCAGCTCGATCAGATCCACGTTCTTCACTTTGGCTGCATGATGGAGTGCCGTCTCATGGAGCTTGGCAGCATTTACATTCGCCCCTTGGAGAAGATGCAAAGGTTTGGTTTTAAAGGGAAGTGGTTGAGACTTACATTCTTAGAATTACAACGTGCATCAAAAAGTACTGAACATTGTTTCAAAGGGTCAGGTTGTGGTTTGCATTTGTGTAATGCTTTCAAATGGAAGTCTCAAGTTTCTCCTAATTTTTATGGTTAGGTATTTATTTACTTGAGAGAGCACAGTCCCATTAATGGCGTTTAAAATATCAGGAGCAAAACAAAGTGTTGAAATAATGTTACGACAATGGGGTCCACCCACCTGCATTGAGGAGCACCTTGGCACAGTCAAAGTGTTGTCTGGCACACGCTACATGTAGCGGCGTCCCAAAGTGGCAGTCATGGGCCTCCATCAGAGCTCCTACGTCTATCATGAGCTGAACGCAATCGGAGTTACCTGTAACACACACGTCAGTCATAGTTTAAGACACTTGGTTATTAAGGGAGCGTAAACTCCACATTATCCCAGTGTGTGAGTGTGTCTTTATACTGTGTGTGGTGCCCAAGACTGCTGGCCCCCTCTCCCACAACATGAACATTGTTGTAATCAAAAACAAAATGTACCTCCCATGCAGGCCTCGTGGAGGGGTGAGAAGGTGAACAGTGGAGGGTTGACCGTAGCCCCATGCTGTATGAGTAGTTTCACACACTCCAGGCTCCCCGCCGCACAGGCATCACATAGAGGGGTACTGCCGTCAATGTTCCGTGCATCCACCTTTGTGGAGACAGACACACATACACCCACAATCATCATTATTGTACTACAACCACATTTAGAAATGCTCAACTGTTCTGAAAAAACGTCTAGCTGGAACTCGTCTGAGCCGTTGGCTTCTGAGCCCTCACCCGCTATGTACTTATGTGCTGATTTACTTAGATCGGTCCACTATAGTGTTGTGATGTTGAGGCCCAGTAATATACAATGTATAGTTGAGGATGTTTTGTATACGTGTGTGGTTCTAAAAAAGGCAGAGCAAACAATCATTAGGATCCATGCAGAGAGATACACAATTGTCACGGTTTCGGCCGAGGCTGCTCCTCCTCCTTGTTCGGGCAGGCTTCGGCGGTCGTCGTCCCCGGAGTACTAGCTACCACCGTTCGATGTTTCATGTTTGTTTGGTTTTGTCTGTTTGTACACCTGTCCCTTGTTAGTGTTTGATTTGGTTTCCTATTTAGTTATCGTGTGTTGGGTCAGGTGTTATGTGTGATTGGTTATTGTCTAGCTGTTGCTCTCGTTATTACGCTCGTGTTTTGTTGTTTTCGAGAGTCCGCACTGTGTGCGCTATTGTCCTTTTACGCACGTTGTTGTTTGTGCGTAATTTGTATTTTGCCTCCCGGTTGGATTGGCTGTTCGCCTGTTTGGTGCTGCCTTTATTTTACTAAAGTCTGTTCATGAACGCCCGTGTTTCCTGCGCTTGATTTCCACACCGCATCTACACTCAGCTACTGACAGAATCACACATCCACCCATGGAATCAGCAGGAGCAACCGCGCCAACGGACATCATGGAGGACCGTCTGCGTGGGCAGGAGGACAGGATCAACCAGATCGGTCACGCCCTGGATCGGGTGATGAACACTCTCCACCGATGGGAAAGCAGCGGGGTACCCACGCCCCCACCTACCGGACCATCCCCATCGGTCAGTCCTCCTGTCCCCCTTCCGGAACCCAGCGGGATTCGGCTCTCGCTCCCGAGGGCGTACGACGGCTCCGCTGCCGGGTGTCAAGGGTTCCTGCTGCAAGTGGAGCTCTACCTCGCCACCGTACACCCGGCGCCCTCGGGACACGAGAGCGTCTCCGCCCTCATCTCCTGTCTCACCGGCAAGGCGTTGGAGTGGGCCAACGCCGAATGGAGGAGAATAGACGCCGCTACTATTACCTACGCGGAGTTCTCCCGCCGCTTCCGTGCCGTGTTTGACCATCCACCAGAAGGGAAGGCGGCGGGGGAGCGTCTATTCTACCTCCGACAGGGGATGAGGAGCGCACAGGATTTTGCTTTGGAGTTCCGGACTCTAGCGGCAGATGCAGGGTGGAATGAGCGGGCCCTCATAGACCACTTCCGCTGCAGCCTCCGGGAGGACGTCCAGAGAGAGTTGGCGTGCAGGGATACCACGTTGTCGTTTGACCAACTGGTCGACATGGCCATTCGGCTGGACACCCTGCTCGCCACCCGTGGACGTCCCGGGTGGGGGTAGCCCATTCCACCTTCCGGCACCTCCGAGCCGAGCCCTATGGAGCTCGGAGGTGCTGGCGCTAGAGAACGGAGGAGTAGGAACCCGAGGGGGGCCGTTCCCTGCACCAACTGTGGCCGTGGAGGGCACACCGCGGCTAGGTGTTGGGGAAGGTCCCCCGGTGGAGGTGAAGGCAGGCCACGCATTGGGGAGTCCTCCCAGGTGAGTAGGCGCCCTACTTACCCAGAGCTTTCTGTCGTTCACATAACCTTGCCTGTTTGTTTTCCACAGGTTGCACCTCGTTCCCAGCATAAGGCGCTAGTAGATTCAGGCGCAGCTGGGAATTTTGTAGATCGCCAGTTCTGTGTAGAGTTAGGGATTCCTCTCCTTCCCGTTGATAAGCCTTTCCCTGTACATGCCCTAGATAGCCGTCCGTTAGGATCTGGGTTAATTAGGGAGGTCACAGCGCCCCTTAGGATGAAGACGCAGGGGGGTCATGAGGAGACGATTCAGCTCTATCTGATTGACTCTCCTGCGTATCCGGTGGTGCTGGGACTTCCCTGGTTGATTACCCATGATCCTACTATTTCGTGGCGAGAGAAAGCTCTTAAAGGGTGGTCTGTTCAGTGTGAGGGGCTATGTCTGGGTGTTTCCATAGGGGCGACCTCGGTGGAGAGTCCAAATCAAATGCCCGCACTGCATATTCCCCCCGAGTATGAGGATTTGACACTGGTGTTTAGTAAGACAAGGGCGGCGCAGCTGCCGCCTCATAGACAGGGGGATTGTGCGATAGATCTCCAGTTAGGAGCAGCACTCCCGCGGAGCCATGTGTATCCCTTGTCTCAAGAGGAGAGGAAGGCGATGGAAACTTACATCGCTGAGTCTCTGAGACAGGGATACATACGGGCCTCCACTTCACCCGCTTCCTCAAGCTTCTTTTTTGTGAAGAAAAAAGATGGAGGTTTGCGCCCGTGTATTGATTACCGCGGTCTCAATCAGATTACAGTGAAGTACAGTTATCCACTTCCTCTGATTGCGACTATGACGGAGTCATTACACGGTGCTCAGTTCTTCACAAAATTGGATCTCAGGAGCGCATATAACTTGGTGCGCATTAGAGAGGGCGATGAATGGAAGACAGCATTTAGCACGACCTCCGGTCATTACGAGTATCTCGTCATGCCATATGGGTTAATGAATGCTCCCTCAGTCTTCCAATCCTTTGTAGATGAGATTTTCCGGGACATGCAGGGGCAGGGAGTAGTCGTGTACATAGACGATATTCTGGTGTACAGTTCTACCCGAGCTGAGCATGTAGCCCTGGTGCGCCGAGTGTTGAGGAGACTGTTGGAGCATGACCTATATGTCAAGGCAGAGAAATGTCTGTTCTTTCAGAAGTCGGTCTCCTTTTTGGGTTATCAGTTGTCTGCGTCAGGGGTGAAGATGGAGGTTGACCGGGTGTCAGCTGTGCGTAATTGGCAAACCCCAACCACTGTGAAAGAGGTGCAACAGTTCTGGGGTTTTGCGAATTATTACCGGAGGTTTATCCGGGGTTTTGGACAGGTGGCAGCTCCCATAACGTCTCTGTTGAAGGGGGGTCCGGTGCGCTTGCGGTGGTCAGCTGAGGCGGACAGGGCTTTTGGGAGACTGAAGGACCTGTTTACCTCGGCGCCGGTGTTGGCGCATCCGGATCCCGCTTTACCATTCCAGGTAGAGGTCGACGCGTCCGAGGCCGGTATTGGGGCCGTCCTCTCACAACGGTCTGGCACACCACCTAAGCTCCGCCCCTGTGCTTTTTATTCTAAGAAGCTCAGTCCGGCGGAGCGGAATTATGATGTAGGGGACAGGGAGCTGTTAGCCGTGGTACAGGCCCTAAAGGTGTGGAGGCATTGGCTTGAGGGGGCTCAACACCCTTTCCTCATTTTGACGGACCACCGTAACCTGGAGTACATCCGGGCAGCTAGGAGACTGAATCCTCGCCAGGCCCGCTGGACTATGTTTCTAGCCCGGTTTCTGTTTAAAATCACTTACATCCCTGGGTCCCAGAACGGGAAGGCAGATGCCCTGTCTCGGCGGTATGACACGGAGGAGAGGTCCGTTGAGCCCACTCCCATACTACCAAAGTCTTGTCTGGTGGCACCGGTGGTATGGGAGGTCGATGCAGAGATCGAGCGGGCGTTACGCACCGACCCAAGTCCTCCACAGTGTCCAGTGGGTCGGACGTACGTTCCGCTCGAGGTACGCGATCGCCTCATTTATTGGGCTCATACGTCCCCCTCCTCTGGACATCCAGGTATCGGCCGGACAGTTCACTGCCTTAGCACTAAGTACTGGTGGCCAACGTTAGCCAGGGATGTGAGGGTTTATGTCTCCTCCTGTTCGGTGTGTGCACAGTGTAAGGCGCCCAGACATTTGCCCAGGGGTAAGCTACAACCCCTGCCCGTTCCACAACGACCCTGGTCCCACCTCTCGGTGGACTTTGTTACAGACCTTCCCCCCTCACAGGGGAATACTACCATCCTGGTCGTTGTGGATCGGTTCTCGAAGGCCTGTCGTCTCCTTCCCATGCCGGGTCTCCCTACTGCCCTACAGACCGCTGAGGCTCTGTTTACCCATGTCTTCCGGCATTACGGGGTACCCAAGGATATAGTGTCTGATCGAGGCCCCCAGTTCACCTCCAGAGTGTGGAGAGCCTTTATGGAACGGTTGGGGGTTTCGGTGAGCCTTACCTCGGATTACCACCCGGAGAGTAATGGGCAGGTTGAACGTGTCAACCAGGATGTGGGTAGGTTTCTGAGGTCTTATTGCCAGGGCCGGCCGGAGGAGTGGGCGAGATACGTTCCGTGGGCCGAGATGGCACAGAACTTTCTCCGCCACTCCTCCACCCAACTAACCCCTTTCCAGTGTGTGTTAGGGTACCAGCCGGTTCTGGCACCTTGGCACGAGAGCCAGATCGAGGCCCCTGCGGTGGATGAGTGGGTGCGGCGCTCGGAGGAGACATGGAACGCTGCCCACGTTCATCTGCAGCGGGCCATCCGTCGGCATAAGACGAGCGCCGATCTCCACCGCAGTGAGGGGCCTGTATACGCACCTGGAGATCGAGTCTGGCTCTCGACCAGAAACCTGCCCCTCCGCCTGCCCTGCCGGAAGCTGACGGGCGGTTTGTGGGGCCATTCAAAGTCCTGAGGAGGTTGAACGAGGTGTGTTACAGGTTAGAACTGCCTATTGATTACAGAAATATTAACCCCTCGTTCCATGTGTCTCTCCTCAGGCCGGTGGTGGCTGGTCCACTCCAGGACTATGAGATAGAGGAGACTCCTCCGCCCCCGTTGGACATCGAGGGGGCTCCGGCGTACACTGTGAGGTCCATCCTTGATTCGAGACGCCGGATGGGGGGTCTCCAATATCTCCTGGAGTGGGAGGGGTACGGCCCGGAGGAGCGGTGCTGGGTGCCGAGGAGGGACATATTAGACCTGTCCCTGCTGACCGAGTTCCATCGGGGTCATCCTACGCGCCCTGCTCCGCGTCGTCCTGGTCGTCCCCGAGGCCGGGATCGGCGCACGGCTGGAGCCGCGCGTCAAGGGGGGGGGTACTGTCACGGTTTCGGCCGAGGCTGCTCCTCCTCCTTGTTCGGGCAGGCTTCGGCGGTCGTCGTCCCCGGAGTACTAGCTACCACCGTTCGATGTTTCATGTTTGTTTGGTTTTGTCTGTTTGTACACCTGTCCCTTGTTAGTGTTTGATTTGGTTTCCTATTTAGTTATCGTGTGTTGGGTCAGGTGTTATGTGTGATTGGTTATTGTCTAGCTGTTGCTCTCGTTATTACTCTCGTGTTTTGTTGTTTTCGAGAGTCCACACTGTGTGCGCTATTGTCCTTTTACGCACGTTGTTGTTTGTGCGTAATTTGTATTTTGCCTCCCGGTTGGGTTGGCTGTTCGCCTGTTTGGTGCTGCCTTTATTTTACTAAAGTCTGTTCACGAACGCCCGTGTTTCCTGCGCTTGATTTCCACACCGCATCTACACTCAGCTACTGACAACAATAATATACACCAGGCTTCCCCAACTGGCGGTCGGCCCGCGGGTGGTTTTATTTGGCCCCCCCAAGTGTTCTGAGCAAATTATTATTTTGTTTTTTTGAATTTTCATTGTTGGACATAAAATACTAAAAACTCCAGGAAATCAGCTCCAATTGATATTAATTTTGGAAATCTGTTCCCAAGTATTCCCACGCATAATAGAGACAGGACGTGATTGTATACAAATGTAAGCAAGGTTTGAAATGATCATGTTTTAGTCAAATATTATATCGGTTTGGGATTCTTGCAGTCAAATTGCAGTCTACAAATGATTTGTAATTATGTTCTGGCTCCCCGACCAGCCGCTCAAGAAAATCGGCCCGCGGCTGAATCTAGTTGATGATCCCTGATATACACCATGATAATCAGAAGGAGGAGACTACATGCAAAGGTAAAGGGATGTGTAAACATATGGAATAAACATGCTAATGAATGCAATCGCATTACATTCCTAAAGCATGAAACAAGCTGGAAAGGGCTGGAAAGTTCCAGAAACGTTTACAATGGCAGCCTGCAATAGATCATTGTGGATACCAATATCCCTGTAAGCCTCCCAGGCCCATGTTGCCCAGGGTTAAGAAGATACATTGTAGATTAATAATATTACATTGTATTACAAACTTAAAAAACGTATTCCACGGATCCCTCTGCAAAAAGAGTCAGAGGCTGGCCACAGCTGGAGGCGGTGGATTGTGGTATGCCGGCCACAACTGTAATTAGCAGCTCAGAGGCTGAGGTTGGTGGCTCCCATGGTGGAGCAGGTGGGGACCCCTGGGCGAGGCTCATCAGGGATCTGTAGAAAGGGGCCGGCTGGCCCCCAGAAACGAGGTCAGGTGGTTCCAAAGGTGCGAGGGGTAGAGAGGCAGGCGGGCCCCCCAGAACTGGAGACAGCAGGCCCCCTGGGTCAGGGAATGGTGGGTCCCCCAGGTCAGGGGGCTGAGGGCCCAACAGGGCAGGAAACTCAGGGGCTGACAGAGCAGGGGACTTGGAATCTACTACTAAGACTGAGGACTGAAAGCCAGGTATGGCGGGAGGCTGCGAACCTAGCTGAGCAGGGTACTTGAAGCCTAGCACTAGTATAGGCGACTGGGCGCCGGCTAAGGCTGGGGGCTGCGAACTGGCTAGGGGCAGGGACTGCACACCTAGAGGAGCGGATAATTCAGAGCCTAGCGGGAAGGGAGACCCAGGGCCTAGAACTAGGGCAGGAGGTTTGGTGTGTAGCACCAAGGGAGATGACTGCTTGCCAACCAACTGAGGGCAGAGGCTGCAGACCTAGTGTGGCAGAGAACCTATAGCCTGGCGAAGCAGTGGACAGAGGGCCGATTAGAGCCGGTGACAGCAAAACTAGAACGACTGAGGGCTGGGAGCCTGGTGCTGATAACTTTGGGCCTGACAGGGAAACTGACTCTGGACCTGACAGGGAATCTCTGGGCCTACTGAAGAGACTGGTAACTCTGAGCCTAGCGGGGCAGGAGCCTGATGACCCACCTGGGCTATGGGGTTGAGGGCCGACTAGTGCTGGAGACAGCAGACCTAGTACAACTGGAGACTGAGGACCTAGTGCTAGGAACTGAGGTCCGAAGAGGGCTGAGGACTGAGAACATAGCATACAGGAGGCTCTAAACCTGGCGGGCTAGGGAGCTACCTACCAACTAAAGCTGGGGGCTGTGATCTGAGGGCAGGAGACTGCAGGCCTGCAAACGGAGCAGCTAACTTAGGGTCTAGCATTGCAGGGGGCTCTAAGTCTGGCGGGCTAGGGGGCTGCAGGCTGACTTGGTCTGGAGACAGCGAGCCTAGTGCAGCAAACTTTGGGCCTAACAGGGCAGGAGGCTCTGAACCTGGCGGGCTAGGCAACTGCCTACCAACTAAGGCAGGGGGCTGCATACCCGATAAACCAGGGGGCCGCGACCCGAGCAGGGCAGGAGACTGCAGACCTGCTGGCAAAGCAAGCGTGGGGCCTAGCTGGGTAGGATACCTAAGGCCTGCCAGAGCAGCAAACTTAGGAGGCTACTATTGCAGGGGTCTGTGGATTTAGAAAGGCTTTATTTTATTATGGCCCCCTCTCTGGCCTGGCTAGGGCTAGATGTTATCTGAAAGCATGGCTATTGCGTATGTGCTAGAGCATGAAACGAGGTGGATAGGGCTGGAAAGTTCCAGAAACTATACAATGGCAGCCTGCTTATAACAGTAGCATGTAACACTACATAAATCACTGCAGTAGCATGGGATATAGACACTTGAAATGGCAACACTTAATATACACGTGGCAATGCAATAGGCTAATGATAATATGGCAATAAAAAAAATAATGCATGTACAAACAATAGTGCTAGCATTAGTTACAAGTGAACCATGATAAACCAAACTCTCAAACTCTTAAACCTAACAACTCGGCCTAATCCTGCGAGAGTCAGATATTGCACACACGAATATACACATTTCACAAAATTTACATGTTCGATGGACGCACAACACTTCAAGATAGAAAAACAGCATGTGAGAGTCCGTCACTACACAACTTGGATCTTCTCGAGGTGGCAGGTGAACATGCTCTGACTTGAGGTGTGTGGGGCGGAGCCCTGGAGTGTGTCCAAGCACCCTAATTGGTTGGAATTGAGAGAGGCGATTGACAGGTCTGAAGGCTAGTCAGGTTCTGTGCATTCAAATGATATATTAATTTTAAAACATACATTCTTTCATTGTTCATTTTTGTCAGGGACCATGTATACTGAACAAAAATATAAACGGAACTTGTAAACTGTTGGTCCCATGTTTCATGAGCTGAAACAAAAGATTCCCGAAATGTTCCATATGCAGAAAAAGCTTATTTCTCTCAAATTTTGAGCACCAATTTGTTTACATCCCTGTTAGTGAGCATTTCTCCTTAGGCAAGATAATCCATCCACCTGACAGTTGTGCAGGGTTGGGGAGTAATGGATTACATGTACATTACATGTAAGGGATTACAAAAAACGGTAACTGTAATCCGTTACCAGCGAAAATATTGTAATCGGATTACAGATACTTTTGAAAAACTAGATGATTACTTCGAGGATTACTTTTAAATTCAGAAGAGATGTTTGCAGAAAACAAATCTTTGACACTTCTTTGTTTCCTAAATGACATTCAAATCAGCATTGAAAATGTAAGTTTGTTCCACCTGAGCGAGTCTGACCACAAGTCAGAGACCCCTATGATGTCACACCAAATGCTTTTGATGGATCGCAGGAAAAGAGCAGGAACAGGCTTTTGTAGGCTACAGTCCAAGCTGTGTCTTCCAATGGTGTGACTGCAGTCGGCATCCAAAGATTATCCACTTGAATAAACGCTTGGAGGTAAGGATGACAGCAGTGGTGTAGTCTACGGCGATACAGATATCACTTATTATTGATATCTACATAGCGCATTGATGTGAATCACACTGCTGCTCTCTCATTTAGCTATTTGCGCCTTAGGGATTGTGGTTGTTGTGGATGGCTGTTCACAAATCTAAATGTGTATTTGAACCCAATAATGGTTGAATTCAATAAGTTTAAGCTGCCTATAAATCATTGTTTTTGAAACCAGTGGACAGCCAGTGAAAAATGCGCTTCTGCAACAGCTGCATAGTGCGGATCCCAGCCTGTGGAATAAAAGTGGGGCTTTTATTGTTCAATCTAA
This sequence comes from Coregonus lavaretus, assembly GCF_964263955.1. Taxonomy (NCBI): domain Eukaryota; kingdom Metazoa; phylum Chordata; class Actinopteri; order Salmoniformes; family Salmonidae; genus Coregonus; species Coregonus lavaretus. Next base: position 6,264,860 of record NC_139998.1, on the reverse strand, counting down.
TTCACGCTGATAAAAAAATACAATCCATAGGCCTAATGGATACATGCTCAAACTCGCACACTTTAGATAGACTTAAAGGGGCAATCTGTAGTTACTACATCCATTTTTGGATTTATATACAGTGGGGAGAACAAGTATTTGATACACTGCCGATTTTGCAGGTTTTCCTACTTACAAAGCATGTAGAGGTCTGTAATTTTCATCATAGGTACACTTCAACTGTGAGAGACGGAATCTAAAACAAAAATCCAGAAAATCACATTGTATGATTTTTAAGTAATTATTTTGCATTTTATTGCATGACATAAGTATTTGATCACCTACCAACCAGTAAGAATTCCGGCTCTCACAGACCTGTTAGTTTTTCTTTAAGAAGCCCTCCTGTTCTCCACTCATTACCTGTATTAACTGCACCTGTTTGAACTCGTTACCTGTATAAAAGACACCTGTCCACACACTCAATCAAACAGACTCCAACCTCTCCACAATGGCCAAGACCAGAGAGCTGTGTAAGGACATAAGGGATACAATTGTAGACCTGCACAAGGCTGGGATGGGCTACAGGACAATAGGCAAGAAGCTTGGTGAGAAGGCAACAACTGTTGGCGCAATTATTAGAAAATGGAAGAAGTTCAAGATGACGGTCAATCACCCTCGGTCTGGGGCTCCATGCAAGATCTCACCTCGTGGGGCATCAATGATCATGAGGATGGTGAGGGATCAGCCCAGAACTACACGGCAGGACCTGGTCAATGACCTGAAGAGAGCTGGGACCACAGTCTCAAAGAAAACCATTAGTAACACACTACGCCGTCATGGATTAAAATCCTGCAGCGCACGCAAGGTCCCCCTGCTCAAGCCAGCGCATGTCCAGGCCCGTCTGAAGTTTGCCAATGACCAGCTGGATGATCCAGAGGAGGAATGGGAGAAGGTCATGTGGTCTGATGAGATAAAAATATAGCTTTTTGGTCTAAACTCCACTCGCCGTGTTTGGAGGAAGAAGAAGAATGAGTACAACCCCAATAACACCATCCCAACCGTGAAGCATGGAGGTGGAAACATCATTCTTTGGGGATGCTTTTCTGCAAAGGGGACAGGACGACTGCACCGTATTGAGGGGAGGATGGATGGGGCCATGTATCGCGAGATCTTGGCCAACAATCTCCTTCCCTCAGTAAGAGCATTGAAGATGGGTCGTGGCTGGGTCTTTCAGCATGACAACGACCCGAAACACACAGCCAGGGCAACTAAGGAGTGGCTCCGTAAGAAGCATCTCAAGGTCCTGGAGTGGCCTAGCCAGTCTCCAGACCTGAACCCAGTAGAACATCTTTGGAGGGAGCTGAAAGTCCGTATTGCCCAGCGACAGCCCCGAAACCTGAAGGATCTGGAGAAGGTCTGTATGGAGGAGTGGGCCAAAATCCCTGCTGCAGTGTGTGCAAACCTGGTCAAGACCTACAGGAAACGTATGATCTCTGTAATTGCAAACAAAGGTTTCTGTACCAAATATTACGTTCTGCTTTTCTGATGTATCAAATACTTATGTCATGCAATAAAATGCAAATTAATTACTTAAAAATCATACAATGTGATTTTCTGGATTTTTGTTTTAGATTCCGTCTCTCACAGTTGAAGTGTACCTATGATAAAAATTACAGACCTCTACATGCTTTGTAAGTATGAAAACCTGCAAAATCGGCAGTGTATCAAATACTTGTTCTCCCCACTGTATATAATTCCCTGTCTTAGGTCAGTTAGGATCACCACTTTTCTTTTAAGAATGTGAAATGTAAGAACAATAGTAGAAATAATTATTTCTTTCAGCTTTTATTTATTTCATCACATTCCCAGTGGGTCAGAAGTTTACATACACTCAATTAGTATTTGGTAGCATTGCCTTTAAATTGTTTAACTTGGGTCAAACGTTTCGGGTAGCCTTCCACAAGCTTCCCACAATAAGTTGGGTGAATTTTGGCCCATTCCTCCTGACAGAGCTGGTGTAACTGAGTCAGGTTTGTAGGGCTCCTTGCTCGCACACGCTTTTTCAGTTCTGCCCACACATTTTCTATAGGATTGAGTTCAGGGCTTTGTGATGGCCACTCCAATACCTTGACTTTGTTGTCCTTAAGCCATTTTGCCACAACTTTGGAAGTATGCTTGGGGTCATTGTCCATTTGGAAGACCCATTTGCGACCAAGCTTTAACTTCCTGACTGATGTCTTGAGATGTTGCTTCAATATATCCATATAATTTTCCTTCCTCATGATGCCATCTATTTTGTGAAGTGCACCAGTCTCTCCTGCAGCAAAGCACCCCCACAGCATGATGCTGCCACCCCCGTGCTTCACGGTTGGGATGGTGTTCTTCGGCTTGCAAGCGACCCCCTTTTTCCTCCAAACATAACGATGGTCATTATGGCCAAACAGTTCTACTTTTGTTTCATCAGACCAGAGGACATTTCTCCAAAAAGTACAATCTTTGTCCCCATGTGCAGTTGCAAACCGTAGTCTGGCTTTTTTATGGCGGTTTTGGGGGGCAGTGCCTTCTTCCTTGCTGAGCGGCCTTTCAAGTTATGTCGATATAGGACTAGTTTTATTGTAGATACTTTGTACCAGTTTCCTCCAGCATCTTCACAAGGTCCTTTGCTGTTGTTCTGGGATTGATTTGCACTTTTCGCATCAAAGTACGTTAATCTGTAGGAGACAGAACGCGTCTCCTACCTGAGCGGTATGACGGCTGCGTGGTCCCATGGTGTTTATACTTGCGTACTATTGTTTGTACAGATGAACGTGGTACCTTCAGGCTTTTGGAAATTGCTCCCAAGGATGAACCAGACTTGTGGAGGTCTACAATTTTTTTTCTGAGGTCTTGGCTGATTTCTTTTTATTTTCCCATGATGTCAAGCAAAGAGGCACTGAGTTTGAAGGTAGGCCTTGAAATACATCCACAGGGACACCTCCAATTGACTCAAATGATGGCAATTAGCCTATCAGAAGCTTCTAAAGCCATGACATCATTTTCTGGAATTCTGGAAGCTGTTTAAAGGCACAGTCAACTTAATGTATGTAAACTTCTGACCCACTGGAATTGTGATACAGTGAATTATAAGTGAAATAATCTGTCTGTAAACAATTGTTGGAAAAATGTATTGTGTCATGCACAAAGTAGATGTCATAACCGACTTGCCAAAACTATAGTTTGTTAACAAGAAATTTGTGGAGTGGTTGAAAAATGAGTTTTAATGACTCCAACCTAAGTGTATGTAAACTTCCGACTTCAACTGTATATATACAGTGGGGAGAACAAGTATTTGATACACTGCCGATTTTGCAGGTTTTCATACTTACAAAGCATTTAGAGGTCTGTCATTTTTATCATAGGTACACTTCAACTGTGAGAGACGGAATCTAAAACAAAAATCCAGAAAATCACATTGTATGATTTTTAAGTAATTCATTTGCATTTTATTGCATGACATAAGCATTTGATCACCTACCAACCAGTAAGAATTCCGGCTCTCACAGACCTGTTAGTTTTTCTTTAAGAAGCCCTCCTGTTCTCCACTCATTACCTGTATTAACTGCACCTGTTTGAACTCATTACCTGTATAAAAGACACCTGTCCACACACTCAATCAAACAGACTCCAACCTCTCCACAATGGCCAAGACCAGAGAGCTGTGTAAGGACATCAGGGATAAAATTGTAGACCTGCACAAGGCTGGGATGGGCTACAGGACAATAGGCAAGCAGCTTGGTAAGAAGGCAACAACTGTTGGCGCAATTATTAGAAAATGGAAGCAGTTCAAGATGACGGTCAGTCACCCTCGGTCTGGGGCTCCATACAAGATCTCACCTCGTGGGGCATCAATGATCATGAGGAAGGTGAGGGATCAGCCCAGAACTACACGGCAGGACCTGGTCAATGACCTGAAGAGAGCTGGGACCACAGTCTCAAAGAAAACCATTAGTAACACACTATGCCGTCATGGATAAAAATCCTGCAGCGCACGCAAGGTCCCCCTGCTCAAGCCAGCGCATGTCCCGTCTGAAGTTTGCCAATTACCATCTGGATGATCCAGAGGAGGAATGGGAGAAGGTCATGTGGTCTGATGAGACAAAAATAGAGCTTTTTGGTCTAAACTCCACTCGCCGTGTTTGGAGGAAGAAGAAGGATGAGTACAACCCCAAAAACACCATCCCAACCGTGAAGCATGGAGGTGGAAACATCATTCTTTGGGGATGCTTTTCTGCAAAGGGGACAGGACGACTGCACCGTATTGAGGGGAGGATGGATGGGGCCATGTATCATGAGATCTTGGCCAACAACCTCCTTCCCTCCGTAAGAGCATTGAAGATGGGTCGTGGCTGGGTCTTTCAGCATGACAACGAGCCGAAACACAGAGCCAGGGCAACTAAGGAGTGGCTCCGTAAGAAGCATCTCAAGGTCCTGGAGTGGCCTAGCCAGTCTCCAGACCTGAACCCAACAGAAAATCTTTGGAGGGAGCTGAAAGTCCGTATTGCCCAGCGACAGCCCCGAAACCTGAAGGATCTGGAGAAGGTCTGTATGGAGGAGTGGGCCAAAATCCCTGCTGCAGTGTGTGCAAACCTGGTCAAGACCTACAGGAAACGTATGATCTCTGTAATTGCAAACAAAGGTTTCTGTACCAAATATTACGTTCTGCTTTTCTGATGTATCAAATACTTATGTCATGCAATAAAATGCAAATTAATTACTTAAAAATCATACAATGTGATTCCGTCTCTCACAGTTGAAGTGTACCTATGATAAAAATTACAGATCTCTACATGCTTTGTAAGTAGGAAAACCTGCAAAATCGGCAGTGTATCAAATACTTGTTCTCCCCACTGTATATACTGTATATCCATTGACTCTTGAAGAATATAGCTTATAAATGCCTCATGAGCTTAGTTCAACTGTCACACTCCACGAGAACCCAAAATATAAGCTTGTTTTTCTCCAATGTTTGTAAACATTGTAAACAAACACTGTATAGCCTCATACCATGGTTAAAACAATAATTTTGATCACATGGATGGTCAATCCTTGCATCCATAGCTCTGTCTATTCATCTGAGAGTGGTAACATTTCTCCAGGCCCATCACTCAGCTTTTTACCAAAACAAACGCTGGGCGACTGTTTTGTTATTGTTTCATCTGTGGATTTGCCCTTTAAACAGCTGCATATTATCAAGATATCAAAGTGTCACCAACAAAAAGGTAAACAATAGGCCTTTAGAAAATGCAGCATATGGCATTCATTTTTCACATGTAAATAGCACTTTTCAGTAGTGCTCAAAGCATGCCATTCCGTGAGCGCAGCATTTATTTTTCAACTCGAATCGATGAGCCCAATCAGTTCTCCATAACAACAAAATCATAAACAACAGAGTAGGGCTGGCTAATAAGTCCTTAGTTTTGGGGTTATGCTCAGGTAAAACAATTTGGCTAATCTATACTTCCATATTTCCAAGTCCTATTCTTGAAGATCAAGGGGTATAACATTTATTGGAATGACTGGAATTCTGATAGACTTTTGTTTTTAATGTAAAGATATAATTTAATCGTATTGTTATATGTAGTAGAAAGCGATGGGTTAGAAGAAGCCTACATAACCAACCCATAAAGTAAAATGTTACATCCATATATGGCCAGCTATGTAAACTTTAACATTGATTTATCCTGCAATAGGTGTTGTTCAATTGGTAACATAAATGTTTGTCTTCTTTTAATGCCTCTTAAAGGGAAAGTAATCTAAAATGTAAGTGAAAGTAATCCGATTACGTTACTGAGTTTGGGTAATCCAAAAGTTACGTTACGGATTCCAATTTTGGACAGGTAACTAGTAACTGTAACAGATTACATTTAGAAAGTAACATACCCAACCCTGCAGGTGTGGCATATCAAGAAGATTATTAAACAGCATGATCATTACACAGGTGCACCTTGTGCTGGAGACAATAAAAGGCCACTCTAAAATGTGCAGTTTTGTCACACAACACAATGCCACAGATGTCTCAAGTTGAGGGATTGTGCAATTGGCATGCTGACTGCAGGAATGTCCACTAGAGCTGTTGCCAGAGAGTTGAATGTTAATTTCTCTTCCATCAGCCGCCTCCAACGTGTAGCTCAGTTGGTAGAGCATGGCGCTTGCAACGCCAGGGTTGAGGGTTGGATTCCCACGGGGGGCCAGTATGAAAAAATATATGCACTCACTAACTGTAAGTCGCTCTGGATAAGAGCGTCTGCTAAATGACTAAAATGTAGAGAATTTGGCAGTATGTCCAACCTGCCTCACAACCGCAGACCACGTGTAACCACGCCAGCCTGACTGCAGTTCGGCGTCGTAACCAACTTCAGTGGGAAAATGCTCACCTTCGATGGCTACTGGCACACTGGAAAAGTGTGCTCTTCATGAATGAATCCCGGTTTCAACTGTACCGGTCAGTTGGCAGACAGCATGTATTGCGTTGTGTGGGCGAGAGGTTTGCTGATGTCAACGTTGTGAACAGAGTGCCCCATGGTGGCGGTGGGGTTATGGTATGGGCAGGCATAAGCTATGGACAATGAAAACAATTGCATTTTATCGATGACTATTTGAATGCACAGACATACCGTGACAAGATCCTGATGCCCATTGTCATTCCATTCATCTGCCACCATCACCTCATGTTTCAGCATGATAATGCATGGCCCAATGTCGCAAGGATCTGTACACAATTCCTGGAAGCTGAAAATGTCCCAGTTCTTCCATGGCCTGCATACTCACCAGACATGTCACCCATTGAGCATGTTTGGGATGCTCTGGATCGACGTGTATGACAGCGTGTTCCAGTTCCCGCCAATATCCAGCAACTTCGCACAGCCATTGAAGTGGAGTGGAACAACATTCCACAGTCCACAATCAACTGCCTGATCAACTCTATGTGAAGGTGATGTGTCGCGCTGCATGAGGCAAATGGTGATCACACCAGATACTGACTGGATTTCTGATCCACGCCCATACCTTTTTTTAAGGTATTCATTTCTGTGTTCCCAGTCATGTGAAATCCATAGATTAGAGCCTAATACATTTATTTCAATTGACTGATTTCCTTATATGAACTGTAACTCAGTAAAATCTTTGAAATTGTTGCATGTTGCATTTATATTTTTGCTCAGTGTACAATGAAAACATACATCTCAGAAGCTGGTGCATAGCTGGACAGAACTACAGAACCAATTTCAGTTCGACACAGAGTTCTAGCTTCCCTATAGTTCTCCGACTCACCTGTGCCCCAGCATCCAGCAGCAGGCGGACACACTGTGTCTGCCCCTGTATGCAGGCCTCGTGGAGGGGGGTGATGGAGTCCACAGCCACAATGTTGACCGCTGCTCCTCCCTGGATCAGTTGCTGCAGCTGGAGGGCCTTGCCCTGGGCAGCTGCCTCGTGTACGGCTGAACGGTCTGTCCAGAACCCCAGGCCATGAGCTGCAGGCAGGGAGAGTGTGAGAAAATACTACAAATACCTATACCTGATACAGACAGACAGACAGTAGAGGCGCATATCTATTTAATCTGCCCAACAACTGTTGATCTATTTTACATGATACAGGGTGGGTAATTCTATATTATGGTAACATTATTTGAGCTCATCTACAAAGTAGGTATTTAGTTTAAGTCTGTATATATGAATAAATAAACGTTACTGAAAAAATATTGTTCTAGATCTTGAGTTATTGCTGAAACCCTTTGTAGGGTCCATGCAGGGCCAGGTTCTCACCCTATGAGGCTGAACCACTGCTGACATCCACTGTCTGTCTGTGTGATGACTGTTGACACGTATTGGCATAACCCTAAACTAAACATATTCTAATCTAGACAACATTGGCTAGATTCATGATCTGGTCGGCAACAAGCTAGATACAGGTGAATTAATGTTATATAACGATCATCTAGGCTACCTACTACAGTCCTGAACACGAAATAGAATAATAGGCAACACGCTCTAATAGACTCGTCGTCACTTACTTGTTATAACAAGCTTAGCTGGCTGCATGGTCTCAAATTAGGTCAGTTAAAAACAAGTTAGAGCAAATGTTTTCTAATAATAGGCCTAATGAATAAGCCAGCTAAATAAAATACTCAACAAGGGAAAGCATGACAAATACGTGTCGAGGACAGCAAATGTCTCTATAATTTCGATTGTGGGTCAAGTTTGCCTGCTGTCAGACAGACAGATGAGACACAAATAAAACACTCACCTATATCCCCAAACAATGACGGTCTGGCGCGAGTCATCTCCATTTAGATATGGTATCCTCTCTTCTAGTCTTCCAGAATAAATTGATGCATTTTATAACGCAAAGATGAACAGGGAAGCATTGTTACAGTAACGTTGTTGATGATGGTGCCTAAAGTTAAGAAGCAGTGGTTAGAAGCACTCAGTAACCGAAAAGAACATACAAGGATTGTGGGATATGTAGTTTAGAATGATACGTTCCTAGTGATTCCAGCATGGGCAGACTTAAAAGAAAGTTGAACCACTAAATTGAAAGAAGCTCCAGCCGAATGTAATAATAATAAAGACATCACACTAACCTGTGGAAATCCAACATTTGTCCACCATAGGGCGCATGTAAGACGTTTCAGAACAAGTAGTGACGTCAACCTCGGTTCAACATACTATAGGGAGTCGTACTCTCGCGACGTAGGTTGAAGGAGCAACAATCGATCCTGACAAGGCCAATAAAATCCGCTTTCGCTGGAAGCCCCGCCTTCCACAGATTACAAACGTGAAGCTAGGATTCATTATTTCAATTATTCCGCTTTTCACGATGGTGTGAACAGGAACAATTCATGCTACTTAAACAAACAATTGGATAACTAAACTGTCCCATAGTGGTAGAGCGTGCTCACCCCCTGGACGTTGTGTGTTGAAGGTTGTACTTGTTCTCATATGTTTTCTGATCACAAACAACTAGTTATTCTTCAATTTGCTGGTGCAATGAGTAAGATGGCTAAGAAAACGACCGAGATGACCATGGCTAAGCCGTGTTCGGGGTCGAGATCATGCCCCCAGTCATGCGGTTATAGCATTTATCAGAAAGATACACACGGAATATGTGTAGTTTGTCTCGGCTTGGAGCACGCTCAGGCGTCCCTTGCTCGAACCAGCTTGAAGCACGCTCAGGTGTCCCTTGCTCGAACCAGTCTGTGTGTGCATTGCTGCGTACAATCTCCCTGGAAAGACATGTAGCATTCTCGAGGAAGCTTGGAATACCGATGGCAACTTTCCTTTCCCGGATGGCGGTACCTTGGCTGGGACTGAGGTTCAGGAAGGAGATGGATTGGGTGGTCGGAGCAAATGTCTTGTCTGTCTGGGCATGGGGTATGCAGTGGCTGAATGCGCCCAACCCGGCTCCTGTGCGCTCTACACGAAGAAAGAGTGCGGCCAGGTTCGGTGGGTACCTCCGCCACCTGTGTCTACCTCGGTCAAGCACCGCCTGCCTCTCTTCCCAGACTTGTTGATGAAGGGTCCGGTCCCCCATCAGTGATCCGGTCCTTGCCAAGGCGAGCTAGCTATTACTAGCTATTCCTGCGGTGGAGTTGCTGGGGTAGCTCTCCTGTTTAGTATACATAGCATTAAAGTCGCTTGGTTATTCTAAACAGACCGTGCTGCGGTCAAAGAGGCTAGCTAGCCTAGCTCATTCTAAAAAGCCTCCTGGCTAACATCGGCTAGCATGCTTAACTTCCGACGAGTGAAACTTAATAGCTTTCCGCTGGCGATATCGCAACCCCATTCCTATTTCCAGTTCCTGTAATTGGAGGGAATGAAGAAAATAGGGTTTGCATGCACCGCCGATGAAGAAGCAACATGCTTTCGCTTTGAGAGACTAGTCAAGGATCATATCACCTCTACGTTACCTGCCACCCTAGACCCACTTCAAAACAAAGGAGACTTCAGGAAACAGCAGAGGGTGCACCCCCCTATCCACATCGACGGGACCGCAGTGGAGAAGGTGGAAAGCTTCAAATTCCTTGGCGTACACATCACTGACATGGACCACCCACACAGACAGTGTGGTGAAGAAGGTGCAACAGAGCCTCTTCAACCTCCGGAGGCTAAATCCATTTTGCTTGGCACCTAAAACCCTCACAAACTTTTACAGATGCACAATTGAGAGCATCCTGTCGGGCTGTATCACCGCCTGGTACGGCAACTGCACCGCCCGCAACCGCAAGGCTCTCCAGTGGGTGGTGCGGTCTGTACAACGCATTACCGGGGGCAAACTACCCGCCCTCCAGGACACCTACAGCACCCGATGTCACAGGAAGGCCAAAAAGATAATCAAGGACATCAACCACCCGAGCCACTGCCTGTTCACCCCGCTGTCAACCAGAAGGCGAGATCAGTACAGGTGCATCACAGCTTCTATCTCAAGGCCATCAGACTGTTAAACAGCCATCACTAGCACATTAGAGGCTGCTGCCTATAGACATAGACTAGAAATCACTGGCCACTTTAAGAAATGGAACACTAGTCACTTTAATAATGTTTACATATCTTGCATTACTCATCTCATATGTATATACTGTATTCTATACTATTCTACTGTATCTTAGTCCATGCCGCTCTGACATCGCTTGTCCATATATGTATATATTCTTCATTAATTCCTTACTTAGATTTGTGTGTATAGGGTATATGTTGTGAAATTGTTAGATATTACTGCACTGTCGGAGCTAGAAGCACAAGCATTTCGCAACACCCGCAATAACATCTGCTAAACACGTGTATGTGACCAATAACATTTGATTTGATGTCCCCGGTTGCCTCAACTCGGATGCAGATATTTTATCCAGGTGGGACCCTCTCTCTCAGGAGTGGAGGCTCTCCAAATTATGGGACATTTTCGGCAGGGCCGACATAGATCTTTACACATCGTGAGAAAACGTGCATTGTCGTCTAATTTTCATCGATGAGGGACCCGAGTGCCCTGTCGGGAACAGACGCTCAGGCGCAACAGTGGCCTCGGACCATCTACACGTTTCCGGCAGAGATTTGGTTCCTATGGGCCTGGCCCCTAAGAGGGCCAATCTGATGGCTAGAGGTTTACCTCCGAATGTTATTGCTACCATTCAGTTTGCAAGGGCACCGTCTAGGGCTGTATGTGTATAAGTGGCAAGCATTTGAGCTCTGGTGCCAAGATAAAGGACTTGTTTCTTTTCAGTGCTCTGTGAGGGACATTCTTATGTTCCTACAGGAGCTTTTGAAGCATTCTCCTCTTTAAGTGTACATGGCCGCTGTCTCAGTGTGTCATGTGGAAATTGACGGAACCTCACGGGGGTGGTGCAGTTGCTGAAAGGTGTAGGTCATCTCAGACCGGTCTCTAAACCTATTGAGCCCACATGGGACTTGGCGCTGGTTTTGGAGGCACTGTGTGCGGCCCCCTTTGAGCCTCTGGAGTCGGTGGATTGGAAGATCCTCTCCTACAAAAACCTCCCTGCTCATGGCTTTGGCCTCGGCTAAACGTGTTGGGGACCTCCACACGTTATCCATACACCCTTCCTGTAGTTAGTTCGCCCCGGGCGACTCCAAGGTGACTTGTGTCCAAATGCCCGAAAGTCATGGCTATGTCCTACAGGTCCTTAGCTTTTGAGCGATTTCCCTTTTCGCCTCCTTCTTTTACTTCTGAAGCGCAACAGAGGTTACATGCCCTGCGTCTGGTGCGAACTTTACACACGTACATTGACCGGACCCGGGATATCTGTTTATGTGACCAACTTTTTGTCTGTTTTGCTAATCCAGCTCGTGCAGGGTTCTCTCTAAGCAGCTTCTCTCCCCTGGCATATAGCAGCAAGGGGCAAGTGTTACCTAGCAGTGTACACGCCCACTCCACCAGGGGTCTGGCAGCGTCTTGGGCATTGTGTAAAGGGTTGACTATAGGAGATATTTGTGCTGCTGCGAGTTTGGCATCACCACACTTTTGTGATATTGTATCGCTTGGATGTCACTGGTTCCAGTATAGCACACCGTGTGCTTACGGCCGGGACAGGGAAAGTCACTAGGCAGCACACCGGGTGCGCAATACCCAGACTGCCGCATCAGGCGGGTCATCGGTTGGGTTCGGCTTGGGGGGTGATTATATTTCCCCATAGTATGTTGTACCGAAGTTGACTGACTGAAACAGAACATAATGTTATGACTATAACTAGCTACAGTTCCCTGAAGGAGATAAATTATGTACAACACCTCTTTGGCACCGCACCGCCCGTGCTCGGTTAAGAGCGGTATTCAGATTCAGATCAACTTTATTATACCACCAGGGGGAAATTCATTTGGTCAGGCCCATGTCGCTCAGTTGGTTGAGCATGGCGCTTGCAATGCCAGGGTTGTGGGTTCGATTCCCACGGGGGGCCAGTATGAAAATGTATGCACTCACTAACTGTAAGTCGCTCTGGATAAGAGCGTCTGCTAAATGACTAAAATGTAAATGTCATGTGCTTAAATTACGGTACATGAACACACAGAAACTGCACAATAGAATTCATTGAAAGTGCTATAGCCTACACATTTACAGTGAAAGTGCAACATGTTACAGTGAGGGGAAAAAAGTATTTGATCCCCTGCTGATTTTGTACGTTTGTCCACTGACAAAGAAATGATCAGTCTACTTCCCGCCTGTAGCCACCGCTTATGTTGGGCATACTTAATGTGATCTTTTATATCACTATTGCCAAAGTGCGCAAACGAAGATGTAGTTCTGCAGTGTGTGCGCAGAATGCCGCATTTTCGTTGCGGGTTACTTCACGGAGGAAAGGATAGGCCTTCTGGAGGTATTTAGAAAATACATTCTTTCTTCTCGGCCAGAGAGTGAACACATTTATATTTTGTCTATTTTCATTTTTAGCTCAATGTGATGGATTTGGATGGCAATGATTTTGGAATTCCTTGCTCAACCCCATTTAGGTATTAGAAAATCTTGACGCCCAATATGACATTATTTTTGTCAGTGTTCTAGTGCTGTACAAACATGCATATGATAATCCACAATGACCCATTTACTTTTTTCTTCACAGGACAGTGGTCAGAATTTGTGTCGAGTTATCCATTTCATAAGGTACTATCGTATCTGAAGATTATGCCTTTGTTAAATGTTTTTCATGACGAAATGGAATGTTGGTTGTTCAGGCCAAAGGGGGGATGTTTTATGATGTTATTTGAAATGTGCCGCTTGGAGGGTGACGCCCGAGGGGAGACTGGTGATTGGCCAGAAGAGGGAGTAGCCCCTCCCTTTGCATTGTTTATAAATAGGAGTTAAACGATGAGACGACAGAATGGCCATAACAATCTGGGAGGCGTTCTCCAGGCAACGCGTGTCTGTGAATTTATGCTGTAACCTCGTGGTATGAATAAAAACTTCTGACACGATGCAGCATAACGGACTTTTTGTTCATCAGCAATATTACCACCATTCATCATATACGACATAATGGCGCCCAACGTGGGGCATGGGTTTGCGTCTCCTCTTTGTTTCAGTCAACCGCCGGCCTAACTCTCTCTGAAGCATGGCCGAAAAAGGGTGAGTGTGTTCTTACCGCTTCGGAGTTTGTTAGATTGGATATGACTTGTGTACATTGAGGGGATGTTCCATATGACCTGGCCTCAGGTGGTGTTTGTTGCTGGTCGACTGAAGTCTGCTAAATTTATTTCATCGGAAACGACAGTTAATTGGAATTTAGAGCATTAAACGGTAGGATTCAAGTATTGAACGTGTATAATTCATTGGTAACGAGTGACAATGGGTTAGTAGAGAATAAAGGTTGGAAGACGTCTGCATAATTAGGGCACCGTGAATCTGGAAAAGACCTCGAGGAGGCGATTCTTTATGAATGGGCTACAAATCCAGACTTAGTTAGTATTGGGTCAGGTTGATTTCTTAAGCGGGAATTATGAAGTGAATTGGTGTATTTATGTTATACTCCGCCTCTGGTCGACGGGAAATTGGTTTGGGGATAACCGCTTGATATGAGATTCATCTTTCAAGGCAACAAAAAGTTAGAAGGAGATTATTGATGATCATGGAAAATGATTGGGCCGCGGTGCGGGGTGTTCATTTGTATAGCTAGTAGGCTACAATTAGCTGGAGGTTGGTGTTAAGGCTGGATTGTTTCAGGCCACGTGGTGCCTCGTTGCTAAGGCTTGATTGTATGGTTCGGGTCACGTGGTACATCGTGGCGAAATGCTAAATGCTAAGGCTTGAGGCTAAAGGCTAATTTTTTGTGTGAATCATGCTACATCATGGTGGCTGAGGTGGAGGCTAGTGTTAATTGTGTTTTGTGTCACGATGTACCGTAGGCTAAGCTAGCTGCTAAGGTTGAATGCTAATTGTGTTGCGTGCTACATGCTAATGGATATCCTTAGAGATTCCATTGCGATGGGTTAAAGTCTCTTAAACTTGTCACTGTCTGTAAGTCAGGTTGTATGTTTTGTGAGCGCTGTTAAATGTTGTTTGATTATAAGGGGGAAATGGGAATTACAGCGGGACTGTTATTATGTTTGGGGAGAGAGAAGAGAGAATCTTTCTTCCACGGTGAAAAGTATTTTTGAATGGTTATGCGCATGCGTTTAATTTTGCGACACTACACTACAGAAAGGGGGAGTTTATGACACGAGATTATGACACGTTTTGGTTTACGGCACTAAATCTTCGACATGCGGTCGTGCTGAGGCGACGGAACAAAATGGTGGCCAGTACGGTCATGTGATTGTTTCAGGCTTCTTTTCAGGGGTAAGGGCTACCGGAAAAGGTGAACACGACTCTTTTAAAATTATTAAAGTAACTGTTATTTGAACGGGAAACTATTTGGCGAGATGTGGTAAAGTTATAAATCAAATATATGTTGACGGAGTATAATTAATTAAATTAAAAGACGATTAAAATTAAATGAAATGTTTTGGAGCGATCTATGTAATAAAGGATATTTGCGCATGCGTGGGATTTCTGTAAAACAACACATTGGTTAAACTGCAGGGGGAGACAGAGGAACCCAGACGACGGAACAAATAGGCCCAGGGAGAGTTTAACACGAATCTTATAAGTTTATAAACGGCGGTGGGTTAAGATGAAACTTGTTTTGGGACCTATTAAATTTATAAATTAAATATATGTTGACGAAGTATAATGCATTGAATGTGGATAACTTGATTAATTGCATAAACTGCTGAAATCTTGTGTGTTTCTATGTTTTTTGAAATATGAGAGGAACATGGAATGGCGAGACGAGAGAGAGGAGGGGTGACGTCACATGATGTGACATCACATGATGCAGGAGAGGATCGGATCAGGCTAGTACACAAAATCATCCTAACCAGATATGTGATGTTATGACAATTTTACATCGGCTTGGCAAATACTATTTCATTAAAAATTGCATTTTGGAGGCTATGTGCATCACTGGGGTTTAATTACAGATGTGTTGGGAATCCAGGATGGATTGAGGATTCTTCTGTAAATTTATGATAATTAGAGCTAATGGAGCAAGGGGTTATGGGAATTGGAGTATTGTAGTATTGAAGGTTAGGCTTTGTTTATGGGTATTTTAGTCTGAAGATTACTAACTTGCATTTACTTGCATTTGATGGGTTGTGGTAATATACTCAACACTAATTGATAAATTGGTGATATAGGAATAAAAAATTGGTTTTAAATTATTCATAATTTTTAATTGAGTTTTTAATGGGTTTTTATTTTTAATTAAAGGGTTTTTGAATAAGGCATTTAATTGAATGTTTTTAATATTCATATTTTATTTTATTTAATTTTTTTTGGGAGGAGGAAAAAAAAAAAAAAAATTATTTTTTTTATTTTTTTTGAAGGTTGTTAGGGTTATAATAATAATTTAAGGGGGGAAGCCTATATAACTTATACAGTCTAGAATAAGATAGTTCACAATAAAGGAATATAAAAGGGTGTTACAATGGGGAAAAAGATATCAGGACTATGAGAGTCATTTCACGGGTGGAAATAGGGGTAATCCTTTAATTAAAGTGTTGCTAGGTTATCCGGCAAGTGAAACAAAAGTTGCCCTTCATTCTCAAACAAAAATTGATAAAATATGTCAGCGATAAGATAGGTTTAAAAAGTAGAGCTTAGGGATGTTTATTCTCAGCTTACAATGATCATCTAGCAGGGTGATTATGGCATCAAAGATGAAGATGAATACGAGCAGAAACAACGATGAAGATGAATTCAGAAGACTGAAGAAAATGGGATGTCTGGGAACTTAAGGAGATGAGGAGGATGAAGATGAGTGATTGAGAGAGGTCATGGGTGGATATGACTCTGATCAGAAGGAAGTGGCAAGAGAGGAAAGAAGGATACTGGAGACTTGATCTCTGATGAAAGTTGAACGAAGGAGACAAGAGATTCGAGTTCTGATGAAGAAAGTGATGAAGATTTGGAGATTAAAGGTGTTGTATGTTCAAGAGGATTTTATCCTACAATGACTGGCAAAGAAGAAATAGGAGATATAGACCGAGGCGTATCAGGCCTGGAGGAAGAGACGACTTTGGGAGAGGTAAGGGAGCTAGAGGAACAGCTCGAGACGCTGAAGATATAGAAGAGACAAGGAGAAAACCTGCGGAGAACATTTTTAATCCCAAGAATTGAAGAAGAACACATTGAGGTCAAGAAGAGCCCACTAGTAAGAAGATGATGGAAGATGATATTTCGAGGACAGAACTTGGAACTAAGGTTGAAGAATACTGATATGTCAACGATGAGAAGAACCGGACGAAGAAAACTCAAGCAAATACAACTTATAACTGGTGGTGGAGAAGAAGAAAATAAGTGTTGGTTATGAAGAATCAGAGTGAATCAAATCAACAATCACTGTTACAGCTTCAACTGAACAATATCAAAGGCAATTGTACCAGCCAAGGGGGGACCAGATGTTCCATATCGATCGCCAGTTTCTGGACAGACAAAGAATTTGAGAGGGAGAAGAACAAAGAAGGAGGGATATTTCAGCTACACTTTCAGCAACTTTCAGAAGACTAGTATAATTATGGACAGATTGGGTACTTTACCTGTTCATGCAACAAGTTAGGAGGAAGAACGGAGAACATTTTTAAGGAAGATGAAGGAGAAAGTGAAGATCACCTGTTCTAGAAGAGATGAAGGGGGGTGCATTGCTGAGAGCATCGATTAGAGAAGAAGAGGAAATAGCTAACAGTTGAAACAACTGACCATTAGAAGTGATAGTGAATAGGGGAAAAACTTATCGGGGTTCAGTCTAAAAAGGTTAAACATATCACTCTGTAAAATAAACTAATTAGGTTAGGATAGGGATTGGAAGTAGTAAAATAGTTTAATTACTCTTAGGGAATCAATTGAGCTCTGCTATAAAAGTCAAAGAGGAAGTAAAAGAGACATACTAATATTAGAAGATGCTGTTATGGCAGTGTTGGGAAGAGATGCATGGTGTAAATTGAAGTATTCAATCAGAGGCCCAATAGACGACTGACTGTCTGGGAGACTATTTTAAGAAGTAGGGTTTTTGGGGAGTCATTTGCTTAAAAGATAAATATCATAGGAAGGATGATAATGTATTAGATTGCCTGTTAGACAATCTGTCTGGGAAAAAACTTAATAGGGGTGACTGTTATTTTGGGTTACATTCTTACACTAAGAGATTTGAGGTTAGGCTAAAAGGTGTTTAGTCGGTTTTGCCAAGTCTGTGTGTAATGAGTCAGAAGCAGGTGGGGAACTTTCCCAATCACATATTCTAAAAATTTGGTGGTAAGAGATTTTGTCAATAGATCAGGGGAAAAGGTTTTAAATGTTATGAGAGAAAAGATTAGATTAAAATAAGTTAGGGGTAGGCTAGGTTGAAGGGACTCTGAGACAGTAAGCTAAGTTTCAAAGTTAGTAGTAAGACAGAGAGAGAACAGTAATGAATGACACTGTCCAGTAGGGAGATCAAGGTCATTATAGGTGTATTTTGTTATAATCAGAAGGTTTAAAGTTTAGAGGTAGAACTGAAAAGGGGAAAACTGGGGGAAAACTAGGAGTAAATAAGGACATTAACACTTCAGTCTATTAGAACAACAGGGAGAAGCAATTTAACTCTTTCAACATTGATAGGTATTAAAGTCATAAACATATTGCATTTGATTATAAGGGAACCAGTACAGCACCAATTTTAGGGGGAAAAATACTTATTAGGGTTTAAGATGGGGACGTTTCTCTCATATGGAGAGATAAATATGGAGAATAAGTATTGTTATCAGGACCAGGAGTAGAAGGAGGTATAGTTTGGAATAGGGTTAGGAGTGACTGTTCACTTATGTTGCGTAATATTATAGAGAAAGGTTAGGGAGAATATATGTGTACTTATTTAGGGCAAGCATTAGAATTTGTTTCGGTTAGGAATTATTGGTTAAAGGGCAATGTAATTCATAAAGTAACGCTTATAATGGAAGATTTGAAGTCTGTGGAAGTTTTCACAGTCATTGAGGGAGTTCAGGAGGAGTAGAACTGAATGGACAGTAGTCACTCCAACAGTAGATAATACACAGAGGATAATGGGAAATGTTGCACTAGAAGTAATTAGGGTTGATACAGCAGCTAAATCAACTACTTTAAGGGTAACTTTGGAAGGGATTAATGATACTATGGCAATAGCAAATATAGGAGTAGGATACTGACAACAATTGTTCTGAAATTAAAGAGGTAGCAAGAGGGACTCAGGAGGTTATGGTACGAATGGGGTTAAAATAGAGCAGATAGAAACAATATAGATTAATCTGAAATGGAGAATAGAGATTCATCATGGAAGCTGCAGTATGGGGTCTTTTGATTTTGATGACAGAGGGGGGGGGCATCTGATCAGTGCTGCTCGTTCCTCTGTTGTGAAAATTAGAGATAGATTAACTCATTCTGTAGGGTCAGTGAGGAATCTTGAGGGTTGATGTCTGTTGGGGATGCCAGCCCAAGACGTGTTAGACGGTCGCGCGGCCTCTGACAGGTGTGGGTAAATGTTATGCTTTGTCATGACTGTGGTATCGGCAACAGTCATTGACCGATAAAATAATGTAGTTGTCAAAACAGTAGGGTTTAAGTGTTCTTGGGTAAATGGATTACCCTATGGGAATTGTTAGATGTGAAGTCAGGTAACAGTGGAAACCTTAAGTATTCAGGTGAAATATTGAGGGATAAAAGTGGTGTTTGTTCTAATAAAACATATGAGGTAAGGGGTATGTTTATGGAAAGATCAGATTGGGATGTTAGATGATAACTTTGGATAAGTATGACCTTAAGGGTAGTAATGACAAATAATAGGTTACTTTTTATATATCAGGTAGTAAGAAGAGCAGGACTTTGATGGTTAAAAGATTAGCTTTTGACTGACAATGTGACTATGGGAATTTTAGAGGATAAGGGGAAATTATGATAGAGTATATTCTTACCCTATGGGGGATAGGATGTTGTTACAGGTCAACGTTTAAGCTTCCATATGAGGTTTTACCATTATAAGAGGGATAGCATTGGACACAGCTAAATCTAGGGTTAAAAGGGTGACATTACATTTACATTTTAGTCATTTAGCAGACACATGGCGACATGTCATAGTCTTCAAGCCTATCATTGAAGAATAAGTTTAAGGGAGAAGGGGGGACTTCATTCATGGTATGGTGTAACATTTGGGAAGATAATATTGATAAATATTAGTGTATTCCTGTGAGTCCAGATAGTTTAGATAATATAAGGGAAGCATTTGAAAGGATTTGGTTGCAAGATTAATTAGGCCAGTAGGGGCAGTGATGGGTCAGATTCTAGTAGTTTAAGCTTTGATAACACTGTGTGATGTTTGTACTGACTTTTGAGAAAGTTATGAGATTGAGATAGGTTGGAGAAGTGGTGCCTGGAGACAACACTCAGATGCCGGTGTTGACTGTTCCGGATCTGGACGAAGACGGACGAGGGGGTCTAGATGGACTACTGAATGGATAAATATCATTTTGGATTATTTTATGATTTTTCAAATTGGTTTTTCAATATTAGTATGATTTTTAGTGTGATTTATGAATCAAAGGGGGGAAGGGATAATGTGATTCATGCATCATTTATGTATCATTTTTTTAAATTCTTAGGTGAAATGGAGGTTTAATTTGAAAGTGGTTGTTTTGCAAAGGATACTGTTTGGTCGTTTATTTTCTTGTCATTCCAGAAGCATGTGGGAGAAGCATGTGGAGATTGGAATACTCAAACAAAGACAATATGACTGGAGGAGAGGAAACAAGGATGGTGTGGCTGATTCCATCATCAACAAGTCCATTGGAAGAGGACACTACAGGAAGAGGAAGTGTAGTGGACTACATTCCAGTGTCTGCAATGAAATATAGACATATTTGATGTGTAATACATAATTGTGTCATATTCTTAGGTATTGATTTTAGTAGAATTATGTTTGATGTTATTGAATGCAGATGAGGATCGTAGATGCTTTTGTTTATTTCGATGGGGTTAGGGACAGAATGTTTAAGCAGGGAGAGATTCCCTTTCAGGTCCTATGGGTTGACCAGCCTGAGAGTGGATATTTATGGATAGGATTTTGTTTACATGGGTATTTAATTACATCATAGTTTCAAATGCATTTACATGAGTTATGAGGTTATCTGGAGTACCGACGGTGGTTGCCTGGGGCAGAGGGACGGTGAGAGAATTTTACTGTCTTGATTGATATGGATGGATGGCTGCTGGACAGTTTTTCGCTCTCACACTCCATAGAGATTTATTCATAATTCATAGTAATGTGTTCATACTTCATAAACAGTTGTTCATATGTCATAGTAATGTATTTATACTCCATAGAGATTTCTTCATGGGTCATAGTAATGTATTCACACTTCATAAACAGGTATTTCATAGAAAGGTATTTACACTCTAGAGGAGAATGTTTTTGGGTTTAAGGTTAAGAATATTCAATGAGATAAATGGTTAATAGTCATAATCTTATTCTGTTTGTTTTCGAGACGTTTATTTCGTCTCGAAAGGGGGGAATATCGTATCTGAAGATTATGCCTTTGTTAAATGTTTTTCATGACGAAATGGAATGTTGGTTGTTCAGGCCAAAGGGGGGATGTTTTATGATGTTATTTGAAATGTGCCGCTTGGAGGGTGACGCCCGAGGGGAGACTGGTGATTGGCCAGAAGAGGGAGTAGCCCCTCCCTTTGCATTGTTTATAAATAGGAGTTAAACGATGAGACGACAGAATGGCCATAACAATCTGGGAGGCGTTCTCCAGGCAACGCGTGTCTGTGAATTTATGCTGTAACCTCGTGGTATGAATAAAAACTTCTGACACGATGCAGCATAACGGACTTTTTGTTCATCAGCAATATTACCACCATTCATCATATACGACAGTACCCTTTCATATGAAGTGGATTTGCAAGTTTTGCACATTTTCATCATAATCAGCGCACCATAATACGACACTACAAGTTGAAACACGGTCATTATAGTAGATCTTGCATATATACTGACTGTGTCTGTTCTTTCAAGACACAATCCGCTCTAAAGACTCATTTGTTGAAACATGAAACATCGACACATGGATCTCAAGATGCAGTGACTTATCGATTGCAGTGTGAACTTTGTGATTTTTCAGAGCCTTGCAGTCTTAAACAATACTTTGTTCATTTGGGAGGTCATTAAAAAAAATAAGGAAAAGCTGATGTGCCTCTTTCAACAATGTACATTCAAGTCTAGTGTGTATACTACCTTAAGAGCACATACAAGTAGATATCACAATTCTTCAAGATTAAATGATTTGAGAGTTAATTTGTGTTCGTAGTTTACCAGCTGCAGCCAATGGGGGGCATACTGAAGATGCAGTTCTTTTAGATAGTGATGTCATTTCAGATTGTGGATTTTTAGAAGACAATGAAGATTATGGAGAGTCTATTAAGCATAGACTGGCCTCCATATTCTTACGAATGCAAACAGTCTTGCATGTCTCAAAGTCAGCCATTCAGGAAATAGTTGATGAACTGTATGAAATTGGCACTCTATCTGGAGATTTCAGCAAGAGAACTATTCAAAATCTGTTAAAACAGCACAATTTAGATACTAACGACTCTGTTTTAGGTTTGATAAATAGAGGAAACAATTCCACTTGGTTTGCTTTCAAGGAGTGGTTCTCTTGGCACTGCCCAACTTTTTTAAAAGGTAATTTATCTGTTATAGGGCGGCAGGTAGCTTAGTGGTTAAGAGCGTTGTGCCGGTAACCGAAAGGTCGCTGGTTCTAATCCCCGAGCTGACTAGGTGAAAAAAATCTGTTGATGTGCCCTTGAGCAAGGCACTTAACCCTAATTGCTCTGGATAAGAGCGTCTCCTAAATGACGTAAATGTAATATGTATTAGATGTAGACTGCAAAAAAAACATTTGTAAATGTGCCTATATTAAGTGTCATAACTGAGTTGCTAAGCCGAAGAATCTTGTACTAAATCACAGTCTGGTCAGTTTAAGTCATTTCGGGATGGCTCATTCTTTAAAGAAAATCCACGAGATGAGCTCTCAATTGCGGTTGGCTTGTATATTGATGATTTTGAGGTTTGTAACCCATTAGGCACCTCAAGGAAAAAACATAAAGTGTGTGCTGTGTATTGGGTTATTGCCAATCTAGCGATCAAATATAGAGCCTCTCTCTCTTCTATCTACCTTGCAGTTTTGTGTAACATTAATGATGTAAAAACGTTTGGTTATGATACAATTTTAGACCCACTTATGAAAGACATAGAGCTACTTGAAAATCACGGAGTGTTTATCCAGCGTTTGGGGGCAAATATTAGGGGTACCGTACTCTTTGTCTCTGCTGATAACTTGGGGGCCCATTCACTTGCTGGTTTTCAGGAATCCTTTAATGTCGACAAATGTTGTAGATTTTGTTTGGTCAGCCGTGTGTAGATGGTGTAAAAAGGGACTGTGTTTTAAACAGGTTGAGCTACTTTCACTCAACTACAGGGTTCCCACTTGACTTTCTTCACAACCTTTTAGAGGGAATTGTGCCTGTCCAACTTAGTTTGTGTCTGGGCAAGTTGATTTCTAATAAATACTTCACATTAGACAAGTGAAATAGTACAGTTCAACACTTCCCATACTCATTCTCAGATAAGACTAACCGACCCCAAAGAGTAACTCAGACTTTGAGTTAACGGAACAATTGGTGGAAACGGACATGAGAATTGGACTCTTTTAAGGCTGTTGCCCTTGATGATTGGTGAACTAGTCCCAGATAATGACAACACGTGGAGAGTACTTCTTGAATTGAAAGATATTGTAGAACTTTTGTCCTCGTCTGTGTACACAACTGAGTCGCTGTGCTATTTGGAATATAAAATCTCAGTCCATAGACAGTTGCTGCAGGTGGTGTTTCCTGATTTTCGTTTAAGACCAAAACATCATTTTTTGGAACATTATCCCTACCTCATCCGTTGCTTTGGACCTTTGGTTGACTGTTGGACTATCCGTTTTGAAGCTAAGCATAGTTTTTTCAAAAAGGTTGTCCATGATGCGAACAATTTAAAAAACATTTTGCTCACATTAGCCACAAGACACCAACTCATGCTGGCTTACTTCTTGGACATGCCCAGCCTTTTTAAGCCCCCTTTGGAAGTTGTGAATGTGTCTCTCGTTTCTCCAGACATTTTGGATAAGACAATTAAACAAGCTATTAAGTTAAAATATTGTCATGATCGTTTAAAGACTGGTCGAACCAATGGCGCAGCGTGATAAGCGTACATGTTTATTAAGCGAATAAACACACGACAAAACAACAAACAAACGATACGTGAAGTCTCAAGGTACACACAAAAACCTATACGGAACAAGATCCCACCACCCACTAGTGCCAACAGGCTACCTAAGTATGGGCCCCAATCAGAGACAACGAGCTACAGCTGCCTCTGATTGGGAACCACCCTGGCCAACATAGATCTATACATACTAGATCTAACCATAGACAATAAACATAGCACAACACGACACAGAAAATACACACCCTGACTCAACAAATACGAGTCCTAGAGTCAGGGCGTGACAGTACCCCCCCCAAAGGTGCGGACTCCGACCGCGCCACATAAACATAACAGGGTAGAGGCCGGGTGGGCATTCCGCCTCGGAGGCGGATCCGGCTCCGGGCGTGACCACCACTTACTCTCCACCTCCCTGTTGCGCCCCTGGTCTGGTCTGGACCTCGGCGCGCTGCTTCCCCTCTCCTTCCTCCCACGACGTACCAAGTCCTGTCTGGACCCTGGTGTGGGAGACCCCGAACCTGGAGAGGGGCTGACGTCTGGGTCTGGACTGGAACCGCTGACTGGAGCTGGACCCGACGACGGTGGAGTGAACTTCTCAGGCTCCGGACTGGAGCCGCTGACCGGATCTGGACTGGACCCCGGTGGAGCGGATTGCTCTGGCTTCGGAGTGGAGCAGCTGACAGGAGCTGAACTGGGCACCAGTGGAGCGGACTGCTCTGGCTCCAGAGTGGATCCGCTGACCGGAGCTGGACTGGACCCCGGTGGAGCAGATTGCTCTGGCTCCGGAGTGGAGCAGCTAACCTGTGCCGGACCAGGCACCGGTGGGACAGGCACGGGCCGTGCCGTATTGGACACACACACCACTGGCTTGATGCGAGGGACAGGAACGGGCCGGACCGGGCTGATGACGCGCACCACTGGCTTGGTGCGGGGAGCCGGAACGGGATGTGCCGGGCTGGCGACGCGCACCACTGGCTTGGTGCGAGGGACAGGAACAGGCCGGGCTGGCGACGCGCACCACTGGCTTCGTGCGAGGGACAGGAACGGGCCGGACCGGGCTGGCGATGCGCACCACTGGCTTACATTTACATTACATTTTAGTCATTTAGCAGACGCTCTTATCCAGAGCGACTTACAGGAGCAATTAGGGTTAAGTGCCTTGCTCAAGGGCACATTTACGTCATTTAGCAGACGCTCTTATCCAGAGCGACTTACAAATTGGTGCATTCACCCTATAGCCAGTGGGAAAACCACTTTACACTTTTTTTTTTTTTTTTTTGGTGCGAGGGACAGGAACGGGCCGGACCGGGCTGGCGACGCGCACCACTGGCTTGGTGCGAGGGACAGGAACGGACCGGGCTGGCGACGCGCACCACTGGCTTGGTGCGAGGAGCAGGAACGGGCCGGGCCGGACTGGGAACACGCACCACTGGCTTGGTGCGGGGAGCAGGAACGGGCCGGGCCGGACTGGGAACACGCACCACTGGCTTGGTGCGGGGAGCAGGAACGGGCCGGGCCGGGCCGGACTGGGAACACGCACCACTGGCTTGGTGCGAGGAGCAGGAACGGGCCGGGCCGGACTGGGAACACGCACCACTGGCTTGGTGCGGGGAGCAGGAACGGGCCGGACCGGGCTGGCGACGCGCACCACTGGCTTGGTGCGAGGGACAGGAACGGGCCGGACCGGGCTGGCGACGCGCAACACTAGCTTGGTGCGAGGAGCAGGAACGGGCCGGGCCGGACTGGGAACACGCACCACTGTCTTGGTGCGGGGAGCAGGAACGGGCCGGGCCGGACTGGGAACACGCACCACTGGCTTAGTGCAGGGAGCAGGAACGGGCCGTACCGGACTGTGGAGGCGGACTGGAGGTCTGGAGCGGAGAGCTGACACAACCCGTCCTGGCTGGATGCCTACTTCCACACAATATGTGTGAGGCATTAGCACAGGATGTACGGGGCTGTGCACACGTACTGGCGATACAGTACGTAGCACCGGCGCAGGATATACGGGACCGAGGAGGCGTACTGGAGACCACGAGCGTTGAGCCGGCACACCCCGTCCTGGCTGAATGCCCATCTTTGCACGACACGTGCGTGGTGCTAGCACAGGACGTACAGGACTGTGCCGGAACACTCGCGGCACAGTACGTAGCTCCGCATAACACAGAGCCTGCCCAGTCACACACTTCCTAGCATGAGTACGGGGAGTTGGCTCTGCTCTAACACTAGGCTCCACCAACCACCCTTTTAGCCCCCCCAAAAAAAATTATTGGGGCTGTCTCTCGGGCTTCCTCCTCGGCCGGCACCTTCTGCGTTGCCGCTGCTCCTTTCTATAGCGCGCCTCCACTGTCTCCTCCCAAGGACGCCGATCCATTCCGGCCTGAATCTCCTCCCAAGTCCAGGATCCCTTCCCGTCCAGGATCTCCTCCCAGGTCCAGGCTGTCTGCTCCTGGACACGCTGCTTGGTCCTCATTTGGTGGGATCTTCTGTCACGATCATTTAAAGACTGGTCGAACCAAGGCGCAGCGTGATAAGCGTACATGTTTATTAAGCGAATAAACACACGACAAAATAACAAACAAACGATACGTGAAGTCTCAAGGTAACACACAACAAACCTATACGGAACAAGATCCCACCACCCACTAGTGCCAACAGGCTACCTAAGTATGGTCCCCAATCAGAGACAACGAGCTACAGCTGCCTCTGATTGGGAACCACCCTGGCCAACATAGATCTATACATACTAGATCTAACCATAGACAATAAACATAGCACCACACGACACAGAAAATACACACCCTGACTCAACAAATACGAGTCCTAGAGTCAGGGCGTGACAAACATAAAGATGTGGAATCTGTATCTCTTGCTTCCAGTGTTCTATACATGGCACAAAGTACACTGAGGGCATGTTTGTGTCTATTGGTAAGACAAGTGGACTCCCTGACTTTGGCAAAATTGTGAAAGTTCTAATTGTAGCAGAAACGGCATCCTTCATTGTTTAACCGTATTTAATCTGGTACCTGGAACACCTCAGGTGCTATGAACTCACCAAGAAGCCTTCCAAAGAACTCTTTGTACCAGAACTAGAACAACTAAACTGCTACTCCCCGCTCTCATCCTACCTTTTACAAGGAAGACTTCTGGTTTCACCCAAGAGCTTTATACACCACTAAGGGTTTTGTTAAGAAAATATATTTTGTGTTTGCCTTGTTAGTAATTGTTTAAAACTGTTTCTCACTTTTTTGTCTGTACAACAGCCAGCATGTTGCTTCATGTATTCCTTGCGGATGATGACATCCGGAGAATTCAAATTGAAACACTTCCAGAGACGGTTGATGAACTAAAGACTGTGCTTAAGCGCAAACTCATCCTGGAGGGTGAGATGATCATCCAATTTCAGGATCCAGAATTCAACAATGAGTTCTGCAACGTGACTGACATATCCGAGCTACCTACAGAAAGGGTGAAATAGAAGATTATAATGAAGGCACCACCCAGCTCATCCCGATCGGACTACACTTTGGACACAGGTAGTGTGGACACTTCCAGCTGCTCATCAGGACAGGCTTCATCACTCAGCGGTCGTTCAAAGCACTGGCCTGAATCATTTGTCATACCAAGCTTTTCTTATGACATAGAGTTGAAACTCAGAAAAGGAAATTACGCCTTTTGAAAACAATGGTTCACTGTTGACCACTACCAATGATGTCAAGACTGACATTCTGGACAAGCTTGGACGTGCAATGTATGACTTTAAATCATATCCAACCCAGAAACAAGTTGAAGAAGTAGCAAAAGCCCTTGTAAAAAAGCATCCTTGCTTAAGAGAGCTAGGGTCCACAGAGGGATGGTACTGTTGGAAGTTTAGCCTCGGTTTTAAGATGGGAAATCTTCGTCAAAACTATCGCCTAGCTGGAAGTCCTGAGCTAAGAATCAACAGCAAAAGGTCATCGGGTGCAGGGAGTGGAGCCAATAAACTGAAAAAGCTAAACGGTTAGAGATCAATTTCCTTCCAGATATTCCTCAAGGGAGAACTCTCGACAGCCTGGTGGAGGAGAGAAAAACGTTTGAAGATGAGATAAAGAAGAAGAAGCCGGACCTGAAAAGGATTGATTCACTGATGAGAAGCACATTTGCGCTGCGGAGACAGGAAATAGTTGAAAACGAGCCACTGGTGTCTGACGTTAAAAGCAAATGGCCAGCATTGTTTTCACAAAGACAGGTGAGTCCTTGAAATGTTTGCCAGATACAATTTGGGAAACCATCACATGTAACATCCTCATTATTACTGTTTTCTGTTGTGATACATGTTGATTTTATGGCATTTGTCTTCAGATTGCAGCTGAATTTATGCGCTTTGTGTCAGCTGACCTCCACAAATCCTTGCTGGATGGGCTCGACCGGTATGTGCCAAGACTCCTTGAGTTGTACAGAGCTCAAGGTGGTCGCGTCACACAACTTCAACATCTGTTGGAGTCTTTGGGTGTTCAAGTAAGTGAAAAAGTCACACCTATTTAAAATGACACAATAGTTTTATTCTGATAGTATGTTTGTGTTTTTTTTTACCAAGCATTATTTCTTAAGGTCTCATTCGGACAGCAAACTTTCATTATATCAGAAACTGTAAGGCAAGGTTCATCAACTCCGGTCCCAAAACACTTCAGATTTTTTATTTTACCTAGTAGATAATTGCAATCACCTGCTTTCCCAGGTCTAAACCAATCCCTTTTTAGAAAGGGAGAACAAAAATCAGAAGTGTTTCGGCCCTTCAGGACCAGAGTTGATGAATCCTGCTGTAAGGGAACAAATAGATTGATAGTATTGCATGTGCAAGGAGTCTGTAAAGAAAGTAATTTTTTTGTTAATTTGTGGTTTCATGTTGTCTCAGAACTCCAACCAGAACAAAAGAGCTGCAGCGCTGCTTGGGTTGCCACACTTCATGAAAGAAGACCCCTCCAACTTCATTAAGTTCTGCCAGGTGTGTTGAAAGAAACATGTCATTGTGTGTTAACCCTTGGGAGACTATATATTTAATTTTTCATTAAATCTGCCTAGATCTTCACTTTATGGCCTCCAAAATGGTCCCCCTTTGTTATAATGAATATACTACTGAATTCAGCTGAATCTCAACTGCACAGAACAGTTGACATTCTTTTTGAGAATGTTAAATATCTTATTCTTGACTTAGAAGTTGACATTTTAGAGAGAAATCCAAAAAACGTATGTTCATTCCTTCAGCTGGATATACTGGTCCACTTTGTGCTCACGTTACTCAGCCTGTGTAACTTTAGCAGAATGGCTAGAGTATCAGGAACAAAATGATACGTTTCTATAGATATATCTATTACGTTTTTTTATTCGACGACATGTAAACTATGCACACGGATTTCAACTCCCAAGGGTTAATGTGATGTTGTTCTGATATCACCCACCTTTCTGTGGAAGCTTTAAAGTGGTTTTGAGACCTAGATATTACAACTATTACAATATTACCCATAAATAAAATGATAAATGTACTGCATTTATATAGCGCTTTTCTAACCAATGGCCACTCAAAGCACTTTACAGTGCCTCACATTCACTCATTCATACACCGACGGCGGTGTCAGCCATGCAAGGCGCCAGTCAGCTCGTCGGGAGCAGCTGGTGTTAGGTGTCTTGCTCATGGATACCTCCACACTTGGCCAGTGGGAACCGTGGATCGAACCACCAACCTCCCGGTTGCTAGACAACCTTATTCGACCCGCTGAGCCACTGTCGCTCCATGTATTGTGTTTCAGGATGTAGGGCAAGTTTTGAATACTGATGTTAGACAGATTAGTAATTCAGTGTTGTGTGATAACTTTCAGGCTTCTGATTCCAAGGAGGGAGTTGTGACAGGAGTGGATGTTGGAGTTCTGATTGTCAGAGAAGATGGAGAAGAGGCTGTGTTACCAAATAATGTTCTGGATGTTTCTGTTATACTGGAGGGGCACATTGTTTTGAATTAACTAAGTGATGTACTTACTGCTTTCTGTGTTTTGGTGGGTCTACTTAACAGCCTAAATATTGATTATCCAAAGGGATTGAAATATACCTTTGAGGTCCTCCAGAAGGTTCTGATGGACGTTGGTGGGGGGACCTGCTCTGCACGTACTCTTGGACTATGAAACAAATTGCTTCAGGGCACATTATAGAGGCAAGTTGTGAAACACAACAAGGCAGCCAGCCTACTGTTATAGTTGAAACCAATGAGCCATCTACACAGAAACAGTGTCACAGGGACATAGTAACGTTGTTGTTCGTTGGTTTAAAGACCATAGGCATTAGTAATTAAAGTTGTATGATTCCAAAGTGGTAGTAGTGCCACTGTTATAGTGTCACAACTCTGTTATAGTTGAAACCAAATCTACACTCAGAAACACTGTCCCAAGGAAATGTTTTGTTTATTAATGGCCTTGATCGTTTTGGGAAATTGTTGATTTTATATATTCTTTTCATTTTTAGAACAATGGTAAATCCATGCATACAGTTTATGTACAGCACTTTGTTGTTTTGCATATTTGGAAATGTATATGGTTCAAAATTATGTTAAAATTGTATTATTGTCTGTAGGACAATTGCTAAAATACATTTGCACTTTTAATAGTGAAATCTTGTTTCAGAGAGTTTTTAGTTGATCCTGTTGGAACACTTTTGTTGTCATGGCAAATGTTAACGGTCAAGGAAGTTGACTAAATTTAAGATCGCTAGTAGGGCCAACTTTCTGTAAAAGTTACCTGATTGCCTTAGGATTTTAAATTCACTCAACCAGATGCTAAGTTGAAATGCATTGAATAACTTTGTTGGAACTACTAAAATAGATAGTTGATAAGACCACAAATATTTAGTTTGCAGAACTAATTGTTTTAAGTTTGACAAACTTTAATTTGAGCTGAGGGAACTGAAACTACTTTGTTGGTTCAACATAAACATCACTTCCTTAGACTAAATATTCTATGTTGATTCAATGGTTTATCATCAGTCAGGGAAGTCATCGGAACTTCTTATTTTAATTTGAACAAACTGAAGTGTGTGTTGAAATAACTTGAGATCCTTTGCTTAACTTAATCAACATTTTAAGGCAACCAGGAAACTTTTTTTTGTTCCGTCAACTTGTAATTTTTTACAGTGTATCGATTCGCTAGATAGCGTTAGCCGACTGTACCTGTGCCAAAACTCTGGTATTTTTTATCCTATAGCTTGACTGATCAAAAAATAATCTCTTCAGCAGACATACACTGTGTACAAAACAGCAAATATTGAGTTGCACCCTCTGAATGGCACACATACACAATCCATGTCTCAATTGTCTCAAGGCTTAAAAATCATTCTTTAACCTGTCTTATTACCTTCATCTACACGGATTGGGGTGGAGTTAACAAGTGACATCAATAAGGGATCATAGCTTCCACCTGGTCAGTCTATGTCATGAAAAGAGCAGGTGTTCATACTGTTTTTCATTTATTTGGGCTGCAATCTGAGGTGCAGTTAACTCTAATGAACTTATCCTCTGCAGCAGAGGTAACTCTGGGTCTTCCTATCCTGTGGCGGTCCTCATGAGAGCCAGTTTCATCATAGCGCTTGATGGTTTTTGCGACTGCATTTGAAGAAACTTTCAAAGTTCTTGACATTTTCCGGATTGACTAACCTGCATGTCTTAAAGTAATGATGGGACTGTCGTTTCTCTTTGCTTATTTGAGCTGTTCTTGCCATAATATGGACTTGGTCTTTTACCAAATCTTCTGTATACCACCCCTACCTTGTCGCAAGACAACTGATTGGCTCAAACGCATTAAGAAGGAAAGAAATTCCACAAAGTAACTTTTAACAAGGCACACTGAAATGCATTCCAGGTGATTACCTCATGAAGCTGGTTGAGAGAATGCCAAGAGTGTGCAACGCTGTCATCAAGGCAAAGGGTGGCTACTTTGAAGAATCTAAAATATATTTTGATTTGTTTAACCCTTTTTTGGTTACTACATGATTCCAAATGTGTTATTTCATAGTTTTGATGTCTTCACTATTATTCTACAATGTAGAAAATAGTTTTTTAAAAACTTTTTAAAAACTTGAATGAGTAGGTATGTCCAAAATGTTGACTGGTACTGATTATATACACTGCTCAAAAAAATAAAGGGAACACTTAAACAACACATCCTAGATCTGAATGAATGAAATAATCTTATTAAATACTTTTTTCTTTACATAGTTGAATGTGCTGACAACAAAATCACACAAAAATGATCAAATGAAATCAAATGTATCAACCCATGGAGGTCTGGATTTGGAGTCACCCTCAAAATTAAAGTGGAAAACCACACTACAGGCTGATCCAACTTTGATGTAATGTCCTTAAAACAAGTCAAAATGAGGCTCAGTAGTGTGTGTGGCCTCCACGTGCTTGTATTACATGTACATTTACATTTAAGTCATTTAGCAGACGCTCTTATCCAGAGCGACTTACAGTTAGTGCATACATTATTTTATTTTAAAAAAAATTAATTTAAAAAAAAAATTGTATACCCCCCGTGGGAATCGAATCCACAACCCTGGCGTTGCAAACGCCATGCTCTACAAACTGAGCTACATCCCCTGCCGGCCATTCCCTCCCCTACCCTAGATGACGCTGGGCCAATTGTGCGCCGCCCCATGGGTCTCCCGGTCGTGGCCGGCTACGACAGAGCCTGGATTCAAACCAGGATCTCTAGTGGCACAGCTAGGACTGCGATGCTGTGCCTAAGACCACTGCGCCACTCGGGAGACTACCTCCCTACAACGCCTGGGCATGCTCCTGATGAGGTGGCGGATGGTCTCCTGAGGGATTTCCTCCCAGACCTGGACTAAAGCATCCACCAACTCCTGGACAGTCTGTGGTGCAACGTGGCGTTGGTGGATGGAGCGAGACATGATGTCCCAGATGTGCTGAATTGGATTCAGGTCTGGGGAACGGGCGGGCCAGTCCATAGCATCAATGCCTTCCTCTTGCAGGAACTGCTGACACACTCCAGCCACATGAGGTCTAGCATTGTCTTGCATTAGGAGGAACCCAGGGCCAACCGCACCAGCATATGGTCTCACAAGGGGTCTGAGGATCTCATCTCGGTACCTAATGGCAGTCAGGCTACCTCTGGCGAGCACATGGAGGGCTGTGCGGCCCCCCAAAGAAATGCCACCCCACACCATGACTGGCGAATTTGCCAATATTGGTGTTCTCTGGCAAATAATAATAATAATAATATGCCATTTAGCAGACGCTTTTATCCAAAGCGACTTACAGTCATGCGTGCATACATTTTTGTGTATGGGTGGTCCTGGGGTTCGAACCCACTACCCTGGCGTTACAAGCGCCGTGCTCTACCAGCTGAGCTACAGAGGACCACATGCCAAACGTCCTGCACGGTGTTGGGCTGTAAGCACAACCCCCACCTGTGGACGTCGGGCTCTCATACCACCCTCATGGAGTCTGTTTCTGACCGTTTGAGCAGACACATGCACATTTGTGGCCTGCTGGAGGTCATTTTGCAGGGCTCTGGCAGTGCTCCTCCTGCTCCTCCTTGCACAAAGGCGGAGGTAGCGGTCCTGCTGCTGGGTTGTTGCCCTCCTACGGCCTCCTCCACGTTTCCTGATGTACTGGCCTGTCTCCTGGTAGCGCCTCCATGCTCTGGACACTACACTGACAGACACATCAAACCTTCTTGCCACAGCTTGCATTGATGTGCCATCCTGGATGAGCTGCACTACCTGAGCCACTTGTGTGGGTTGTAGACTCCGTCTCATGCTCCCACTAGAGTGAAAGCACCGCCAGCATTCAATAGTGACCAAAACATCAGCCAGGAAGCATAGGAACTGAGAAGTGGTCTGTGGTCACCACCTGCAGAACCACTCCTTTATTGGGGGTGTCTTGCTAATTGCCTATAATTTCCACCTGTTGTCTATTCCATTTGCACAACAGCATGTGACATTTATTGTCAATCAGTGTTGCTTCCTACGTGGACAGTTTAATTTCACAGAAGTGTGATTGACTTGGAGTTACATTGTGTTGTTTAAGTG
Organism: Coregonus lavaretus; assembly: GCF_964263955.1. Classification (NCBI taxonomy): domain Eukaryota; kingdom Metazoa; phylum Chordata; class Actinopteri; order Salmoniformes; family Salmonidae; genus Coregonus; species Coregonus lavaretus. Next base: position 6,230,958 of record NC_139998.1, on the reverse strand, counting down.
TTCCCTTAATTTTTTTGAGCAGTGTATATACAGCTCTGGAAAGAATTAAGAGACCACTGCAAAAATATAAGTTTCTCTGGTTTTACTACTTATAGGTATGTGTTTGTGTGAAATCAACATTTTTGTTTTATTCTGACAACATTTCTCCCAAATTCCCAAAAAAAATATTGTCATTTAGAGCATTTATTTGCAGAAAATGAAAACTGGTCAAAAGAACAAAAAATATGCAGTGTTGTTAGACCTCGAATAATGCAAAGAAAATAAGTTCATGTTCATTTTTAAACAACACAATACTAATGTTTTAACTTAGGAAGAGTTCAGAAATTAATATTTGGTGGAATAACCCTGATTTTCAATCACAGCTTTCATGTGTCTTGGCATGCTCTCCACCAGTCTTTCACATTGATGTTGGGTGACTTTATGCCACTCCTGGCGCAAATATTCAAGCAGCTCGGCTTTGTTTGATGGCTTGTGACCATCCATCTTCCTCTTGATCACATTCCAGAAGTTTTCAATGGGGTTCAGGTCTGGAGATTGGGCTGGCCATGACAGGGTCTTGATCTGGTGGTACTCCATCCACACCTTGATTGACCTGGCTGTGTGGCATGGCGCATTGTCCTGCTGGAAAAACCAATCCTCAGAGTTGGGGAACAATGTCAGAGCAAAAGGAAGCAAGTTTTCTTCCAGGACAACCTTGTATGTGGCTTGATTCATGAGTCCTTCACAAAGATAAATCTGCCCGATTCCAGCCTTGCTGAAGCACCCCCAGATCATCACCGATCCTCCACCAAATTTCACAGTGGGTGCGAGATACTGTGGCTTGTAGGCCTCTCCAGGTCTCCATCTAACCATTAGATAACCAGGTGTTGGGCAAAGCTGAAAATTGGACTCATCAGAGAAGATGACATACACTGTTCAAAAAAATTAAGGGAACACTTAAACAACACAATGTAACTCCAAGTCAATCACACTTCTGTGAAATCAAACTATCCACTTAGGAAGCAACACTGATTGACAATAAATGTCACATGCTGTTGTGCAAATGGAATAGACAACAGGTGGAAATTATAGGCAATTAGCAAGACACCCCCAATAAAGGAGTGGTTCTGCAGGTGGTGACCACATACCACTTCTCAGTTCCTATGCTTCCTGGCTGATGTTTTGGTCACTATTGAATGCTGGCGGTGCTTTCACTCTAGTGGTAGCATGAGACTGAGTCTACAACCCACACAAGTGGCTCAGGTAGTGCAGCTCATCCAGGATGGCACATCAATGCAAGCTGTGGCAAGAAGGTTTGCTGTGTCTGTCAGTGTAGTGTCCAGAGCATGGAGGCGCTACCAGGAGACAGGCCAGTACATCAGGAAACGTGGAGGAGGCCGTAGGAGGGCAACAACCCAGCAGCAGGACCGCTACCTCCGCCTTTGTGCAAGGAGGAGCAGGAGGAGCACTGCCAGAGCCCTGCAAAATGACCTCCAGCAGGCCACAAATGTGCATGTGTCTGCTCAAACGGTCAGAAACAGACTCCATGAGGGTGGTATGAGAGCCCGACGTCCACAGGTGGGGGTTGTGCTTACAGCCCAACACCGTGTAGGACCTTTGGCATTTGCCAGAGAACACCAAGATTGGCAAATTCGCCACTGGCGCCCTGTGCTCTTCACATATGAAAGCAGGTTCACACTGAGCACGTGACAGAGTCTGGAGACGCCGTGGAGAACGTTCTGCTGCCTGCAACATCCTCCAGCATGACCGGTTTGGCGGTGGGTCAGTCATGGTGTGGGGTGGCATTTCTTTGGGGGTCCGCACAGCCCTCCATGTGCTCGCCAGAGGTAGCCTGACTGCCATTAGGTACCGAGATGAGATCCTCAGACCCCTTGTGAGACCATATGCTGGTGCGGTTGGCCCTGGGTTCCTCCTAATGCAAGACAATGCTAGACCTCATGTGGCTGGAGTGTGTCAGCAGTTCCTGCAAGAGGAAGGCATTGATGCTATGGACTGGCCCGCCCGTTCCCCAGACCTGAATCCAATTGAGCACATCTGGGACATCATGTCTCGCTCCATCCACCAACGCCACGTTGCACCACAGACTGTCCAGGAGTTGGCGGATGCTTTAGTCCAGGTCTGGGAGGAGATCCGTGGAGGCCACACACACTACTGAGCATCATTTTGACTTGTTTTAAGGACATTACATCAAAGTTGGATCAGCCTGTAGTGTGGTTTTCCACTTTAATTTTGAGTGTGACTCCAAATCCAGACCTCCATGGGTTGATACATTTGATTTTGTTGTCAGCACATTCAACTATGTAAAGAAAAAATATTTAATAAGATTATTTCATTCATTCAGATCTAGGATGTGTTATTTTAGTGTTCCCTTTATTTTTTTGAGCAGTGTATATATGCCTAATAGTATTACATTTACATTACATTTTAGTCATTTAGCAGACGCTCTTATCCAGAGCGACTTACAGGAGCAATTAGGGTTAAGTGCCTTGCTCAAGGGCACATTTACGTCATTTAGCAGACGCTCTTATCCAGAGCGACTCACCAATTGGTGCGTTCACCCTATAGCCAGTGGGATAACCACTTTACAATTTTGGGGGGGGGGGGGGGGGGGGTAGAAGGATTACTTTATCCTATCCCAGGTATTCCTTAAAGAGGTGGGGTTTCAAATGCCTCCGGAAGGTGGTGAGTGACTCCGCTGTCCTGGCGTCGTGAGGGAGCTTGTTCCACCATTGGGGTGCCAGAGCAGCGAACAGTTTTGACTGGGCTGAGCGGGAACTATGCTTCCGCAGAGGAAGGGGAGCCAGCAGGCCAGAGGTGGATGAACGCAATGCCCTCGTTTGGGTGTAGGGACTGATCAGAGCCCGAAGGTACAGAGGTGCCGTTCCCCTCACTGCTCCATAGGCAAGCACCATGGTCTTGTAGCGGATGCGAGCTTCAACTGGAAGCCAGTGGAGTGTGCGGAGGAGGGGGGTGACGTGAGAGAACTTGGGAAGGTTGAACACCAGACGGGCTGCGGCATTCTGGATGAGTTGTAGGGGTTTAATGGCACAGGCAGGGAGGCCAGCCAACAGCGAGTTGCAGTAGTCCAGACGGGAGATGACAAGTGCCTGGATTAGGACCTGTGCCGCTTCCTGTGTACACAACAATAATAGGTAATATGACATGCAGCTCATCAGCTGTCAAGGGCTTCCTCCTTTTTGATCAAGCACACACACACAAACATGTGACTCAAATCATTAGTACTGTAACCTTTCTGTGTCAACCCAGTAAACTGTGTGTGTGTTTTTGTAACCTCAATACAGATGTGTGTGTCTGGGTATCTCCTGTAAAAAATGGCCCTCATGTTGAACTCCAGGTTTCCATCCTTCTTGAACACACCTGTTCTTAGGGTGTCGTACTCACATCAGATCACAGCATACTAACCTGGTGCTACACAACACAGATAGACAATACAATTAGACTAGATTTCAATGGAAAGATGGAACTCAAGGTTTGTACTAAATAACATCAGATGTGATCAAATCAAAGTTTATTTGTCATCTGCGCAAGATACAGGATGTAGGCTAAACATTGCAGTGAAATGCTTACTCACAGGCTCTTCTCAACAGTGCAGTACACATCCACCATTACCTAAGGTGGCAATATCTGTTAATGGTAATGTTTTAACAATGTCCCAGTAATGTGTATATCTGTCTGTTTAGGCTGGCTGATGCAGAGACATGTAAGTTTGTATGTGTAAACTTGTGTGTGACCTGACAAAAGCTAAAGATGGGTTCCCCTTGAAGTCTGATAGTCCTGTCCAGCTGGTCTGTAATCAACTCAGGTATCTGCCACTATTTTTTTTTATTTAACCTTTATTTATCTAAGCAAGTCAGTTAAGAACAAATTCTTATTTACAATGACGGCCTACACCGGCCAAACCCGGACGACGCTGGGCCAATTGTGCGCTGCACTATGGGACTCCCAATCACGGCCGGTTGTGATACAGCCTGGAATCGAACCACGGGGTCTGTAGTGACGCCTCAAGCACTGAGATGCCCACTATAAAGATATAACTCAAAGACAGACACACAACTGGTAACTTAGCTTAGCTATACCTCATAAGAATGTGTCATAACATAATGTGTTGCCATGCATAAATTACAGTATTGTGATAATCAGATTCCATGTGAGGCTAAGTTATTCACCAGATACATTATTTCTCTCCCTCTCATACTAGCTAGCTAGCTAGCTACTCCTCTTTCTCTCACACACAAAAACACACACGGATGGCTTCAACGTATCAAGCTTAGGAAACATCATTCAGTGGGTTAACATTAGCCCGTTAGTTTGCTGTATATATCTAGTTAGCAAGCTACTTAGGTTAGCTAGAAAAGCGAAGTGGTCTGGTCAGAATCTAAAACAGCTAGCTAGCTAGCCAAGCTAACTCAACTCCATGATTTACGATAGACTTGCGCTTATCTTGGCTAGCTAGCTAACGTTAGTGAGATAGAGCTAGATAGCTACTGTAGCCACAATGGAGCCGAATTGAATGTAATATATCTAACTAGTTAGTTTAACTAGCTGCTGTTAGCATATAGCTAGCTTGCTATCTAGCAATACCAACGAATTACAATGCTGAACCAACCAAAGCAATTTTAGCAGCACGCGATCACATCAGACCTGATACCTTCCATTCTGTCCTCTGGACTACACTAGCTAGTCATTACACATAACATAAGCTTCCACTTAACATTCCATAGCAGTCTGAGCTGTAGCTACACATTGTGCCCCCTACCGGCTCCCTCCCACTTTTCCACAACAGTCTTCCAAAGAGGTTTGAACTGATCTTTCCACTTACAATCGTCCACTCGCCTCCCCTTAGCATTCGTCACTTCCGGTTCTCGTTGAAGGAGCAGTTCGAGTCCCAATAATCACTCTATTGCGGCATGGCCTTATCAAGTTGTTAGTTGAATATTACATTTTACAATCGATGTATAGACACGTATTACGCCTCATAGATGAGATCTATTCAGTGAAGAAGTGTAACTTTTCTAACTCATTTTCATATTTGTAAAATATCGGCCTAAAATGTAGGCCTACTGTAAATGACAGTCTGCTCTAAATGTCTAGTTTGGAATAGGTTTGCCATGCCTATAATATTTTTATGAACATAATGCATTCCATTCACGTACAATTTTCAGTTTGTGTTTGCTGTTCAAAAGCTCAAACGTCTACTCAACTGCGTCTACTAGTGGAGTGGAGAAATGAAAGCAAATTATTCTCAAAATGGATGCGGGGAGACATAAGTTTCTGTTTCTTTTTTGGAAGCAAAACTTTATGTTGAGTTAGGATTACATTACTCGGTGAATATATATATGCTATTTGTGGCAAATATCTGAGTATAGGCTCAGAATATCGAAGTGTGTTCTAATCGCGACGTTTTTCATTTTTCGTACTTCTTCCTGGTTGCAACGTACGTGGAGACTTGACTTTGGCACAACGATTCGCCAAATCATTCATATGGATTGGCGACATTTTTCTCGGAATAGACCAATTAAAAGTATCGGAATATCAACGATAGACGGAGGTGGTCTGCGAATGTCAAGAGGAGAAAAAGGGACAAACTGATTTCATACGTTTTTTTCAACCATGGAAATCGAGAATGGTGTCGCAAGAGGTGACGAATAGAGTTTTTGGTCAACCATAATTCGTTATATCACTCTTATATAACACTTTTATATGATAGCTATTTATCATTTACATTTTACTATGTCGAGAATTGGTTATAGTCATACATCATTGGTTTTTGGTCTATCTATGAGTATTACATTATTTACAGTTTACAGTATTTTGTCACGTGTGCATAGGGTACAAACTTTACTGTAGTTAGAATCCGTAAGCAACAAGAATAATGCATACACATGGGCGAAACACTAGCTAGCACTCCAGATAATGCAGTTCCATAGGTAAAACACAATATTTTTGGCATAAATACACTACATGACCAAAAGTCTGTGGACACCTACTCGTCGAACATCTCATTCCAAAATCATGAGCATTAATATGGAGTTGGTCCCCCCATTGCTGCTATAACAGCCTCCACTCTTCTGGGAAGGCTTACCACAAGATGTTGGAACATTGCTTCCATTCAGCCACAAGAGCATTAGTGAGGTCGGCGATTACATTTTTACATATATTATTATTATTATTATTATTACATTTTAGTCATTTAGCAGACGCTCTTATCCAGAGCAACTTACAGGAGCAATTAGGGTTAAGTGCTTTGCTCAAGGGCACATCGACAGATTTTTCACCTAGTCGGCTCGGGGATTAGAACTAGCGACCTTTCGGTTACTGGTACAACGCTCTTAACCACTAAGCTACCTGCCGATTAAGCATTCCAATTCATTCCAAAGGTGTACAATGGGGTTGAGGTCAGGGCTCTGTGCAGGCCAGTCAAGTTCTTCCACACTGATCACGACAAACCATTTATGTATAGACCTCGCTTTATGCACAGGGGCATGGTGATATTATGCTTGTGTATGGCTGCTCGGCCATGGAAACCCATTTCATGAAGCTCCCGACAAACATTTATTGTGTTGACGTTGGGTCCCGTGTAGCTCAGTTGGTAGTGCATGGTGCTTGCAACGCCAGGGTTGTGGGTTCGTTTCCCACGGGGGGGACAGTATGAAAATGTATGCACTCACTAACTGTAAGTCACTCTGGATAAGAGCGTCTGCTAAATGACTAAAATGTAAAATGTTGCTTCCAGAGGCAGTTTGGAACTCTTTACATGCTACGCGCTTCAGCAATTGGCAGTCCCGTTCTGTGAGCTTGTGTGGTCTACCGCTTTGCGGCTGAGCCGTTGTTACTCCTACTAGATTTTTCCACCTCAAAATAACAGCACTTACAGTTGACCGGGGCAGCTCTAGCAGGGCAGAAAATCTTTTAACAACATGCTCACCAGTATTTGGCCTAACTCAAAATAGTATATATAGAATAGAATCAATATGGTCGTTACAAATGCATGACACCTAGAATAGAAAATAATATCATATATATGGTAGTTACCAATGCAAGGCACATTTGACATTTTAGTCATTTAGCAGACGCTCTTATCCAGAGTGACTTACAGTTAGTGAGTGCATACATTTTCATACTGGCCCCCTGTGGGAAACGAACCCACAACCCTGGTGTTGCAAGCGCCATGCTCTACCAACTGAGCTACAGGGGACCTAGTATAGAATAGACAATAATATAATATAAACAATTATATAATATATCAATATGGTAGTTACAAATGCATGGCAACTGTTGGTACAAAACATAACAATGTACAACCCTACAGTAAAGTCACTTTTTAATCTTCTTCCTGTTCCAACCACCAGGTGTTTTATTACCTGTACTACCAGGATCTGAGCCCTTCGACAACATTATTCTGCCTCCACTGCAGAACATGTACATGTACGAGGAGTCTAAGCTGTCTTTCAGATACAACTCTGCTTTCTTGATAAAGAATGCAACCCTGCAAGAACGGGTCAGTATATTTGACGACTTGGTAACTTTTTAATCCACTTGCTTACCCCTCAGTGCGCCGTCCCTCTCTGACCAGAGTTCAGTTATTGCATGATAATATCTGTGTAATACTTGATAATACATGATCGTACTTGTACTTCTACATGATAGTATAAGTGTTATATTTGATAGTACATACTATGTGCAATACTTGGTATTTCTTGTGCTGTTCAGTCAGTTGTTAAGTAAATCGGTTTACTTTTGCTAGCAAGATGTTGGTCACATGCGACAAAGAATGACCTTTTTCTTGTTTGACAGTATGAGGCCTTCCGAACTGAAAGGAGAGGCATGGGATACTCAGAGGAAGAACTGGAGGAGTCCTATGGGTTCTTGCTTTTCGACGACGAAAATAAGGTGAAAATAATAAATAAGAAAGAATATCAATGAACACCAGAATAATATCACTCTAAACATATTAATAACCATTTCTACATTTATATTTCTGTAAAAAAAAAGGAAAGAAAGTCACACACTGTATACTTTTTTTAAATGGAGAAACCGATATCAGTAATTTCTTGTCATAGAAAACTACCTCAAAACATCCCAAGCAAAGTTACTGATCACTACTAATCACTATTTTTCGATTTTAAAGGCAAATAAAGTGGGAGAAACTGGTGTAGTCCCTGGACACAGCACATGCTCAACGCTTGGAGATCCTTCAAAGGGTAAATGAGCTCCGCCATATTGTTTTATAACTCCTCCGCCATAGAAAACGAGATATCACCCACTGGGCACACCACGTAATTTCAAGGTTGAAATGTGGGTAATATTTGGTTGAGATGTTGATCAATGACATTTAAACCTTTATTCACCCACTGAATTCCCAATGTGTTATCACTATGCTTTCAACCATTTAAAAGCAACAAAGTTCAAATAGGAAGATAATGTCAGACATTATGGATTTATACAACAACTTAATGTATTATTACTGTGCTTCATCTAGTAGCACAACCAAATGACCTGGATTGCAGTTGAGATTACATTAAAAGTACACAGTGCAAGTGATCAATGCTGTTCAAGAGTCTGCACAGATTATTATAGCAATTGTGAAGATTTCCACAGACCTGCTATGATGAACATGCATGATTTCTATGATTACATAATAGTAACAGTAACCTCAATATGTGGCCATGGATGCATTACTCATTTTAAGGTTGAATAAATACTGTTACATTAGTTTGTAAGATAGTCTTAACTTTTGTCTATTTACTGTATTAGAAAAGTAATATTGAATTGTGTTTGGTTAACAACACAACCAAATATCAACATTTAAAAGATATGTATCTAATGTTTGGATAGTTTCATCTGAGTCACTGGCTAAATCCTATTCTTTAACTTTTATTTTTGGTTTATTTGCAGATGTGAATCCAACATATCATTTATTAACTTGCAAGTTATTGGGCTATTTACTGTATTGCGAAAGTGATATTGAATTGTATTTAGTTCTCAACGCAACCAAATATCAACATTAGAAGGAAATTAATATTTTGTGCCACTGATTTAGTCTAGCTTTATTTCCAGTTTGTCGAGAAATTAATAATTGATATGTTATATTCACGTCTCCATCACAAACAAAAATCTAAATTAAAGAATAGGACTAAATCCTATCAAACTTTATTTAAAGTGCATTTAAAGTTTGATTTGATTTAGGCATATTCTTTAACTTCGATTTTTGGTTGAGATGGAGATGTGAATTCAACATGTCAATTATATATTTGTAGACAAACTGGAATTAAAGCCAGACGAAATCAGTGGCACAGATGGAACTGTCCAAGCAGAAGATACATCTCCTTCAAATTATATTTGGTTGCATTGACAACCAACCACAATTCAATATCCAGTTTGTCTACAAATTAATAATTGATATGTAGGAATCACCTCTTCATCTCCACCAAAAATCAAAGGTAAGGAATAGGACTAAATCAAATCAAACTTTATTTAAAGTGCACTTAAAGTTTGATTTGATTTATTCCTATTCTTTAACTTGAATTTTTGGTTGAGATGGAGACGTGAATCCAACATATTAATTATTAACTTGAAGATTATATTTCCACCAAAGTTTACAACCCTATGACTATTTGTATTGTCTATTTTTAGTTTAGTCATTTAGCAGACGCTCTTATCCAGAGCGACTTACAGTTAGTGAGTGCATACATTTTTCATACCCTGAGTTGAATTTAAACGCTCACAAGAGCGGAAATTCAATTGTTTTTAGCTGAAAGACGATGCCCATAGCTTACGCATGATGTTGCACAACGATTTAAGTCAATAAGTCATAGTTTTAGTCAATATATGATATATTTGGGCTTGAAGTGGGAAATCCAAAGTAGTAACTAAATATATTTTCTGTGTCAATGCCGTGTGTTTCACTTATGAGATGACATGCTAATACTTTTCAATCTACGTTTCTTTTCGGGGCTGGGTTTTATTTGAATGTTACCACCCATCAGCATGGCATTGTTTATTAATCAGAAACACCTGCAAAGTTCTTCCTCACGACTGAGCCAAACAGCTTTTTGCCGTATCCTACACTTGGCCGCCTTAGCTATGGAGCAAATAATTTTTTTGCACCTCCACTTTTTTACCAGCAAATTATCATAATCCATTGGATAATTTGTCAAATTTCACTTTTTATTTAGCTAGTCTGTATAAAAATAAAAAAATGACATTTTTATAAATTATTACATTGCATTTGATATGACTGCATTTTGGAACCCCGCTCCTCCCAAGATGAATGGTTTTGACCACGCTCCACTGCTTTGATTGGTGCAGCTAGAAACCACAAGTGTCTATCCTATAATGAAAAGGCACCTGCAAAAGAAAATTACACAAACTAGTTTATCTATTTTGTTGTGCTGTTTTTACATTTGTATTGATGTGTTCGATCGTCTCAGGATGTTGTTACATACACTATATACAGTGGGGAAAAAAAGTATTTAGTCAGCCACCAATTGTGAAAGTTCTCCCACTTAAAAAGATGAGAGAGGCCTGTAATTTTCATCATAGGTACATGTCAACTATGACAGACAAAATGAGAAAGAAAAATCCAGAAAATCACATTGTAGCATTTTTAATGAATTTATTTGCAAACTATGGTGGAAAATAAGTATTTGGTCAATAACAAAAGTTTCTCAATACTTTGTTATATACCCTTTGTTGGCAATGACACAGGTCAAACGTTTTCTGTAAGTCTTCACAAGGTTTTCACACACTGTTGCTGGTATTTTGGCCCATTCCTCCATGCAGATCTCCTCTAGAGCAGTGATGTTTTGGGGCTGTCGCTGGGCAACACGGACTTTCAACTCCCTCCAAAAATGTTCTATGGGGTTGAGATCTGGAGACTGGCTAGGCCACTCCAGGACCTTGAAATGCTTCTTACGAAGCCACTCCTTCGTTGCCCGGGCGGTGTGTTTGGGATCATTGTCATGCTGAAAGACCCAGCCATGTTTCATCTTCAATGCCCTTGCTGATGGAAGGAGGTTTTCACTCAAAATCTCACGATACATGGCCCCATTCATTCTTTCCTTTACACGGATCAGTCGTCCTGGTCCCTTTGCAGAAAAACAGCCCCAAAGCATGATGTTTCCACCCCCATGCTTCACAGTAGGTATGGTGTTCTTTGGATGCAACTCAGCATTCTTTGTCCTCCAAACACGACGAGTTGAGTTTTTACCAAAAAGTTCTATTTTGGTTTCATCTGACCATATGACATTCTCCCAATCCTCTTCTGGATCATCCAAATGCACTCTAGCAAACTTCAGACGGGCCTGGACATGTACTGGCTTAAGCAGGGGGACACGTCTGGCACTGCAGGATTTGAGTCCCTGGCAGCGTAGTGTGTTACTGATGGTAGGCTTTGTTACTTTGGTCCCAGCTCTCTGCAGGTCATTCACTAGGTCCCCACGTGTGGTTCTGGGATTTTTGCTCACCATTCTTGTGATCATTTTGACCCCACGGGGTGAGATCTTGCGTGGAGCCCCAGATCGAGGGAGATTATCAGTGGTCTTGTATGTCTTCCATTTCCTAATAATTGCTTCCACAGTTGATTTCTTCAAACCAAGCTGCTTACCTATTGCAGATTCAGTCTTCCCAGCCTGGTGCAGGTCTACAATTTTGTTTCTGGTGTCCTTTGACAGCTCTTTGGTCTTGGCCATAGTGGAGTTTGGAGTGTGACTGTTTGAGGTTGTGGACAGGTGTCTTTTATACTGATAACAAGTTCAAACAGGTGCCATTAATACAGGTAACGAGTGGAGGACAGAGGAGCCTCTTAAAGAAGAAGTTACAGGTCTGTGAGAGCCAGAAATCTTGCTTGTTTGTAGGTGACCAAATACTTATTTTCCACCATAATTTGCAAATAAATTCATTAAAAATCCTACAATGTGGTTTTCTGGAATTTTTTTCTCTCAATTTGTCTGTCATATTTGACGTGTACCTATGATGAAAATTACAGGCCTCTCTCATCTTTTTAAGTGGGAGAACTTGCACAATTGGTGGCTGACTAAATACTTTTTTCCCCCACTGTATACAAAAGTAAGTAGCACGTATAAATCGTCTGTCCTCTGTTGCAACACTCACTACCGGGTTCCAAACTGCCTCTGGAAGCAACATCAGCACAAGAACTGTTCGTTGGGAGCTTCATGAAATGAAGCTTCAGCCGCACAGAAGTCTAAGATCACCATGCACAATGCCAAACGTCGGCTGGAGTGGTGTAAAGCTCGCCGCCATTGGACTCTGGAGCATTGGAAATGCGTCGTCTGGAGTGATGAATCACGCTTCACCATCTGACAGTCCGACGGACGAATCTGGGTTTGGCGAATGCCAGGAGAACGCTACCTGCCCCAATGCATAGTGCCAACTGTAAAGTTTGGTGGAGGCGGAATAATGGTCTGGGGCTGTTTTTCATGTTTCTAGACGATTCTGTGCTTCCAATTTTGTGGCAACAGTTTGGGGAAGGCCCTTTCTTGTTTCAGCATGACAATGCCCCCGTGCACAAAGTGAGGTCCATACAGAAATGGTTTGTCGAGATTGGTGTGGAAGAACTTGACTGACCTGCACAGAGCCCTGACCTTAACCCCATCGAACACCTTTGGGATGAATTGGAACACCGACTGCAAATAAGGAATAATCGCACAACATAAGAGTGGAGGCTGTTATAGCAGCAAAGGGGGGGACCAACTCCATATTAATAGCCATGATTTTGGAATGAGATTTTTGAACTGTGCTTCCGCAGAGGTAGGGGAGCCAGCAGGCCAGAGGTGGATGAACGCAATGCCCTCGTTTGGGTGTAGGGAGTGATCAGAGCCTGAAGGTACGGAGGTGCCGTTCCCCTCACAGCTCCGTAGGCAAGCACCATGGCCTTGTAGCAGATGCGAGCTTCAACTGGAAGCCAGTGGAGTGTGCGGAGGAGCGGGGTGACGTGAGAGAACTTGGGAAGGTTGAACACCAGACGGGCTACGGCATTCTGGATGAGTTGTAGGGGTTTAATGGCACAGGCAGGGAGCCCAGCCAACAGCGAGTTGCAGTAATCCAGACGGGAGATGACAAGTGCCTGGATTAGGACCTGTGCCGTTTCCTGTGTAAGGCAGGGTCATATTCTCCGAATGTTGTAGAGCATGAACCTACAGGATCGGGTCACCGCCTTGATGTTAGCGGAGAACGACAGGGTGTTGTCCAGGGTCACGCCAAGGCTCTTCGCACTCTGGGAGGAGGACACAACGGAGTTGTCAACCGTAATGGGAGATCATGGAACGGGCAGTCCTTCCCCAGGAGGAAGAAGCAGCTCCGTCTTGCCAAGGTTCAGCTTGAGGTGGTGATCCGTCATCCACACTGATATGTCTGCCAGACATGCAGAGATGTCATTGTAGTCTATCATTTCACTTCCTCTAGCTGTGAGAACCATGGCATGAGCATGGGCTGACTTGACATTGCTGTACCGCAGCTGAATAGCCTGCCAGCAGCCTACCAAAGGTTGCACCGTGTCCATTACAATGTCGAAAAACTAAACTCAAGTCCAAACCGTTCAATAGTTAGGCTATCCATATTACCAGAGATTAATCTTATTCTTTGTATTTCTATGGCGGATTCATGGAAGATGACAAAACTTTGGAGATAACAATACATGTCAAAGTCAAATATACTGGCTTCCCCTATTCATCTTTGGCAAAGCTTTCCCTAAATGCATGTTATGAGAAATCCAGCTCCAGAACCAGCCATAGCCTAGCCAGCTGGCTAATCTTTTGAATAAGGTATAGTAAAAAAAAAAAGCTACAACAGATACCATTAGCTAGCTAGATAAGGTTAGTATGCTAGCTAGCTACACTGACGCTGTCAGTGCCCCTACTTGTTGTTATTTCTCCACTCCACGTGGAAATCACCACAACGTTCCCACCCCTAATTCGCGAATATGTATTAGCAGCCTTTGTGATTCTGTCTCTGGTGGGGGCCTTTAAAACAATAGATGTTGATGACATCGCAAATGCTATATACAGTGGGGAGAACAAGTATTTGATACACTGCCGATTTTGTAGGTTTTCCTACTTACAAAGCATGTAGAGGTCTGTAATTTTTATCGGACGGAATCTAAAACAAAAATCCAGAAAATCACATTGTATGATTTTTAAGTAATACATTTGCATTTTATTGCATGACATAAGTATTTGATCACCTACCAACCAGTAAGAATTCCGGCTCTCACAGACCTGTTAGTTTTTCTTTAAGAAGCCCTCCTGTTCTCCACTCATTACCTGTATTAACTACACCTGTTTGAACTCGTTACCTGTATAAAAGACACCTGTCCACACACTCAATCAAACAGACTCCAACCTCTCCACAATGGCCAAGACCAGAGAGCTGTGTAAGGGCATCAGGGATACAATTGTAGACCTGCACAAGGCTGGGATGGGCTACAGGACAATAGGCAAGCAGCTTGGTGAGAAGGCAACAACTGTTGGCACAATTATTAGAAAATTGAAGAAGTTCAAGATGACGGTCAATCACCCTAGATCTCACCTCGTGGGGCATCAATGATCATGAGGAAGGTGAGGGATCAGCCCAGAACTACACGGCAGGACCTGGTCAATGACCTGAAGAGAGCTGGGACCACAGTCTCAAAGAAAACCATTAGTAACACACTACGCCGTTATGAATTAAAATCCTGCAGCGCACGCAAGGTCCCCCTGCTCAAGCCAGCGCATGTCCAGGCCCGTCTGAAGTTTGCCAATGACCATCTGGATGATCCAGAGGAGGAATGGGAGAAGGTCATGTGGTCTGATGAGACAAAAATATAGCTTTTTGGTCTAAACTCCACTCGCCGTGTTTGGAGGAAGAAGAAGGATGAGTACACAACCCCAAGAACACCATCCCAACCGTGAAGCATGGAGGTGGAAACATCATTCTTTGGGGATGCTTTTCTGCAAAGGGGACAAGACGACTGCACCGTATTGAGGGGAGGATGGATGGGGCCATGTATCGCGAGATCTTGGCCAACAACCTCCTTCCCTCAGTAAGAGCATTGAAGATGGGTCGTGGCTGGGTCTTCCAGCATGACAACGACCCAAAAGACACAGCCAGGGCAACTAAGGAGTGGCTCCGTAAGAAGCATCTCAAGGTCTTGGAGTGGCCTAGCCAGTCTCCAGACCTGAACCCAATAGAACATCTTTGGAGGGAGCTGAAAGTCCGTATTGCCCAGCGACAGCCCCGAAACCTGAAGGATCTGGAGAAGGTCTGTATGGAGGAGTGGGCCAAAATCCCTGCTGCAGTGTGTGCAAACCTGGTCAAGACCTACCTACAGTATGATCTCTGTAATTGCAAACAAAGGTTTCTGTACCAAATATTAAGTTCTGCTTTTCTGATGTATCAAATACTTATGTCATGCAATAAAATGCAAATTAATTACTTAAAAATCATACAATGTGATTTTCTGGATTTTTGATTCCGTCTCTCACAGTTGAAGTGTACCAATGATAAAAATTACAGACCTCTACATGCTTTGTAAGTAGGAAAACCTGCAAAATCGGCAGTGTATCAAATACTTGTTCTCCCCACTGTAGGCCTAAATAGTATCGTTCATCATATGACTTATAAAGTATGGGTACATTTAATTTGCGCTGTTAAACCTATCCTTTGGAATGACTTTGATAACAGTGAATCTATTTAGTTATTAAGAGTTCTCAATAATAATTCTCATGATAGCATATTGGTAGTAGTGACAATGACAAATATCAAAGCTGGGCATGGTTAAAACCATGGATGGGAGACCAAATGGATAGCTGTAGATAGATTCACTCTCCAGTAGGAGATGCTGCCCAGCCTATAGTTTTTTTTCTGATAGTGGATATAACGTTGGTGATCTGACGTTGTTTCAACGGTACAAATTCAACATATTTTATACAAGGTGTGTATATGTAGATTTATTTTCCTCCGTGATCACATAATCCTGTGGTTGAAATATCACCCTCTAAACTGCAGTTTACGTTGTGAATTGTTTTCATCCAATGTATTTTCCATACAGATCTCACGTCACAATACATTGAGAAATTACGTTGAAACAACGTTGATTCAATCAGTTTGTGCCCAGTGGTCAGACAAGATGCAAAACCCAAACCCATTTCCTGCCTTTGTGTTGGCGGAGTACCAAGTGGAAATGACTAAATGGTTCGCAGCATGGAAGTTAAATACACTAGGTCAACAACAACCTGTCTTAAGGGGATAAGAGTAAAACGGGTAGTCTTACTATTAATGAAACCTCTTTATTCTGTCATCCACAAGGCCTCAACTAAACAAAGGAACCGTTCTAAGCTTGTATAACAGACATGGCTATTTGGCTAGCTAGGCCTATAGAGAGGCAACTCGCTCGCACACTAAATGACAAGCAATTGTCTAAGCCGTGACCATAATCAATACTATGCTATCCGTGAGTGTGCACTATATGGCTAAATACACTTCATAACATAAGTAATGAGATTGAAAGCAGTTTTCTTACCAAGCTGCTGGTGGGCTGTTTCATCTGCTTTTGAAAGTGAAACTGTGCTTAACAGACAAATGATATGAATGCTTTGACTGGAAAGAGAAAGTGGAAGGAGAGTGGAAAAGAGAGAGACCAGTGAAACTTAACTCTAGTAATGTTTGCTGAGGCAGTGAGTAGTGTTAGCCTAAACGTATGCCTACAGTAAAAATGTTTGAATGATGTAGAAATTAGATAAGATTTTAACTCATTGGAATGATTCTACTTTTATCAGCAGAATGTTAATGTTATGAGAGTTTAGCTTCGAACATACAGTACATATCTTTCTTTGTTTGGAGTTCCATAAATGCATTCCTCAATAGAATTCAAGGTGCAGGGGCAGTCCCTAGCAAGGGGAAGGGTGATGTAAGATTATCTACGGTAGGACAAAGTCTGCTAGTTGTATGTATATAAGCTAGGCCCAGATACAGATAACTGGCGTAGTTATGGAGGAAGGAAACAATGGTCAAATTCCTTGTGTGGGCTGTTGTTTTGCACTTTCAAAAGTGAACAATTCTAAATGTGTACGAGATCGCCATAGAAGCTCTGTATAAAAAAAAAACTAGAACCGACTGATAGTTTTGAGATCTTACGCAACTTTTTACAAAAAGAGTTGAAGTCTTTTTTTCAGTACTAGTACAATAAGACTTTTGTAAGACCTTTTCATTCCCGTATGGGTTCTTCACTTGTCACTGCTTGAATGTGCTTCAACTCGTTTTTCCTGTTTCGCACCCTGTGAACCTCCTCCCTTCACTATAGAGAAATCAACATGGCACAGCCTTCTCTGCTCAGACTAAAGAAAAGATCTAACCACATATCCATAGCATGTACCTGTGTGCTGCAAGACTGTGTTAGCCTACTGAGAAAAAGCCTAGGCATTAGCTTAGGGAGCCAACACAAGTTCATCATGTGAGTGTGGTGCCAATTCTGCCAAACCACCTCAGTTACATTATATTAAGCCCTCACTTCATTGTTTTAGAAAGGGAACACAGGCTGTGTTGGGCTTGGCAGTTGGCACCAAAGTATGGAAAGTCCTCCAACTCACTGAAAGACTGGAAATTCCTCACAGGA
Source organism: Coregonus lavaretus (assembly GCF_964263955.1). Classification (NCBI taxonomy): domain Eukaryota; kingdom Metazoa; phylum Chordata; class Actinopteri; order Salmoniformes; family Salmonidae; genus Coregonus; species Coregonus lavaretus. The sequence continues at coordinate 6,213,329 of NC_139998.1, read as the reverse complement.
GGATATTGCTAATTGTTTTGGGTGTGCCTTGGTACTGTGATACTAAGGACGTTGTACAACATGGCTCCCATGTCCTTGACATTTATGTGAGATCAGGTGTATAAAAAACATTTTAGGGTGTGGCTTTGGTTCCCTAGACTGTCATGGTTGGCCATTGGGAAAATGAGCACAAATAACAACATATTCACACTTGGAAATAAACCAAAACCCTTTGACTGTGTGAGGCATTTATTAAATAAAATGTTTATTATAATATTCATATTTCCACTTCTCAAATTAAATATTTGAATGTAATTAAACCTACATATTTTTATTCCTTGTACTACAAATATTTAGTTCAGCTAACATCTTTCAAGGTCATCAAGCCTTGTTCTGCACTGAATATTGTTGTTTTGGTTTTATCAGAGAGAGGATGTTGGCACACTCACCACCCCATGTTCTTGCTGTGGGAACAGACGTGACAATGATGTGAATTTTCTTGTTAACTCAGGTGTGTACGTGTCCAAGTACTCCGACTGCCTGGACCTAAACCGCTGGTATCACGGGAAGTCTGGATACATCGCCATCATCAGGCTCACCAAGGTATTTACATAGTTACGGACCACAGAGGCGTTGCGATGGGTAACTTCACTGTTGAAGGTTCTTCTCTAGGTTATTTCCTTCTAAGGAGTTTTTCCTTGCCACCGTGCTTCTGCTTGAAATTTGGGGTTTAGGTCGAGTTACTGCAATGCACTTTGTGACAACTGCTGATGTAAAAAGGGCTTTATAAATACATTTGATTGATTTGTTTGTTGAAAGGGCTTGTCATTAATATTCTCTCTTTTTTGGGGGGGGGGGGTTCTACAGGGCAGAGTGAGAGAGGTGACAGAGAACTACACAGTAAACTACACCTCTCCCTCTAATGGGTTTGACTGTCATGTATCAGAGCAGCTCAGTGCTGTGTCAGCCAACACCAGCTCCTTCCTGGCCTTCGAGAGAACACAGGTGAGATTCCTCCATCCATCATCCCTCTATCATTCATCCCTCCGTGTCAATCTGTGTACCTTTCCAGTAGGAAAAACTAGTTGTAATGAGGTCATTTCAATCAGCTTTGCCTGCTGGGTTTCGGGTTGTGTTGCCTTCAATTGTCAAATGTGCACTCCGTGTGTCAAATAAAATAAAACAGAAGTTAATTTAGTAAGCTACCTCTCTAATGAAAAAAGTTATGATTTATTTGTGTTTTTGCTCCAGGCATTTAGAAAAGTTTATAAGATACACCTGCAGATACAGTAGTGATAAATACAATACAATAGCAAAGCTGAAGAGATTTGTGTTGGTCTTTGCAGTACTACATGTATGAGCTGCCTGGAGGAAGGGCTGACTCGACAGTCCAGCCTCCCAGCCATGCCTGCCCATTCGCTATAGTGGCTTTCTCCTATTGGGATACCAAGACACCCGCATCAGAGGAGCAGGAGAAAAGGTACATTTCCCTCTTTCTCCTCATGGGGTTTTTACGTTTTTCAGATTCATCGAAAATATTTGATGAAAAGGAACATCTTCTAAAACGTCCAAAATGATTGATCTGTTTCTTCTCTTTTGCAGTGAGGAAGGAAAAACAGGTGAGTAATGAATCAAACTGTTGCAAAGGTGCTTTTGGATAATGTTATGGTGCCGTTCAATGGCATATCATTACTACTACAGTACAGTGCATTCCTACTTTAACTGAATGCATTAAGTTGCTCTGGATAACATTGTCTGCTAAAATGTTAATATGATTACAGTGTTTCACTACTACCCCTGGAGGGGCCAACTCCAAATCAGCTCCCAGGTCTACCATGTGGGTCTGAAGTCCAGCACAGGACCCCTGATCCCAGCTAAACTGTAAGTTCAATGCAACCCTAGTGTGAAGGTTTCTCCCTATGCTATGACTTATAAATACAGTATCTTATAAATATCTCTACAATTTACATGATGTGGGTCGTGTTCAGTAGGGCACACCATAGCAAAACGTTAGGCAACAAAAAACACGTTTAACTACCTGTTTTGATGTGGTAACATAACCTGAGAATGTCATTTTGTTTGATTTCAGTCCAACAGTAATGGCAGTTGACGGAGCCATTAAAATGTCAGATCTGAGGCAGAAATTACCGAAGGCTATATTTGAAACCTGCTTCATCGGGGAAGGTACTGTCATGTTTATGTTTACAAATGTAAATGTAGGCTACTCAAAAGTGGTTTCATTCTGAAAGCATTTTGTTTGAGCAGTGTCACCACAAACTAACCTTCCCAGTACTAGGGTTGCAAAGGGAGGGTATATTACTGAAAATGTTCTAAGTTTACCAGTAAATTACCAGAATTTTCATATCTTTCAAAGATGTTATGTAGTCTATGACAAGACATCAAGTGTCTCTTTTGGGTACTTCAGATTATCACAGGTGTCTGTAATTATCGCTGGCCCTCTGTGTGGCCTTATCACATGTAAAATATATGACAGTATCTGTGTGACCACCATTTGCCTCATGCAGCGCGACACATCTCCTTCGCATAGAGTTGATCAGGCTGTTGATTGTGGCCTGTGGAATGTTGTCCCACTCCTCTTTAATGGCTGTGCGAAGTTGCTGGATATTAGCGGAAACTGAAACATGCTGTCGTACATTTACATCCAGAGCATCCCAAACATGCTCAATGGGTGACATGTCTTGTGAGTATACAGGCCATGGAAGAACTGGGACATTTTCAGCTTCCAGGAACTGTGTACAAATCCTTGCGACATGGGGCGGTGCATTATCATGCTGAAACATGAGGTGATTTCGTCACGGTATCTCTGTGCATGCAAATTGCCATCGATAAAATGCAATTGTGTTCGTTGTCCGTAGCTAATGCCTGCCCATACCATAACCCCACCGCCACCATGGGGCACTTTTTTCACAACGTTGACATCAGCAAACCGCTCGCCCACATGCCATACACGTGGTCTACGGTTGTGAGGCCGGTTGGACGTACTGCCAAATTCTCTAAAACGACATTGCGGGTCGCTATTTGAAGAATCTCAAATATAAAATATATTTTGATTTGTTTAACACTTTTTTGCTTATTACATGATTCCATGTGTTATTTCATAGAAAATAGTAAAAATAAAGAAAAACCCTTGAATGAGTAGGTGTGTCCAAACTTTTGACTGGTAGTGTATATATTTTTAAGTTATTCAACTATAAATTACCAAAGTTACGATAGATTACCATAAATTACCGGTAGCTTTGCAACCCTACCCAGGACATTTTTATGTGTTGATTATCTGAATATTTATTCAGCTATGACAACACCCAATTTATTGTGTGAGCTTTATTTGCATTCTTTACCATTGAATTATATTGAGTTGTACGGTTTTTCAGTTTCTCTGGAAGGAATGGGTTGGAGTCTGTATGAGCTGGCACCCAGTGATGCTGAGGACACCTCTCTCTCTCAGCTCACACAGGAGCTCAAGGAGAAAGACCTGGTGAGCTTTCATTGTTTGTAAAGTAGACTGGCAGGTTATTGGAAGACCGGAATGCAGTTCATTGTTGCCTTGTCAGACCTTGATTCTAATAAATCTACTTTTTCTTACCAACAGGCCCTCACAATACAACTGAATGATAGTGGTTTCCTTATACTGTTACATTCATCTCACTTCCTCACATATGAAGGTAAGACAGAACCTGTATACGCAACATACTGCATTTAAATATATTATAGATAGAAGCTAAATATCTAACATTACATTATAATTGTACATTTCAGATGCTGGGTCCAATAAGCCAGAGGTATTGCAGGGGATGTTTGTGTTTCCGGATTCCAGAGCTATACAGAGAGGTAATTCAAAGTATGTGTGTGTGTGTGTGTCCAACACCTATGCCCTAGTATACAGTAGGGTTTTTGTCTATTCTTTTATAATTTATCCTTACGCAATGTCATTTTTTTTACTACAGACACCAAGATCTGCTCGAAGAAGCCCTCCCTCTCACCAGAGGGCCTTCAGGTGGTGCCTGCACTGAACTACGCAGAGACAGAGGTGGAAAAGTGCCTCCCTGAACAGAGTGGGGAGCTACTTGGTTTACTAGAGCGACATATCCAGAGCTATGCTGCCCTCATCCACCCTGGGCTTACTATCAGTCCATCCAGGGAAGCCAGCATCTTCCCAGATCAGTTTGATGTTCCTGACGCCCTCAAATACCTCTACTCCACCCCAAAGTGGACTGAAATGGGATGGAAATGTCTCGAGTCTTACTTCCACCAGCCGGGCTCCTTCGAGCTCTCTGTGTCCAGGGCCACGGAGCTCCTGGCGGCTGGGCGAGAGGAGCGAGGGGATGAGCCAGATGATGACGTCTACTACTGTCTGTCATCTCCAGAGGGCCCCCCCATGACTCCTGCTAGTTTGGGTGGCCCAGAGGAGGAGCAGTCAGGGGGAGAGTCACCAGGAGACACAGCCACATATATTAGTAATGCACCTGCAGTGTCTACGGAGGACTTTGAGAAACCTGGTATGACCAAGGCAGATGGTAATGCACCAAAGAAAAGAGTAGAGGAAGGGAAGAACTTGCCTTCAAAGGAGGTGCAAGAGAAGGTGCAACATGTGCAACCCGAGGAGATGCAGGGGGAAGTGCCTTCTGATCTTACCAAGCCCGCAGTCCCTGCAGGGGACTTCGGGAAACCTGTCTTGAAGAAGGCCGACAATAATGCACCAGGGACAACTTTGATTCCAAAAGAGGTGCAGAAGGAGCTTCCCTCTGATCTTTCCCAGTCTGTTGTGTCGGCAGATGATTCTGGGAAACCTGGGAAGAACAAGGCCGACTGTAATGTACCAGGGGTAGGAGTAGAGGATGAAGGGACACATTTGAACCCAGAGGAAGTCCAAGTGGATGGGCAAAAGGAGGTGAAAGAGAAGATGCCTTCTGATCTTTCACAGCCTGCAGTCTCTGCAGAACACTTGAGGAATACTGGCCCGGCAGCGTTGGGGAAGGCAGACTGTAAAGCACCAGAGGTAGGAGTAGCGAATGAAGGGACAAACTTGCACCTGAAGGAGGTGCAAAAGGATATGCCCTCTGGTCTTACACAGCCTGCAGTCTCTACTGAGGAATTGAAGAAACCTGGGCCGGCCCTGGCGACCCAGCCCAACAGTAAAGCACTAGAGGCAGGAGTAGAGGATAAAGGGGGAAATTTGCCTCAGAAGGAGGTGCAAGAGGAGGTTCCCTGTGATCTTTCCCAGCTTGCAGTGTCAGCAAAGGCTTTTGCGATAGCCAGTGTGACAGTGATGACCAAGGCCACAGAGGTGACAGAGGTTTCAACCTCACCTGCATCAGGTGACCTCCCAACAGTGCTAGTCATCACTGCCACTGAAAGAACTGCAGCCGTTTTACCTCATAATGAGAACCTTGGCTTGATCAATACAGAGTCGGTCACAAAGAACTCGTCCAGTTTGCCACCAGCCAAAGTACAGGACAAGGGTGGAAGTACTCTCAATGGGCAACGTGTCAAGGCCAATGAGGTCAGTAATTTCTCTATATCTGATTGGAGGAAACGGCCAAGGAAACGGCGTAGATTTAGCGGGTTGGGTAAAAGGGTCTTGAGGTCTTCAGCAGCTGATTTTGAAGAGGAAGAAACCGAGAAGAAGGGACATTTGGATTCAAGTAAAGTCTACTCATTGAAAAAGTGGAAGGAAAGGACAGATTTAGTTCAACTTAACGCATGGAAAAATAAGGTTCGTCCATTGAAAATGCAGAGGGAACTGATGAATTTGACCCTAGATCCCCCATTGAAAAAGAAGGAAAGAATGGATGTAACCCAGGTTCACCCAATGAAAATGCAGAGGGAAGTGATGAATTTGATCCAAGATCTGCCTTTGAAAAAGAAGAAGGAAAGCAAGGATTCAATTAACTTTTACCCACTCAAAAGTAAGGAAAGTATGGATAAAATTCACGACGGCCACCCATTGAAAAAGAAGACAGAGCAGTGGGACTTGAAGGCGATCATCTCCGAATGCGGTAGAATCTTTGTCCCTCATGGTTCAGAAGTTATCGCCAAGGATATAGAATCTTTGAAAGTTATGGGGAAAGTGATAGATCACAAACAATGTGCTGACGAGATGATGGTTGAAGCTTGTATCGAAGTCCCCCAACCCATACAAACAGGAGATGAACCTGGCCTAGAGTTGATAAAGTCAGATGAGAACAAAGATTCACACATATTGAGTGCAGACGGTAAAGACCATCCACCAGAGGTCAAAATGGTTGATGTCGACAAGATGGCCTCTCAGAACCCCTCAGAACTGGTCCAGATCAAAGACATGGATTTTCCTTCCTTAGAAAAACACAAAAAGAAGCGTAAATTTGTTGCAATATCCCTCAGTAAACTAAAGACTGTTTTTTCAAGAGGGGGAAAGAGGAAAACACCTCTCAATCCTGTTTCAGAAGATCAAACGTTACCATTGGACAAGAAAAGCAAGGCAGATACTGGCATGGATGAAATGGAAAGTGTTCATTTGAGTAATTCCAGCAAAGATAGCCCAGACAGAACCACAGGTGCTGCTGAAGTTGCAAAGGAACAGACATTTGGCCTAGACCCAAAGTTTGCACTAGCATTAGGCTTGACTCCTAGGGAGCAAAATGATGCACACAAATCTCCAGAAAAAAGTGATATTCCATTGAAGAAAGACATTCAGAGCAGACTGGACCTGGTCACACCTCAAGACATATCTGACCAAATGTCTGAGGCTTTGCCTAGCTCCCCTTTAGCAACAATCACCGTGACGGGGCGGGGGGGACTCGAAAAGAAACGCAAGCCTGCAGACTCCATAAGGAAAAAATGTAAGTTCCTCTTGGGAAGTCATGTGGTTGCTGTCAACCTCACGTCATGCAAATAACAGAACATGCAGATTGATTTTATTTTGTTCTACTAAACCAAACACTTAATTAGATATTGATATTCTTCATCTTGATAATTAAGTTGTGATTGCAGTTAATATGTGCTGAATTTAAAAAAATATGTTGATTTAATCCTGTTGTCTTGAATTCCTGATGATTCTGTTTCTATATCTCTTTTTCTATCTGAACTGCAAAGCAACACTATGAAGTAATATGTTAATAGCTTCTTACTATTCTGGTCCCAGGTGTGTTTCTGCTGTAGTTGATAAGACAGCACAAACTGATCTTGGACCAGGCTAGCCTCTTGCCACCTCCTTTGCCTCTGCTTTGTCTTGCTGTGTGTCGTGCTACTGTCCCCCAGTTCAATCTATTACAAATCATAAAACAATTTGGTTCAATTTTGGCGAGGAGATTTGAATGCAGGCGACTGCCTTACAACAATTTAATTTCAAAGTATTAACTATCACTATACGCTACTTCGTGTTTTTTGTTTTCATACTGTTTCTTCTGTCTCTTTTCTCTGTTCTCTTTTGTTTCTACAGGGTGGTTGCACTATCACACACCAGCTTCTTTTGAAAATGAGAAAGTAGCACAACCTATATCCTCCCAACTACTGACACTTGACCCTGATGTCAGGCGTGTTGTCAGTAGGGGTAGGCCCCGCACAGTGAAGAAAGATGCCAGTGATGCATCATGCCCACCAGCAGATGCTCTGACCCTATTGGCCGATTTGGCCCTCAGTACCAGTAATGACAAAGTACTGGCACAGCAGCCAGACCACCTGGCTCTTCAGCAACAAGAATGCTGTCCAGGTTTGGTGATAAGTGACAACAGTGTCAAAGATGGTGGCTCTCCTCATGAGCCAGATGGTGAGCCAGAGTCTGTCCTTCATGCTCTGCTGAAGCACCCTTCTGCTGCTAGGCTTAAACTTCCCCCTCAGTCTCCGTCACCCAAGGGGCTGGTGGTGGGGAGTGGGGAGCGGGTTGTGTTAGTCTCACAAGAGCATTCTTACTCACTGCCGCCATCCTCTCTACTATTGGGTTTGTCAGGTTCAATCCTCCAAGTCCCCATTTCGGAGGGACTTCAGCCGCATCACAAGGATATGGTCTATGGTGACGGAACTCAAGCACTACGGGCCTTCCGGTGTCAGGAGCAGGACCAGAACAGGAAGGAACTCGGGGAGGAACCCGGAATGGCTCCAGAATCCATGAGCAAAGGAATCGGGCGCAGGCAGAAGTTCCGTCGCTTACGGCAGTTCATCGAAAAAGACGGCTCAGTTCAAGTGACAAGGCTGTGGAAGGAAAACTATGACTTTAATTCAGACAGCAAGTTTACCAACAACCCAATGGATATAACAGTTATTAGAGCCCTACATGGGTATGTACTTACAATTTGTAATTTACACTGAACAAAAATATAAACACAACATGCAACAATTTCAAAGATTTGACAAAGTTACAGTTCATATAAGGAAATCAGTCAATTGAATTACATTAATTAGGCCCTAAACGATGGATTTCACATGACTGGGAATACAGATATGCATCTGTTGGTCACAGATACCTTAAAAAAAGGTAGAGGCGTGGATCAGAAAACCAGTCAGTATTTGGTGTGACCACCATTTGCCTCATGCAGCGTGACACATCTCCTTCAAATAGAGTTGATCAGGCTGTTGATTGTGGCCTGTGGAATACTGTCCTACTCCTCTTCAATGGCTGTGCGAAGTTGCTGGATATTGGCGGAAACTGGAACACGTTGTCGTACACGGTTGTGAGGCCGGTTGAATGTACTGCCAAATTCTCTAAAACTACATTAGAGGTGGCTTATGGTAGAGAAATGAACATTCAAATCTCTTGCTACAGCTCTGGTGGACATTCCTGCAGTCAGCATGCCAATTGCACGCTTCCTAAAAACTTGAGACAGCTGTATCATTGTGTTGTGTGACAAAACTGCACATTTTAGAGTGGCCTTTTATTGTCCCCAGCACAAGGTGCACTTGTGTAATGATCATGCTGTTTAATCAGCTTCTTGATATGCCACACCTGTCAGGTAGATGGATTATCTTGGTAAAGGAGAAATGCTCACTAACAGGGATGTAAACAAATTTGTGCAAAAATGAGAGAGATAAGCTTTTTGTACGTAAGGAACATTTCTGGGATCTTTTATTTCAGCTCATGAAACATGGGACCAACACTACATTTTGCATTTATATTTTTGCTCAGTGTAAATAAAAATATATTCAGTTTGATTAGTTATGCATCTAGTAGTTAGAAGAAAGGACAAGTGAAGAGTTTGCTAGAGACAGAAAGCTTATTCTATAATACTCTATGTATCTGTGACTAATTGTTTGACTGGAATTTGATCTTTCTCTGTCCCTTTCCTTCATCCCTCTGCACTCCCTCTCTGTACAGCCCATGGGATTTCAACATTGAGGACACAAACGAACAGGTTCAGCTCATCATCCACATGTGGATAGGTCTTTTCTACAGCAGGTCCACTGCTAGGTTCTTCCAGGCAGACCCAAGTCTTCCATGTTTGGAAGAAAAATATTCTACAGAAGTGGATCATGGAATGGTACAAACCCAGGTTCCATCTGAGACCAAGACAAGTTCCCCTGCTTATATTGCCCCTTCCAGGATACCAGAACCTGAAGTTCTGGACCTTAGTAACACGGGTGAAAAAGAAGCACAACCATTAAGCTTGGAACCTGAGGTATTAGACCTTTCAATGAAAACAGCCTCGGCTGTGTTAGATGTCACTGTAGACACAAAGGATTCCCCTGAGTCCAAGCAAAGACTAGATTTTAAAAATCCTCCAGTATACCAACCAGAAAGTGGACTCCACAAGGAAACCATCTCTTTTCACAAACAAAGTACAGGTCTTGAGTTAAAGGTTAGAAAACAAATATATATGTAAAGCACAAATGTTTTCCAATAAATATTTTGTTGACATGATACACATTTTAGTTTTGCAATGATTCATTGTTTATCTTGCTATTCTCTTTTCTCTACAGGTTTACAGAGACCGTGTGGACAGCATGATGTCAGACAACGCGAGTGAACTTGATGATGATGAAACGAACAACCATGAGATTGACAGCAATGGTACCCTCCAAAATGATGTGTCCCCTAACAGAAGAACTTTGGAAAGTGATGGATCGTACATTCTCTTGTGTGAACAGACAGCAAGTGTGTACATTAATCAAGAAAAGGTCCTGGAGACTCAAAGAACTGCCCAGGGTTTGGAGGGCAAAGCCGAAAAGGAAATCCAAAAGGAGGAGAGGAGCCATGATGGAGAACAAAACATAGCAAGTCTTAAAACCATGGAATCTAAAGATGTTGATAAGGCACAACGAGTTAAAGATAACGATTCAGTCAAAACAATGTCATGCACAGAGGTGCTGGGGGATGGTGACGTTACCAACATGGCTGACAGAGTTGAGCGTAATGCAAGTGAACCCAGAGATGGGTCTTACGTTGCCATCTGTGATGGCAGTGAGTCCAAAAAGGAGACGCACAAAGCATATCATAGCGTGAAGGATTCTGTTGAAGCAGCAAAACCAGAGGCAGTGCATGTTGGGAAAGACACCACAAACAAGGAAATCAATGCACAACCTGCTGGGAATGTTGGGAATGATTCCATTGACAAGGCACTCAAAGCAATGCATGATGAAAAGATTCCCAAAGATGTGTCACGGGATGATGGGAACTCCAAAAATGAGGTGCAAACTGCATTGCAGGAAGGGAATGATACTAGAGATGAGGCACTATCAGCGGTGAATTATGAAAAAGATTCAGGAGATAGAGCAGCACCTGCAGTGTGTGATGGGAATAATTCTGTGGCTGAGACGCCACCAGAGATATCACATAATGAAAATGATTCCCATAAAGAAACACCGCCAGTGGCGCATGATGGAAATGATTCGAGAACCACGACACTACCTGTGAAATTGTATAGCAAGCTGTATATAGACAAAGAACCCATTGCAGTGCATGATAGAAATGCTTCCACCGATGAGGTACTACCAATGGAGCAGGTTGGGGATGTTTCTGTTGGCACTACTAGAGTACTGCCAGAGATGCAGGGTGAGATTCAATCTAAAGATGAGGTACTGACCACGAGAGTATTTCCAGTATGTGATGGGAACACGCCTTGTGTAGGTGAGTTCGACACACCCATTCAGTCCAAGGATGTTTCTGGAGAGGCTAAAACAGTAGTTAAGACTGATTTCAATGGGATTAGGGATTCTAAGGATCAGAAACAGATATCAATGCCGGGTCAGAGTAAATCTGATATTGACACACAAGGGCCCCAACATTCTCAAGACGAGACATCAGAAATACTGACAGGCCAGGTAGAAATACCACTGATTCAAGTAGGATTTCCCAGGGAAGATATCACACACAAAGATGTTCTACATTCACACAGTCAGACATCAGAGACAGTGCGTGCTCAGATTGAAATACCATTTATTGGAGTAGAATTACCATTCATTGAAGTAGAGAAGGATAGCAAGGAAATCATGCACACAGAGTTGCACGACACTCACTCATGTCAGAAAGAGACACCAATCTCTTCAGTGTGTCATAGGGATCATTTGTTTTCAGATGAAATGCTTACAATAGTTTCAAAGGGAACTGAATCTGTCAGTAGATGCCCAACCCCTACCGTGGACGATGTGCCGTATGGTTACATCCCGATTCCTGACATCTACAGTGGCTCCTTGGCTATCTGCGATACCGGTGGGGTCAGCAAACCCCTCAGCACCAGGGAAGGTCACAGCAGATGCCCAACGCCTACACAAGATGAGCCACCTTTCGTTACAGAATTGTCTTATGACCATCACACACCGAAGACTGTTTTGTTGCCCGATTCGAAAGACACCAACATGCCCAACCTCAATAGTGGTCTTGCTCTTATTGAAAAGGAAAAGGCTCATGGTGAACCACATGAACCAAGTGTTAGTAGCAGCTCTAGCTCTGTAGAGAATATGTTGCATAAATCCAGCAACAACAATAACAAACCAAATCATCTGGAAGCCATTGGTAATCAGTTGTCTCAAGTATGGACTGAACCCCGCAAGAAGCCAGTCGCCACTAGCACACCTCTCAACACTCCCTATACTTCTTCAAAGGAAAAAAACGATTACAATCCTTACTCAAATATGCGATTTACCCCTGCTGAACAAGACCTGTGTGCTCTTTCAAGTCACGATTCACTGCATAGGATCCCTGACTCCTCTCCCAAAACCCATAGCACCTTAACAGAGAAAGCAGCATTCTCTGTGCCATCAATCCACCTTGAAGTCCTGTCCAATGAATCAACAGAAAGAACATTAACTCGGGACTTGAGTGAAATCGCTTTGGAAGGAGACACTAACTTGTGTCCTGACTCAGAGATTATCATACAGTCCATCCGTCAGAGTATCCCAGGAGTAAGTGGACCTACAGCAGCTTCTCAGAACCTTTCAGTGCACAACTTTACTGACCACCATCCATACAGCCAACAACCTGCCATGGCTGTGAATCTCTCGAAGAGTGAAGACAGCAGAGGAGAGTACAGCTGGAAAGAAGGACAAACGGATATTGACCCTATGTCTTCAGATGTTCTCAAAAGCAAACAAACCGATGCCCCTGTCCACTCAAACACTAATGCTTACCCGTATAACACACCATATGTCACTGAGATGAGGAGACAGATTGCAAGTTTGCAAGATTATGAGGATGTTATGGATGAAAGTGAGGGGCCTGCTGTAGATCAAGACAACATTGAATCTAGTCTAGAGACAAATTGGGTATCAGATGACAAACACGCAAGTAGTACATCCCGGGTGAATAAAACAAAACTTGACTTCATCAATTCTTTACGCCAGTATCAGCAATGGGAGAAAAGGGAATTTGATGACGTTTTGGACTTCAGCAAGCAAGGCACTTCCTCTTCGGTCACCTTCCAGTCTGAAGAATCAGACAAAATATTTACCTGTATGGAAGAGAACAAACAGGACTGGTTAAAGTATTGTAGGCCAGAAAGGAGTGGGAACACCTCCAAAAGCCACGAGGAAGTCTCCTCAGTTGCAAAGCCATGCCTAGTTACAGTTTTGGATCACAAAGGAAACAGAATCACCTATGAAAACTGTCCCGTTCTGAAACCGTCAACAAGCATGCACACATGGACAGTTCCAAACTCAAACAGACAGGGCTCGAGCAGTTTTGTGGAGTTCTCCAAGAGGTGGGATGATACACATAACGCTGATGAATCTGACCTCACTCAGTCTTCTATGGATCTGGAGACCCTTATCTTCTCAGAGAGAATGAACCAGATGCTAAAACGTAAAAGGAAGAGCAGCAGCAGCAGGTACAACCAATCAAGACACCACAGGTCAAATGTAGAAGAAAGAGCTTCCTCCAGTAGCCCGGCTGTGACAGTGCACTTTTCCAGCCTGCAGGAACAGGAAAGCTCGGAAGACCACTGGGAAGGACTACCTTCATTCGCAGGGCAGAAGTTGAAAGTAGATATGCCTGAAAGGACAGGTATGCCTGAAGAAACAGACAGAGATATGCCACAGCATCTTCAAAAACTCTCCTATACAAAGGGCAGTGAGATGACGCATGTCAACGTTTCAGATCTGGTTGCGGAAAGTTTCAAGGCATACCATGCCATGATGACTGCGGTCTGTGCAGGCAGAAAGTACCCACACAGAACTGAGAGACTCAAGAGGGAAGAAGCAAAGAGAAATAGTTCGCCAAAGTCTCGAGCCCCAAGCAAAGACAAAGACTTCTGTGGGCAGATGAAGAAGGACATGTATGACAACCTGCATGATAATCTGAACTCTGTTGTGAAACAGTCATGTAAGAACAAGTTCAGGTTCTACATATTGGTGACATCAGATGACCCATTCTTCAAAGAGACAAAGGTAAGATTAACGTAAATGTTAGCCTGGTTCTAGATCAGTTTGTGCTGTCTTGCCAACTTCTATGGTCAGTGTCAAATGACCATAGCCTATGCAGCGCAAACAGATCTGGGACCAGGGTACGAAACCGTACCATAAGTTGTACAACAATGAAAGCCAAAGTTCATTCTTGCGCCATTTTTAAAAACTAGCTTGTTATATTTGTAGGAGCTGTTAGAAGCAGAAGGCCACATAGCGGTACAACAGTCTCAATTCTGCCTTGGAAAGGATAGTTCCTCGTCCCCTCTATACATTATCTTGAGGAATGAAGATATTGCTGAACACATTTGTGAGGTAAGACTGTTATACCATTGTAGACTTATAAAAGTATCTCAAACTCCCGGAAAAGGATAAGCAATCCAGGTTCGAAATCCAGCCTTTTTGAATCGGTATACGTTGGATTACATTATCATCGTAATTTTTAGATTTCTGTTTTACCCTCAGGTCCCTCACTTGCTCGAATTGAAGAAGGCTCAGAATGTGTTGTTTGCTGGTATTGATCGTCCTGATGACATTGTGAACCTGACCCACCAAGAACTCTTCAGCAAAGGCGGTTTTGTGGTGTTTGAGGGAGCAGCACTGGACACACTGAGTCTCAGTATGGGCGCTTCCCGATTTGCAAGAGACCATATATAAAAGTGCATTTGTTACATTTCATTATGTTTTCACAACTGTCAATCTCTACACGCAACTATGATGTCCCTGGTCCCAGATCAGTTTGTGTCATCTTGCCAACTGCTATGGCCGATGTTTGGCATGAAACAGATCTGGGGCCAGGCTATAATGTCCCCTCCTACATTGCATAGATGTGTATGACTCACTCAATGTCTCTTTCTTTCTCTTAGGCAACATTAAGAAAATGTCTGTTTTCCTGGAGGGGCTGAGTAAAAAGGGGAAGTGGAAATGGCTCTTGCACTATAGAGACAGCCGGATGCTGAAAGAGAACGCACGGTAAGCTTATTCTTGCGCTTGTAAAAGTTCAATCACGGTGCAGGTAGTCAAAGACACTGTGTTTGTAAGAATCCAGGCCAGAGTAATTTTTGTAATTCAAGGAAACTAATGTTCCCATAAAGATTCTAACTAACTGCCGGAACTGGTCATCCCTCCTTCTACAGGTCTAGTGCTGAGGCACAGGGTAAAAAGAGCTTCATGGACGTCTGCCAGGAGGCTGGAATGGTGGAGGTCTTACCCTACCATGAATGTGACGTCATTTCAAGGGCACGACCCAACTACCTCCACTGTCTAGTCCGCCTGCAGGTCCAGAATGTATCAGCTCGTCTACCTGTATTTATAACTGGTGAGAGATCAGACTTTTTCCCTATACTGCATTCGTTAAGATTAGCTACATTTATGGTATTTTGGGGTTAATTAGTAGGACCTTTAACATTGAAAGAAATTCGATGTTTGCAATACATAGGGATTCTTAGTCGCAAGAATGCTAGTTTCTGACAATTATTTCTTTATTTTGCAGACACAACGGCAGACAAAGCGTTTGCAAAACATGGGATATTCACAATGAATATTAACTCCTTCCTGCTGATTTCTCAGAGTGACACTTGCACTATTTCTTAAGCTGATGGGGAAGCCTTCGACAGAAGTCTTCAATACATCAAATTCAAATCACATTTGATTTATAAAGCCCTTTTTATACTGAACAAAAATATAAACGCAACAATTTCAAAGATTTTGCTGAGTTACAGTTCATATAAGGAAATCATTAGGCCCTAATCTATTATGGATTTCACGACTGGGCAGGGGTGTAGCCATGGGTGGTGGGTGGGCCCACACCCACGCCACCCACTTAGTAGCCAGGCCCAGCCAATCAGAATGAGTTTTCCCCCACAAAATGAATTTATTACAGAAATTCAGTGTACATGTATTTTTTTTATTGAACCTTTATTTAACTAGGCAAGTCAGTTAAGAACAAATTCTTATTTACAATGACGGCCTACACCGGCCAAACCCGGATGACGCTGGGAGAATTGTGCACCGCCTTATGGGACTCCCAATCACAGCCAGATTGTTATAGTGCCTGGAACTGAACCAGGGTCTGTAGTGACGCCTCTAGCACTGAGACGCAGTGCCTTAGACCGCTACGCCACTCGGGAGCCCATGATCAACAGCTGTTATTTAAATTAAACCGACTCAAACTTCAAAGAGCAAGCAGAAGAACAGTGGCAAGGGAAACCTTGTAACCTCGAGAGGAACCAGACTCAGAAGGGGAGGCCCCTTTACTCCAAAATCTGCTTTTTAGGGGGTTCTTGGGAGTTTTCTCCTAAGTTTGACACACTGATCTAAATCATTGTGGGGTAAGATAAAACATTTTCTCAATAATTTATGTTTTATATTCATGTTATTGTTTATTGCTGTATTTAAAGCCTTGATTTTCAAAAAGTTTACTTAGAGCAACATTTTGGTTC
Organism: Coregonus lavaretus; assembly: GCF_964263955.1. Classification (NCBI taxonomy): domain Eukaryota; kingdom Metazoa; phylum Chordata; class Actinopteri; order Salmoniformes; family Salmonidae; genus Coregonus; species Coregonus lavaretus. Next base: position 6,197,085 of record NC_139998.1, on the reverse strand, counting down.
CTTAGTGTAAATCGTTGCACCATTTCGTTTTAATTTAGTGTAGATTTATTTATTCTTAATCATTTTCTATGACAGGTAGATTCTGTATAGATTAACGATGACAAATGCTTCAATGCAGAGCTCTGTGTTATACTGTATTTGTTCAATCTTGTATTTATTTGTATGTTTGTAAATACATTTATTGCACCTTTGCGGTATAAAGAAATTGACAAAGTGTTCCCCATCTTTTTTCCCCCCATACACGCAGAAAAAAAGAGTGACCATGGTTCTTTTCTCTATTCCAGATAAAATAAATCTTTATTTCACTTAAACAGAGAATAGTGCCTTATGTAAAAATACAATTTATATCACAATTATAGACTACGTATAAACCCCTGAATAAAACTCTTTGGTGACATTCACATGTCTGAATTTGAAGAAACCATGATCGTACACAATGTGATCATTGCATGTTCTCAACAAACTGTCAAATTCATTATTAAAACGCAGCCACCCAAAATTATCCGCATGCCAGTAATAAACATATCTTTATTTTTTCTACAAATATATTTCCATTGTTTTAAAATGGTCATAGATACAGATTCCAACAATGAATTTGGATTATAAACCAGTTTGTTAAGATTTGGAGCTGTCTGGACACTAACATGATACTATCACTGATCACCTGCATCTCCAAAGATGTCGTTCTTTGTGCGCTCCATCTCTGCAAAGTCAAACTCTGTGCCCATCACGCGCTTGTAGATGTCCTTGATGTCATCACAGGTGGTTTCGAAGTGGGTCGTTGCATCATACGTACGGGAGATAAATATCTGCATAGAAGGGGAAAGAGGAAAAAGTTGAACAAATGAAAACGTGTCTACAGGCCTATGTATGAATACGCTATGTAAGTCTATAGCTAGGTTACCATCCAATTGGCGACAGATTTTCATGCGAAAAAAAATTAAAATACACAAAGAAAATTTGTGAATTTTCCCACCAGTGGTACGTTTCTACCAAATTGACTTGTTGCGGATAAAAATCAGTGCATGATGATGTACTGCACACAAAATGTACTTCACGCAAATGTTCATGTACCCAATAAAATTCTAAATTTCAATGCGTTTCCATTGTATTTTAACTCTACCGATAGTTTGGTTAAAAAAAACTTGCGTTATATAGCAAATGTGCCTGCCTCTGGTCTTGGCACCTGCGCTCTAGCCAACAGCTGGCAGATAGTGCGGGTAGGCTGTGGGGGTTGGCTAGTCTACATGATGAGATTATTATGGATAAGAGCAAGAACATTTATTTGTCAAAGGACAGTCAAGCATCGATCATCATGTCACCAGAATCAGACCCTCAATATTTATTGGAAAGCAGCATCAAGCTCATCACGTGCACTTTTACCACCCTGTTAAATTCATCATAATTTATAGTATTTAAATCTGTAGCCTAATAAACTGCATGGTTTCCCAAGTCGTAGTGGGAGGACCACACACCATATCGTCGCTTGACCCCAAATGTATTCGATATGCTGGTTTTTATATCAATATTTGCGCATAAAGTCGTTTCCACTGCCATTTCCCACATATTAATTTTACAGACACAAAAAGATCCCACCATGTCAAATGAACACATTGATAAAATTACACCAAAACTTCCTGTTTCCATCACAGCTGTCATGATTTTTTACAAAATATTATATGACTTTACTCGCATAAAAACTGGATGGAAACGTGGTTAGTGTTCAGAAAATGTTTGCACCTCCTGACAATTTCAAAGAAGAGTGCAGCCCAACATGAGGATTAGGAAATATGCACTCACCTGGCTGTCTTTTCCCATGTCAGTTGGTGCATACTGATCGCTGATGCTAACAAACCTGAGGAGAGAAGGTTTCAACGGGGTAAGGAAACATTAACGAACGGTGAATATGTAACCAAGCCAGTGCGGTACAGCTCGGTCGTGTGAAAATAATATTACAGCATTGTGTTCCAGTGATGTGAGCGCCTGTGCTAGGAGTATAACAGTAACACTATAATTATCATATGTATCTTATAGTATAATATACTACAGTGCATTCAGAAAGTATTCAGACCCCCTTGACTTTTTCCACTTTGTTATGTTACAGCCTTATTCAAACATTGATTAAACTGTTTTTTTCCTCATCAATCTACACACAATACCTCAATGACAAAGCAAAAATACAAACTTTAATATCACATTTACATAAGTATTCAGACCCTTTAATCAGTACTTCGTTGAAGCACCTTTGGCAGCGATTACAGCCTCGAGTCTTCTTGGGTATGACGCTATAAGCTTGGCACACCTGTATTTGGGGAGTTTCTCCCATTCTTTGCATATCCTCTCAAGCTCTGTCAGGTTGGATGGGGAGCGTTGCTGCACAGCTATTTCCTGGTCTCTCCAGAGATGTTCGATTGGGTTGTACGGGCTCTGGCTGGGCCATTCAAGGACATTCAGAGATTTGTTCCGAAGTCACTCCTGCATTGTCTTGGCTGTGTGCTTAGGGTCGTTGTCCTGTTGGAAGGTGAACCTTTGCCCCAGTCTGAGGTCCTGAGCGCTCTGGAGTAGGTTTTCATCAAGGATCTCCATGTACTTTGCTCCGTTCATCTTTCCCTCAATCCTGACTAGTCTGCCAGTCCCTGCCGCTGAAAAACATCCCCAAAGCATGATACTGCCACCACCATGCTTCACCGTAGGGATGGTGCCAGGTGTCCTCCAGACGTGACGCTTGGCATTCAGGTCTGAGAGTCCTTTAGGTGCCTTTTGGCAAACTCCAAGCGGGCTGTCAGGTGCCTTTTACTGAAGAGTGGCTTCCGTTTGGCCACTCTACCATAAAGTGACCATCGGGTTCTTGGTCACCTCCCTGACCAAGGACCTTCTCCCCTGATTGCTCAGTTTGGCCGGGCGGCCAGCTCTAGGAAGAGTCTTGGTGGTTCCAAGCTTCTTCCATTTAAGAATGATGGAGGCCACTGTGTTCTTGGGGACCTTCAATGCTGCAGAAATGTTTTGGTACCCTTCCCCAGATTTGTGCCTTGACACAATCCTGTCTCGGAGCTCTACAGACAATTCCTTCGACATCATGACTTGGTTTTTGCTCTGACATGCACTGTCAACTGTGGGACCTTATATAGACAGGTGTGTGCCTTTCCAAATAATGTCCAATCAATTGAATTTACCACAGGGCGACTCCAATCAAGTTGTAGAAACATCTCAAGGATGATCAATGGAAACAGGATGCACCTGAGCTCAATTGTGTAGTCCCCTGTAGCTCAGTTGGTAGAGCATGGCGCTTGCAACGCCAGGGTTGTGGGTTCGTTTCCCACGGGGGGTCAGTATGAAAATGTATGCACTCACTAACTGTAAGTAGCTCTGGATAAGAGCGTCTGCTAAATGACTAAAACGTCAAATGTAAAATTTCGAGTCTCATAGCAAAGGGTCTGAATACTTATGTAAATAAGGTATCTGTTTTTTATTTTGAATAAATGTGCAAACATTTCTAAAAACCTGTTTTCGCTTTGTCATTACGGGGTATTGTGTGTATATTGATGAGGAAAACATTTAATTTAATCAATTTTAAAATTAGGCTGTAACGTAACAAAATGTGGAAAAAGGGAAGGGGTCTGAATACTTTCCAAATGCACTGTATAGTATCATAGAATCAAAGGCCTACTTCTGTTCAATAGGCTCCAATAGATCCAGGGCCGGTTTGAGCTCCTTCTCTGGGTCGTTGGTCTCCACTACGCTGCTGGCGATGGCAATGTACTTGCCCTGCGCTGCCACGTTGTGGGCCGAGGAGATCATACACACGTAGATGTCTAAAATGAAAACACAACAGATCAGTGACAAATCATACACCCTCACTAAGCTCTACTAGGGTGTGTTCAGTAGGGTAGAAAAAGTAGAAACAAGTTTTTCAACGGGAAAACATTACATTTTTTATTTCTTCCAGGTAGTCCCTCCCTGTTTATTTTTTATTATATTTGGTGCCTAATGAACACAGTCAATACCATTTCAAAAAGTCACAACATATTTCAGTGACAACTTCATTTCACACACAATCATTTATGAAATGCTTATCTACTGCTTATGAATGTGGTATGTATGGTTATGAATGTATTATTAAGTCTTTCTGTAGGCTAGGTACCCTAGTATCCAGGGGTCTCACCATGTTTCCTGTTGACCTGGATCTGAGGGATGATGATCTGGCAGGAGTTGACGTCGCCGGTGTTCTTGATGGGGTGGCTCATGACGCAGATGATACGGACCACCTGGCCGACCTTGCTGACTCTGTCCATGACGTAGCTGGGGTCACAGATCAGCTGCTTACAGCGGGCTATCTGGAGAGGGAAGGAGAGATGGTAGTGGTTAGGGTTATAGTTAAGGTTAGGGTGGGTTAGAGTAAGGGTTAAGTTTTGGGTAAGGCATAGGGTTAGTGAATTTCCATCTGGAAACATTCAAACTCTGTCGGTTGTATACACTGCCATAATTAAATCACCATTAAGAACTAATATAAAACAATAATAACATTTAGAGGTAAAAATGTGACAAAATCTGACCTCTCCCTCTGACTTGACCCCCACCACCTTTCCATTCTCCATAACGATCTCCTCTATGGGCTTGTTCAGCATGTAGGTCCCACCATAGATAGCACTCAACCTAGCGGGAGAGAGGTCAATTCAAAGACACTGGTGAATAGTGGAGCATGGGATGGGTTCATATTATTATTATTAGTGCCACTGAGCAGACACTTTTAAACGTATGGTGCAGTGAGTGTACACATTTTCAGTGTGTGTATGGGATCCCTGCGGGAATTAAACCGATTACCTTGGGTTCATCAACCAAAAGGCTAAAGATGGACAAATGATAGTGGCAGGGAGGAGGTAAACAAGTGAATCTTACCTGGCAAAGCCTTGTGGCAGCTCCCCCAGGCCGTAGAGAGGGTAGAGATAAGGACTCTTGCCGTATCTGGCCAGAGACTCACTGTAGAGCTTGATCCTGTTGATGGTGTCGATGCAGGGCTGGTCCAGGTAGCTGAGAGATCAAACAAAGAGATTGTAACACACTGTTATAATGTTCATGAATAAGCCATCATAAATGCTTATAGATATTTTAAATATGACACTTGTTAAAGTAGTTCCCATCTTTCAAGTTAAAGTTAATTTGCCATGATGAGTAATGAATACATTAGAAATCTTACTCACCAGAGCTCTCACAATAAATAAAATAAATAAAACACCAAGAAACACACAAATATATAATAAAGTTGATACACAACTAGTAAGGGAAGTGAAACAGCCTATGTGCCATCTCAACTCAAGTAGTGGTGGTGACGACTGCGGAGTCTGTGTCCCAAATGGCACCCTATTCCCTATACAGTGCACTACTTTTGACCAGACCCCTATGGGCCCTGGTCAAAAGTAGTGCACTATATATTGTGAATGGGGTGCCATTTGGGACACAGCCACTTACTCGTCTGTCCTGTAGAGGGCGAGGGCGTGGCCAGTGAAGTCCATCACATCCTGGCCCAGGCTGAACTTCTTGTACAAGTCACGCATTGTCGCCTTGTTGGGGTCGACACCCTCCATGGTTTTGGGATCATTCACGTCATAGTTGGCAACGAAAATCAAGAAGTTCCTGAACCGTCTCTTCTCGAAAATCCCCATCAAGCCTGAGAGTGTGTAGAAAAGTCAGTGAGACAGAAAAAGAAAAAGCTGTTGGGTGTTTGAACTAAGATTAAGAATGTGGTCCTGTATGGCTCAGTTAAAAGGATGTGGGTTCATTTGTGGCTTAAATTCCCGCAGGGATCACATAGCTACACACTCACTGCAAGTCGCTTTGGATAAAAGCTTCTGCTAAGTGGTATACACTAAGTGTACAAAACATTAAGGACACCTTCCTAACATTGAGTTGCACCCCCCACTTTTGCCCTCAGAACAGTCTCAATTCATCGGGGCATGGACTCTACAAGGTGTCGAATGCGTTCCACAAGGCATAAAAATCCTTCTTTAACCTGTCTCCTCCCCTTCATCTACAATGATTGAAGTGAATTTAACAAGTGACATCAACAAGGGATCATAGCTTTCACTTGGATTCACCTGGTCAGTCTATGTCATGGAAAGAGCAGGTGTCCTTAATGTTTTGTACACTCAGTGTATAGCATAAGTTAATAGAATACTTGATTTACTAGACATACAACTTTTTTCTACTTGAGTAGCATAGGTAATCCACATTATAATTGGTTATTATAAAAATAAGCAACAGATGATAACTAGGGCTGTGGCGGTCATGACATTTTGCCAGCCGGTGATTGTCAAGCAAATAACTGTCGGTCTCACAGTAATTGACAGTTAATTAACATAAACACATTTAGCATCTCCTGGCTTCCACGCATAGCCTACAAGCCACTGATGCAGACCTTTGTAACATCTACATTTTAAAGAGTCTAATAAATCCATGTAATATAGGCGACACCATCACAAATCCATTATATATTTTAGACAGGTCTAAAGAAACATGATATGAAGAGAATGTAGTCTATTTCAGAAGAACAGAATAGCATACTCTGAGTTGTCCTTATGTTAGGTTGTGATCTGGCTATGCCATATGGCTGTGGGCTACACTAGTTCATTTAGCATACAAGATGTGCTTAGAATTCCGTGGGATTATTTTATAGTATGAAGAATACAATTGAACAAAGCTGAATAAAATAGAAAGGATATTTTCTCCAAACGATTTGAGGGAGTGCGCACATGCGGCTATTCTGTGTTGAGCAGATAACAAAGAAACAGGTCCTGCTATATGTTTAATTTAGAGTTATTTATGTAACTTTAGTTGTGATACAAATGTTGGGCTATATGTTTAGATTTTTAATACACTCTGCATGATGCGACTAATGATAATTTGATAAAAGTCGCATGAAAGGCATGAGCTCTGCTTTGTTTTTTTGCGCAGGCTTTACAAACTTCACCTATTCTATTGTGCGAGAAATAAATATTCCAAACATAGTCTAGGACAGTTGTGGGATGCGATAGATCCCAAATTAATACAACCACTAGCATTAAAAAAAAACTGTTTTAAGCAATGAGCCTGACGCAACAGATGAGGTTTAGCTTAAAATGTTGATAAACTATTAGGCTTTTTCTTCACATTATAAGAGCAGCAATGCGCACACGGCAGTAGGCTATAAGTGCAAATGTTCAAGCAGGAAAACACCATTCTCAAAAGTGACCACAAACGCGATTATGCATTTAATCGTAATTTTATAACGGTGCATTTTTATGGTGAAAATGATTTTCCCCAAACTTGAGACTCACGCGCTGCGTATGTATGCCAGTTAGGCTCTACACCCATTATAAAGCGGATTAATGTGCTTCATTTTAAGTAGTTATTTGGCCACTTCAGTTGTGATACAAACCTTATCAAAACATATAGGCCTATGGGCTAGGCTACATGAGGTGTGCGACTATGATTTGAAAAAGTCGGGGGGAAAAGGCAGTTTCTTATGCTGGGCATCATTCACAAGTGATAACATATAATTCACAAGTGATGGGCTAATATTGTCACCCCATCAGACTATTCTTGATTTAATCTTGTTTTTACATATACTAAATAATATATATGTGAAATTTGTTTTGATTTAGAATGGACCATTATCATGCACCTGTCTCGAAACAGGGGCAGCGGGAAAATAATACATGTAATCTATGCACTTAAATTTTTTTTTTTTTTTTTTTTTTTTTCACCTTTATTTAACCAGGTAAACCAGTTGAGAACAGGTTCTCATTTACAACTGCGACCTGGCCAAGATAAAGCAAAGCAGTGCAATAAAAACAACACAGAGTTACATATGGGGTAAAAAAACATAAAGTCAAAAATACAACAGAAAATATATATACAGTGTGTGCAAATGTAGCAAGTTATGGAGGTAAGGCAATAAATAGGCTATAGTGCAGTATAATTACAATAGTATTAACACTGGAATGCTAGATGTGCAAGAGATTATGTGCAAATAGAGATACTGGGGTGCAAAAGAGCAAAATAAATAACAATATAGGGATGAGGTAGTTGGGTGGGCTAATTTCAGATGGGCTGTGTACAGGTGCAATGATCGGTAAGGTGCTCTGACAACTGATGCTTAAAGTTATTGAGGGAGATAAGAGTCTCCAGCTTCAGAGATTTTTGCAATTCGTTCCAGTCATTGGCAGCAGAGAACTGGAAGGAATGGCGGCCAAAGGAGGTGTTGGCTTTGGGAATGACCAGTGAGATATACCTGCTGGAGCGCAGACTACGGGTGGGTGCTGCTATGGTGACCAATGAGCTAAGATAAGGCGGGGATTTGCCTAGCAGTGATTTATAGATGGCCTGGAGCCAGTGGGTTTGACGACGAACATGTAGTGAGGACCAGCCAACAAGAGCGTACAGGTCACAGTGGTGGGTAGTGTATGGGGCTTTGGAGACAAAACGGATGGCACTGTGATAGACTACATCCAATTTGCTGAGTAGAGTGTTGGAGGCTATTTTGTAAATGACATCGCCGAAGTCAAGGATCGGTAGGATAGTCAGTTTTACGAGGGCATGTTTGGCAGCATGAGTGAAGGAGGCTTTGTTTGCGAAATAGGAAGCCGATTCTAGATTTAACTTTGGATTGGAGATTCTTTATGCGAGTCTGGAAGTTGAGTTTACAGTCTAACCAGACACCTAGGTATTTGTAGTTGTCCACATACTCTAGGTCAGACCCGTCGAGAGTGGTGATTCTAGTCGGGTGGGCGGGTGCCAGCAGCGTTCGATGGAAAAGCATGCATTTAGTTTTACTAGTGTTTAAGAGCAGTTGGAGGCTACTGAAGGATTGTTGTATGGCATTGAAGCTCGTTTGGAGGTTTGTTAACACAGTGTCCAATGAAGGGCCAGATGTATACAAAATGGTGTCGTCTGCGTAGAGGTGGATCTGAGAGTCACCAGCAGCAAGAGCGACATCATTGATATACACAGAGAAAAGTGTCGGCCCAAGAATTGAACCCTGTGGCACCCCCATAGAGACTGCCATAGGTCCAGACAACAGGCCCTCCGATTTGATACACTGAACTCTATCTGAGAAGTAGTTGGTGAACCAGGCGAGGCAGTCATTTGAGAAACCAAGGCTATTTAGTCTGCCAATAAGAATGCGGTGGTTGACAGAGTCGAAAGCCTTGGCCAAATAGCGAATGGAGTACGCTTTTCCCGTGGTTCATTTTATTAATATTAGGAAAATTGAGAAATAAATATAGTACACCTAGCCTATAGAAAGCTGATGGGATCCTCCTCTTTTTAGTAGAGGCCATCACTCTGTTTTCTCGCGCAATTGCATAGCCTATAGACATGTAACAAGTTCGGTAGGCTATTAAGGAGCATCAGAGCTTGGAGATACCGTGACTAAACGGTCACATGGAATTTGACTGCCTTCATGACTTGTGACCGCCGGTGTGACGGTAACGCGGTCACCGCAACAGCCCTAGGAGTGACACAAATCTTTTTTTCTAAACTCTACAAGAAATGTATGCACTAACTGTACTGTAAGTCGCTTTGGATAAAAGCGTCTGGCATAGCCTATATTATAGGAATAAGCCACTGAAAATCCCATTGATATACTCACTGGAGGCCAGTGCCTCTGTCTCAGTGACAGGCACTTTGTAGATCGCTCCCTTCTTGTAGACATAGCTGCCCTCGATCACCTTGAAGTCCAGGTAACGGGTCACCTGAGTGATCAGCAACATCCGCACAAGCTGACCTGGGTAGAGCAGAGAGAAGAAAAGAGGTCATGTTCGTTAAGGCATACAACGGAAAACATTTCAAAATAATCCTGATGTGTACCAAGATTAAATAAGCTGCTGAGGGAGAGGCCTTTGATAACATTCATGAAAAGTATACGTGGGTTGTGTTCATTAGGGCATTTGACTGAAAACATTTTTTAACATTCTGCAACAGAAAATGAAAATAGTCCAAGTAGTCCCTTTCTGTACAGTCCCCTTTCTTCCGTGTGGTGGCTAATGAACACAACCCTGCACTGAGTATTATATCTAGAATAACATGGGTGTATTCATTAGATGATGACCGTAGCAAACAGTTGCAAAAACGTTTTACAACAGAAGCCCTTTCCTCCAAATGTAAAACATTTTGCAATGAAAACAAGCGTTTCTATTGGACAAATGTAGGTAGGTTCCTCACAGTTTCATTCCGTTTGGTTCTGTTTGGATCCTAGTGAATTGAATACACCCCATATTGCTTTCCTACCATTGGCCATCAGAAACTTTGGGATGAGGTCCACGCTCCAGTCCCGACCTCTTCCCATGGACTCTGGAGGTTTACCAGGAAGACTGAAGCGCTTGTACAACTGGAGGGGGACAAGAAGAAGACAAACAGAAATGATTAAACTTTGTATTATTACTTCATTCAATTTCATTCATGACTTAGTTTATTTGACAATAAAACATAGAGCTGTCAGATTGTGAGTATCTGAAACTCAGCTGTGCCTCAACTTTTGAAAATAAAACTGAGATGTGAGTGATAGCATACATAATATAACATATTACTCTATCTGTGTGATGGCACCACACAGTGGGGCCTGTGGAACCTAAGGTTAATAATCTAATACCCTTTTGACCCAACTGAGCCAAGTTAAACCAATTACTGGGCTGGCCTAGTTAGGGATCCACCATAGTTGCCAGAAGGGAATATGTGAAAACAAAAGATCCCAGCCAGCAAAGTATGGTTCGGCATTATAGCATGAAAAGGGTCATAGTCATCTTGTGTGCCTTTGCTTACATCTTCCAGTGGCGTGATGGACGCACTCTCTGCTCCATAGTAAGAGTTCCTGTCCATATGAAGCACCTTCTTTCCCTTCACTGACATAATGCCAGACAGAATGCATTCCTATGGAAGAAAAAGATAAGCCAGATAGCTAGGTAGCTACACAAAGAGATAACAATTGTCATTTATGTTTTAAATGTGTAAACAACAGTGTAAACTATTTAAACAACACAGTAAAGAACAATGTCAACACAGCAAGCTAACTAATACAGTAGCTACTTAGCGTAGGAAACTAGCTACATTTTTCTAAGGAAAATAACTGGAAATACTGTTGTATGGGAGCTGTCCCTTATTGCTGACTGGGGAAAGTATCGCCACAACACTACTGAGAAACATAGTAGACACCGATTCCCGAGAAAAAAAATCTGAAAATAGAGTTCTAACAAACGAGCTAGCAAGCTAATTTAGCACTAACGTTAGTTAGCCATGACATTAGCCTACAGATTAGCCTTCTACACACCTAGTAGCTGTGACCATTGTTGGACGGTTGTACTATTACTTTGTCTGTTTTCTCACCGTTAGGCCGGTCCCGAGAACGATAACATCATATTCTTCATCCATACTGAGTGTCCTTCTGTACTTTATCCCTAAATATGTTATTTCTGTCAGTGAAAATGGAATGGCTGTTTGATAGTTGAGAACTTGTTCCGCTGCACTGCAGCGCAGGTAATGATAACCGTGTCGTGAACGTACCCTTCTTTGTGGGTTGGCGGATGTTTTTGCGCATGTCTAATCGACGTTTTCTGGGATGGGTTTGTCGGTGGAAACAAGATGGCGGCTCTGGCAAGAGCGCCAACATATTTACTCGAATAGATGTCAGAATTATCCCTCATCGAGCATTTTGTTCACAACCTGCACGTCTTTCATGCATCATGAAGACCAGGAGGATGTTTTATAGTAGGGATTGAATAAGCTAGGACCGTTACTAAAGTCAGCGAGATGTGCGAGAGCTATGCCCGCTCGCTGCTGCGTGTGTCGGTGGCGCAGATCTGCCAAGCGCTGGGCTGGGATGCAGTGCAGCTCACAGCCTGCGACCTGCTCTCCGATGTTCTGCACAGATATATCCAGCAGTTAGCCAGGGGTTGTCATCGTTACTCGGAGCTCTGTAAGTACTGTATTTCATACATGTCTACTGTAAATGAAATTAATCTGTCTAGGTATTGGATCGCATTGTTTATTCCACGCTCTGTGACTAGCGCCCTCTCCAATCGAGGCCTAGTAGTGCTAAGGTTGTCAGAGAAGTGTACAGTAAAGTTAGCCTAGGTGCTAGTACTAGTTAGCTATGTTAGCTAGCCACATTATGTAAACAATGACTAGGTTTGTTTGCTAAAGTAATTTCCCAAATATTACATGTATTTAATGTTTAGCTAACTACAGTCATTATATACATTTAGTCGCTTATGACCATGGTTGTTTCTCAATTTGAAACAGGTCATACTGTGGTGTGTGTGCTAACTAGCTAGCTCAGATGTCAACATGGGGGAGTGTTCTAACATACTGTAGTTCCAAAGAAAACAGTGTGGCATCTTGTATAGAAATGGCTTAAACAAATACTAGGTAACGTTAGCAGTAAATGCCACTGTCTTTCCTGGGGTGAAATTAATCAATTATTTGCTGAAGACATAATTGATATTCAAAAAAATAACTTCTGTCTGATTTTTGACATTCTCTTACATTATGCAATGGTGTAAGAGACTTCACTCAGTTTCCTATAGTGTGTATAATATAGACGGGTTGGTTGTTTAGCAACAAAACCGACGCATGCACAACTATGGGGCAAAACAGACAGTATTGGCTTAGATTGTTGACAACATGTGAACTATATTTCGTCACCAATCTTTATTGCAAACATAAATATATTTGCACAAAGTCATGAGCACTTAGTGTCTCTCAAATACATCGTTACAGTTGTTGGTTAGCTCGCTAGCTACAGTTGAAGTCGAAAGTTTACATACACTTAGGTTGGAGTCATTAAAAGTCGTTTTTCAACCACTCCACAAATTTCTTGTTAACAAACTATAGTTTTGGCAAGTCGGTTAGGACATCTACTTTGTGCATGACACAACTAATTTTTCCAACTATTGTTTACAGACATATTATTTCACTTATAGTTCACTGTATCACAATTCCAGTGGGTCAGAAGTTTACATACACTAAATTGACTGTGCCTTTAAACAGCTTGGAAAATTCCAGAAAATGATGTCATGGCTTTAGAAGCTTCTGATAGGCTAATTGACATTATTTGAGACAATTGGAGGTGTACCTGTGGATGTATTTCAAGGCCTACCTTCAAACTCAGTGCCTCTTTGCTTGACATCATGGGAAAATCAAAAGAAATCAGCCAAGACCTCAGAAAAAAATTTGTCTGGTTCATCCTTGGGAGCAATTTCCAAACGCCTGAAGGTACTACGTTCATCTGTACAAACAATAGTACGCAAGTATAAACACCATGGGACCACGCAGCCGTCATACAGCTCAGGAAGGAGACTCGTTCTGTCTCCTAGAGATGAACGTACTTTGGTGCGAAAAGTGCAAATCAATCCCAGAACAACAGCAAAGGACCTTGTGAAGATGCTGGAGGAAACCGGTACAAAAGTATCTATATCCACAGTAAAACAAGTCCTATATCTACATAACCTGAAAGGCCGCTCAGCAAGGAAGAAGCCACTGCTCCAAAACCGCCATAAAAAACCCAGACTATGGTTTGCAACTGCACATGGGGAAAAATATCATACTTTTTGGAGAAATGTCCTCTGGTCTGATTAAACAAAAATAGAACAGTTTGGCCATAATGACCATCGTTATGTTTGGAGGAAAAAGGGGGTCGCTTGCAAGCCGAAGAACACCATCCCAACCGTGAAGCACAGGGGGGGCAGCATCATGCTGTGGGGGTGCTTTGCTGCAGGAGGGACTGGTGCACTTCACAAAATAGATGGCATCATGAGGATGGAAAATTATGTGGATATATTGAACCAACATCTCAAGACATCAGTCAGGAAGTTAAAGCTTGGTCGCAAATGGGTCTTCCAAATGGACAATGACCCCAAGTATACTTCCAAAGTTGTGGCAAAATGGCTTAAGGACAACAAAGTCAATGTATTGGAGTGGCCATCACAAAGCCCTGACCTCAATCCTATAGAACATTTGTGGCCAGAACTGAAAAGGTGTGTGCGAGCAAGGAGGCCTACAAACCTGACTCAGTTACACCAGCTCTGTCAGGAGGAATGGGCAAAATTCACCCAACTTATTGTGGGAAGCTTGTGGAAGGCTACCCGACACATTTGACCCAAGTTAAACAATTTAAAGGTAATGCTACCAAATACTAATTGAGTGTATGTAAACTTCTGACCCACTGGGAATGTGATGAAAGAAATAAAAGCTGAAAGAAATAATTATCTCTACTATTATTCTGACATTTCACATTCTTAAAATAAAGTGGTGATCCTAACTGACCTAAGACAGGGAATTTTTACATTTTACATTGACATTTTTAGTCATTTAGCAGACGCTCTTATCCAGAGCGACACTAGGATTAAATGTCAGGAATTGTGAAAAACTGAGTTTAAATGTATTTGGCTAAGGTGTATGTAAACTTCTGACTTCAACTGTAATTTTAGCTTTATTGGCATAGACGTGACTTCAGTCAAAACACCTCAAAACAAGACATGGTATCTGGCCATCCAGAATCACAAAAACATCCAGACCTTTGCCCCGTTGAATTGTGCGCATCGTTTTCGACGTTGTCAGCTAAACCATCTATAGTACAGTATCATATATGCATGCATAGAAGGAGGAGACATAAAGGTTTGATCATGTCTCATGCATGCACTTTTCCTCTCCTCCTAGATGGGCGAACAGACCCAGTATTGGAGGACGTGGGCCAGGCCTTCAGACTGCTGGGGGTGAGCCTGTCTGAGCTGGAGGACTATGTCCATAACCTGGAGCCTGTGGGGTTCTCCCAGCAGACGCCGCTCTTCCCCCTCAGCAAAAATAACATGCTGCAGTTCCCTCAGCCTGGAGTGGGGGTCCGGGGGGATGCCGAGGAGAGGAAGGAATACATTCCAGATTATATGCCACCCTTGGTCTCCTTGCAAGAAGGTGGGGGCTTTAACAATATTCTGTGTGTGTGGGACTTGTGTGTGTGAGACTAGGGCTGTGGTGGTCATGAAATTTTGTCAGCCGGTTATTGTCATGTAAATGACTGCCGGTCTCACGGCAATTGACCGTTATTTAACATAAGCACATTTAGCATCTCCAGGCCTCCACAGGTGATATTCCACCTAAACTCTGTATGCCATGGGCTCTCCAAACCTGTTCCTGCAGCTACCCAGTGCTTAATTTGTTTTCACAATGAAACATATTTCATTAAACTGTTGCCAGCGCCTCTCTCTGCACGCTCAAGAAGGAAGTAAGGAGAGAGAGGCGGAGATGGAAACGCACAGTGGTGAGATATTCTGTTGCTAAAGGTAATGTGTCAGCCTATTAATTATGAAAATATAAAAAATGCCTTATTACTAGGCTATTCAAATTCAAATGCACTATAATTGTAGGCTAACACGAAGCTGCCCTGCACAATCAATGAACCAACAGCATCGCCTAGGCCTATACGTTCTCTCCTAGACTCATGGATAGACAGTTTGGAGTGTAGCATAAGGTAACCAGCCCATCCAGTATGCATAATGCAGTTCGCACTGAAAGGCAAGTACTATAATTATTTTTATATTTTAAACGTGTGTATTTTACCCCCTTTTTCTCCCCAATTTCGATCTTGTCTCTTTCGGTACAACTCCCCAACGTACTCGGGAGGCGAAGGTTGAGTCATGCGTCCTCCGAAACATGACCCACCTAACCGCGCTTCTTAACACCCGCCCGCTTAACCCGGAAGCCAGCCGCACCAATGTGTCGGAGGAAACACTGTTCAACTGACAACCGAGGTCAGCCTGCAGGTGCCCGGCCCACCACAAGGAGTCACTAGAGCGCGATGAGCCAAGTGACTTCTTCCACATTGTGTTGTGTTACAGCCTGAATTTAAAATGGATTTTGTGTCACTGGCCTAGACACAATACCCCATAATGTTAAAGGGAAATTATGTTTTTAAATATTTTTACAAATTAATAAAAAAGGAAAAGCTGAAATGTATTCAACCCCTTTGTTATAGCAAGCCTAAATAAGTTCAGGAGTAAACATTTACTTAACAAGTCACATAATAAGTTGCATGGACTCAATCGGTGTTCAATAATAGTGTTTAACATGATTTTTGAATGACTACCTCGTCTCTGTACCCCACACATACAATTATCTGTAAGGTCCCTCAGTCTAGCAGTGAATTTCAAACACAGATTCAACCACAAAGACCAGGGAGGTTTTCCAATGGGGCAAAGAAAAGGAGAGCACTTAATATCCCTTTCAGCATGGTGAAGTTATTAATTACACTTTGGATGGTGTATCAAAACACCCAGTCACTACAAAGATACAGGCGTCCTTCCTAACTCAGTTGCCGCTCAGGGATTTCACCATGGGGCCAATGGTGACTTTAAAACAGTTTCAGAGTTTAATGACTGTGATAGGAGCACTGAGGATGGATCAACAACATTGAAGTTACTACTTAATACTTACCTAATTGACAGAGTGAAAAGAAGGAAGTACAGAATAAAAATATTCCATAATATGCATCCTGTTTTACAACAAGGCACTAAAGTAATACTGCAATTCACTTTTTGTCCTGAATACAAAGTGTTATGTTTGGGGCAAATCCAATACAACACATTACTGAGTACCACTCTTCATCATGTTATGGGTATCCTTGTAATCGTTAAGGACTGGTTAGTTTTTCAGGATAAAAAAGAAACGTAATGGAGCTAAGCACAGGCAAAATCCTAGAGGAAAACCTGGTTCAGTCTGCTTTCCACCAGACACTGGGAGATGAATTCACCTTTCACTAGGACAATAACGTAAAACATAAGGCCATATCTACAGTGGAGTTGCTTACCAAGAAGACAGTGAATGTTCCTGAGTGGCCAAGTTACATTTTTGACTTAAATCTGCTTGAAAATCTATGGCAAGACTTGAAAATGTTTTTGACAGAGCTTGAAGAATTTTGAAGAGAATAATGGGCAAATATTGTACAATCCAATTGTGCAAAGCTCATAGAGACTTACCCAGAAAGACTCACAGCTGTAATCGCTGCCAAAGGTGATTCTAACATGTATTGACTCAGGGGTATTTCTGTATTTCATTTTCAAGACATTTGCAAAAGTTTCTAAAAAATATGTTTTCACTTTGTCATTATGGGGTATAGTGTGTAGATGGGTAAAATAAATATATATATGAATTCAGGCTGTAACACAACAAAATGTAGAATAAGTCAAGGGGTATGAATACTTTCTAAAGGCACTGTATGCTTATGGGTGTTTTTGATTTAATCATAACCTTAGAAAGTGCTGTCCATTTAGTTGTTTGGCTTTGAAACAACATCCACCACGACCATGTGTTCCATTCAGTTTCAACCTGTTGTTGAACTTCTTTCTTCAAATTTATCATCACAGTGAGCTGAGTTTTAAAAGCACATACTGTTTTGATGATGAGTGTTTGATGTGATTTTCGATTGCATTTGCATTGATGTCGGAGTGGTTAGAGGGATAATAGAGCCCTGAGTACCAGGCCATTAGCAACCTGATAGTTGTTAACAGAGTTTATGTCCAGAGTGCATAAAAGGAGATTACCGTGACCCAACGGTCACGTGGAATTTGACTGCGGTTATGACTCATGACTGCTGGAGTGGCGGTAATACGGTCACTGCAACAGCCCTATGTGAGACACGTGTGCGTGCATTTGTGTGTTAATGGGGTTACGGTACTCAGATAATCAATGCTTTTTTCTTTTGTCCTTTAATACAATACTAATCAGAGGGCAAGATTGATTGAATGACAGTGATGAACCTTTGACTCGCTCTCTCTGCCTCTCTCTTCTGTGTCTCATCCTCTCTCCCCCTCTCTCTTCTCCCATCTATAGAAGAGGAGGAGGAAGAAGCCCTGGCTGACATGGGCACCTCTGCCGAGGCCATGCAGGTCCCGCTGGACGATACAGACGAGGACATGGATGACGACGAGGCGGTGAACGATGAGAACCACCCTGTGAAGAGACACCTGGACAGCCCCGACGCCGCCATGGGTATGATGCCCACCTCCAAGAGGCCCCGCATGCACCCCGGCTTTAGCCCCGACTGGAGCATGGAGCCCAGGGAGCCCCTCACCTCCCTCAACCCCCAGCGTGTCCCTCCAGGCATGATGGCTTCCCATTCCCACGACAGCATGGGTTCAATGTCTCTGTCCCCAGAGACACCTGGGCCTCCAACGTTGTTCAGACCCCAGCCGGTGACCCCAGGGAGACACTCTGATCATAAGTCTCATGGCGGTCAAGGCCGCAAAGGACCCAAAGGCTCATCCCCCGGTAGGCCACGGACTAAGTCCCCCAAGGGGGTAAATGCTGGTGGGGCTATGTCAGGCAGCCCCATCCGCTCGCCCAAATCTTCCAAGGAGCAGAAAAAGTCCCCGGGCAGGACCAAGAGCCCTAAAAGTCCCAAGAGCCCCAAGATGGGCTCTGGAGTCAAGTCTGGTTCTCAGGGCAAAGCGGAGGCTCAGGCTCAGGTCCTGGCCCTACAGAGACTGCCCCTGTCAGCCCTCAGCGAAAGGATGGGGAAGGAAAACATCCACGTGCTGCAAAGCCTGGAGGACCGCGAGCTGGCGGGTTTCGTCTCTGGTAAACTCGGCGAACCCGGTGGCGACAACGCTGATATTGACGATTCTATCGACGCCGTGATCGCCAGGGCATGCGCCGAGCGAGAGCCTGACCCTTTTGCCTTCTCGTCGGGCTCCGAGTCGGAGAGTGATGGCTTCTCCTCTCCACGGAGGCTTACTATCATGGAGCCAGGGGGAACGCCTAAGCTCTCACTGGATGCCAACAGCCTGGAGAAAGACACGTCCATGCCGCTTCACCTCAACGCAGGCAGTGGCCCCGGGAACTGGACCATGGACGACTCCATCAACGAGGTCATACGTAAAGTAAACCAGGGAGGTCCCAATGCGGCACACCCCCAGGGCGAATCGTACCTGTCCTCAGCATCCGCCTCGCCCCCGACCCCTGAGCCCCTCCTCAAGATGTACGAGGAGAAGAACAAGCTTGTCTCCTCGGCTGACATCAAGAAGAAACTCAAGAAGGAGCTGAAGACCAAGATGAAGAAGAAGGAGAAGGGAGAGAAGCCAAAAGATAAAGAGAGGGACAAGGGGAAGATGAAGGAGAAGAACAAGGATAAGAACAAAGATTCTTTCTCCAAGGAGGCCAAGATGCCGTGGAAGGACTTCGGTAACAAGGACGACGACCTCAGGGAACACTTCCTGGGTCAGAGGTCAGGGTTCAGCGGACCAGAGGGCTCCATGATCAAGATCAAGTCGCGAGATGGAGGGGATGGCAGTGGCAGGAAGGAGAAGGACAAACACAAAGACAAGAAGAAGGACAAGGAGAAGAGCAAGAAGGGAAAAGACAAGCGGGACAAGGGTAAGGACAGGCAGAAGATATCCTCCCTCACCCCGTTCGGTTTGGGTGACATGCCTGCCCTGTTCAGCCCGTCCACGTGTCTCCGCATCCCCTCCATGCTGCCTCCTCTTCCCCCTATCCTCCAGGAAAAGGATGTGAAGAGCAAGGAGAAGGACAAGAAGAAAGACAAGAAGGAGAAGAAGAAGAAGAAAGATAAAGACAAGGAGAAGGAAAAGGAGAGGGAAAAGTCCAAGGAGAAGGAGAGGGAGAAAGAGGAGAAGAGGAAAGAGAAGGAGAAAGAGAAGGAGAAACGAGAGAAGGAGAAAGACAAGGAAAAAGAGAGGATTAGGCTAGAAAAGGTAACTTGTGTTTTCCCAGTGTTGATTTATAGTGTAGCATTTATAACACAGTGAATCAACACACACACTAACTGGTTGCTCTCCTTTCTTCCCTCTGTCACAGGTGAAAGTGGAGACTCCAGTAGCTGTCCCATCACCAGTCATCCCCAGGCTTACCCTAAGGGTGGGGGCTGGCCAGGACAAAATGTACGTTTCTCTATTCAATTCAACTTTCTTTCCATTTATATGTCCCTTTATTTAACTTACAGTGCATTCGGAAAGTATTCAGACCCCTTCACTTTTTTACAGCCTTATTCTAAAAATGTATTTCTAAAAAACAATCCTCATCAACCTACACACAATACCCCATAATGACGAAGCGAAAACAGGTTAAAGATAAATCAAAACAGAAATACCTTATTTACTTAAGAATTCAGACCCTTTGCTATGAGACTCGAAATTGAGCTCAGGTGCATCTTACGTTTTAGTCATTTAGCAGACGCTCTTATCCAGAGCTACTCACAGTTAGTGAGTGCATACATTTTCATACTGGCCCCCCGTGGGAAACGAACCCACAACCCTGGCGTTGCAAGCGCCATGCTCTACCAACTGAGCTACAGGGGACTACACAATTGAGCTCAGGTGCATCCTGTTTCCATTGATCATCCTTGAGATGTTTCTACAACTTGATTGGAGTCCACCTGTGGTAAATTCAATTGATTGGACATGATTTGGAAAGGCACACACCTGTCTATATAAGGTCCCACAGTTGACAGTGCATGTCAGAGCAAAAACCAAGGCATGAGGTCAAAGGAATTGTCCGTAGAGCTCCGAGACAGGATTGTGTCGAGGCACAGATCTGGGGAAGCTCCAGAGTTCCTCTGTGGAGATGGGAGAACCTTCCAGAAGGACAACCATCTCTGCAGCACTCCACCAATCAGCCACTCCTCAGTAAAAGGCACATGACAACCCGCTTGGAGTTTGCCAAAAGGCACCTAAAGGACTCTCAGACCATGAGAAGCAAGATTCTGGTCTGATGAAACCAAGATTGAACTCTTTGGCCTGAATGCCAAGCGTCACGTCTGGAGGAAACCAGGCACCGCTCATCACCTGGCCAATACCATCCCTACGGTGAAGCATGGTGTTGGCAGCATCATGCTGTTGGGATGTCTTTCAGCAGCAGGGACTGGGAGACTAGTCAGGATCAAGGGAAAGATGAAGGGAGCAAAGTACAGAGAGATCCTTGATGAGAACCTGCTCCACAGCGCTCAGGACCTCAGACTGGGGCGAAGGTTCACCTTCCAACAGGACAACGACCCTAAGCACACAGCCAGGACAACGACCCTAAGCACACAGCCAAGACAACGCAGGAGTGGCTTCGGGACAAGTCTCTGAATGTCCTTGAGTGGCCCAGCCAGAGCCCGGACTTGAACCCGATCAAACATCTCTGGAGAGACCTGAAAATAGCTGTGCAGCGACAATCCATCCAACCTGACAGAGCTTGAGAGGATCTGCAGAGAAGAATTTGTAAGTCGCTCTGGATAAGAGCATCTGCTAAATGACTTAAATGTAAGAATGGGAGAAACTCCCCAAATACAGGTGTGCCAAGTTTGTAGCGTCATACCCAAAGGTGCTTCAACAAAGTACTGAGTAAAGAGTCTGAATACTTATGTAAATGTGATATTTAATTATAAATAAAAATGGGGGGGGGGTTATTGTGTGTAGATTGATGAGGGGTCTGAATACTTTCCCGAATGCACTGTAATTTGTCCACATCATACATTACATCAAACACATACAGACACCGATGAAACCATACATAGAAATACTGTACCTAACTAATTTTGTTGGCTCTATGTGCTGCAAGGCAGCTGTATTGTTGATCCGCATGCAGTAATGTGTCATAGGCTCTGGTTTGATATCTCTCTCTCCCCCTCTATTTCTCTTTATATCCATCTCCAGAGTTATCAGCAAGGTGGTTCCCAATTCAGAGCCACCACTGCCGCCACCCAAGATGCCAGCACCCAAGATCCCCGCCACCAAATCAGGACCTGGCAGTCGCCTTCAGCCCCCACCACCTCCCCCAGTATTGTCCCCAGTTGTACCCTCGTTGCTCTCCCCCGCCTCCATTCTGTCCTCCAGCAAACTGCCTGTACGCAGTGTGATCACTGAAACTGTCAGAACATACGTGGTGAGTCCCAGTCAGACCCTCTACATCAATCATATACATAATTATGTATCTGTCATGCCTATCCTCTATCTCAGGGGTTCTCAAACTTTTGGGGGCCGGGGACCCCTTTTGTGATAGCAAATCCATCAGGGACCCCTCAGGTGCTATACAAATAAACTACAAGGAGTTTTACTATGATGTCTGCAGTGCATAGCTGGACTAGTGTTGACACGACACCAGAATTTTGACTTCGGTACCAGGTTTAGTATCACGATACTCGATACCAAAACGATACCACGGCAAAAAAAGAAGGCATATTAGCCAAAGTCACAGAATGGCACTTGATCCAGACAGATAAACTCGGCTACTGCTCTGTTCAATCATTACATTTGACATTTTTATGTCAAATCTTTCAGAGACAGACATATATGCATTAATGAATAAATTATACAATCATACAATTAATGTGATTTTGTTTTTACCAATCTAACTACATAACAAAATAATGGTAATTTATTTGAATTGTAAATCTCTATTGATAACTGGGTAAATCAAGATGTAGCTTAGGCCTATTCACAATACAGGTGAATGCATATTCAATAGGAGTGTGTGTTGCATTGAGTTATTGAGCTTGTTTTGGCTGATTTCATGGGGCTACAGATGAAAAACAATCTGTTTCCCTTCCATTTGGGACTTATTTTATTGGACTGATCATCAACATTTGCATAGAAGTAGCTTATTTTATAAAAGTGCACGCTGTCTCTTTAACCAGTAATGACTCATTCACAAGGCAAGAGAGCCCTATTCACACAGTCAGTTCGCTGAGGCATAGGTCATCTTTGGGAGAGACGTGACAGAGAACGATTTTAAGTGAATTAATAAAGTTGGTGGCAATCAGCTTTGAAATCAGCATATTTCGCTTTATGGTTTGGTATCACAAACAAAGTACTAGGGTAGTGAATTGATGTTAGCTTCAGCTGTAAGCTAGCAAGGAAAGTTAGCCTACAGATTTTCTTGCATTGTAAAGTGTTCGGGGACATCGGCTGCACTGATACAGACTTGATCCGTGAGACACATTTGACAGAAGTACCTAAATATACAGTGCCTTTGGAAAGTATTCAGACCCCTTGACTTTTTCCACATTTTGTTACGTTACACCTTATTCTAACATGGATTAAATAAAACAATTTCCTACACACAATACCCCATAATGACAAAGCGAAAACAGGTTTTTAGAAATGTTTGCAAATGTATTAAAAACAGAAATACCTTATTTACATAAGTATTCAGACCCTTTGCTATGAGACTCGAAATTGAGCTCAGGTGCATCCTGTTTCCATTGATCATCCTTGTGATGTTTCTACAACTTGGTTGGAGTCCACCTGTGGTAAATTCAATTGATTGGACATGATTTGAAAGGCACACGCCTGTCTATATAAGGTCCCACAGTTGACATTATGGGGTATTGTGTGTAGATTGATGAGGGGGGAAAAAACAATTTAATCAATTTTAGAATAAGACTGAACCCTAACAAAATGTGGAAAAGGTCAAGGGGTCTGAATACTTTCTGAAGGCACTGTGTGTATATATATATATATATATATCCAGAAAAAAAATCCAGAAAATCACATTGTAGGATTTTTTATGAATTTATTTGCAAATTATGGTGGAAAATAAGTATTTGGTCACCTACAAACAAGCAAGATTTCTGGCTCTCACAGACCTGTAACTTCTTCTTTAAGAGGCTCCTCTGTCCTCCACTTGTTACCTGTATTAATGGCACCTGTTTGAACTTGTTATCAGTATAAAAGACACCTGTCCACAACGTCAAACAGTCACACTCCAAACTCCACTATGGCCAAGCCCAAAGAGCTGTCAAAGGACACCAGAAACACAATTGTAGACCTGCACCAGGCTGGGAAGACTGAATCTGTAATAGGTAAGCAGCTTGGTTTGAAGAAATCAACTGTGGGAGCAATTATTAGGAAATGGAAGACATACAAGACCACTGATAATCTCCCTCGATCTGGGGCTCCACGCAAGATCTCACCCCGTGGGGTCAAAATGATCACAAGAACGGTGAGCAAAAATCCCAGAACCACACGGGGGGACCTAGTGAATGACCTGCAGAGAGCTGGGACCAAAGTAACAAAGCCTACCATCAGTAACACACTACTCCGCCAGGGACTCAAATCCTGCAGTGCTAGACGTGTCCCCCTGCTTAAGCCAGTACATGTCCAGGCCCGTCTGAAGTTTGCTAGAGTGCATTTGAATGATCCAGAAGAGGATTGGGAGAATGTCATATGGTCAGATGAAACCAAAATAGAACTTTTTGGTAAAAACTCAACTCGTCGTGTTTGGAGGACTAAGAATGCTGAGTTGCATTCAAAGAACACCATACCTACTGTGAAGCATGGGGGTGGAAACATCATGCTTTGGGGCTGTTTTTCTGCAAAGGGACCAGGACGACTGATCCGTGTAAAGGAAAGAATGAATGGGGCCATGTATCGTGAGATTTTGAGTGAAAATCACCTTCCATCAGCAAGGGCATTGAAGATGAAACGTGGCTGGGTCTTTCAGCATGACAATGATCCCAAACACACCGCCCGGGCAACGAAGGAGTGGCTTCGTAAGAAGCATTTCAAGGTCCTGGAGTGGCCTAGCCAGTCTCCAGATCTCAACCCCATAGAAAATCTTTGGAGGGAGTTGGAAGTCCGTGTTGCCCAGCGACAGCCCCAAAACATCACTGCTCTAGAGGAGATCTGCATGGAGGAATGGGCCAAAATACCAGCAACAGTGTGTGAAAATCCTGTGAAGACTTACAGAAAACGTTTGACCTGTGTCATTGCCAACAAAGGGTATATAACAAAGTATTGAGAAACTTTTGTTATTGACCAAATACTTATTTTCCACCATAATTTGCAAATATATTCATAAAAAATCCTACAATGTGATTTTCTGGATTTTTTCCCCTCATTTTGTCTGTCATAGTTGACGTGTACCTATGATGAAAATTACAGGCCTCTCTCATCTTTTTAAGTGGGAGAACTTGCACAATTGGTGGCTGACTAAATACTTTTTTCCCCCACTGTGTATGTATAAATATATATATAAATAAAAATGTCACCTTTATTTAACCAGGTAAGCCAGTTGAGAACAAGTTCTCATTTACAACTGCGACCTGGCCAAGATAAAGCAAAGCAGTGCGATTAAAAACAACAACACAGAGTTACATATGGGGTAAAAAAACAAAGTCTAAAATATATATACAGTGTGTGCAAATGTAGCAAGTTATGGAGGTAAGGCAATAAATAGGCTATAGTGCAAAATAATTACAATTAGTATTAACACTGGAATGCTAGATGTGCAAGAGATTATGTGCAAATAGAGATACTGGGGTGCAAAATCAATAACAATATGGGGATGAGGTAGTTGGGTGGGCTAATTTCAGATGGGCTGTGTACAGGTGCAGTGATCGGTAAGCTGCTCTGACAACTGATGCTTAAAGTTAGTGAGGGAGATAAGAGTCTCCAGCTTCAGAGATTTTTGCAATTCGTTCCAGTCATTGGCAGCAGAGAACTGGAAGGAATGGCGGCCAAAGGAGGTGTTGGCTTTGGGGATGACCAGTGAGATATACCTGCTGGAGCGCAGACTACGGGGGGGGCATGGGCAAGTTGCAGCAGAGGGTGCAGAGTTGGTGGCCGGGGTAGTGGTAGCCAGGTGGAAAGCATGGCCAGCCGTAGCAAAATGCTTGTTGATTATTGTAGATTTATCGGTGGTGATCGTGTTTCCTAGCCTCAGTGCAGTGGCCAGCTGGGAGGAAGTGCTCTTATTCTCCATGGACTTTACAGTGTCCCAAAACTTTTTGGAGTTAGTGCTACAGGATGCAAATTTCTGTTTGAAAAAGTTAGCCTTTGCTTTCCTGACTGCTTGTGTATATTGGTTCCTAACTTCCCTGAAAAGTTGCATATCGCGGGGGCTATTTGATGCTAATGCAGTACGCCACAGGATGGTTTTGTGCTGGTCAAGGGCAGTCAAGTCTGAGGAGAACCAGGGGCTATATCTGTTCTTAGTTCTGTATTTTTTTGAACGGGGCATGTTTATTTAAGATTGAGAGGAAATTATTTTTAAAGAACAACCAGGCATCCTCTACTGACGGAATGAGATCTATATCCATCCAGGATACCTGGGCCAGGTCAATTAGGAAGGCCTGCTCGCTAAAGTGTTTTAGGGAGCGTTTGACAGTGATGAGGGGTGGTCGTTTGACCGCGGACCCGTTACGGACGCAGGCAATAAGGCAGTGATCGCTGAGATCCTGGTTGAAGACAGCGGAGGTGTATTTAGAGGGTAAGTTAGTCAGGATGATATCTATGAGGGTACCCATGTTTACGGATTTAGGGTTGTACCTGGTAGGTTCGTTGATAATTTGTGTGAGATTGAGGGCATCTAGTTTGGATTGTAGGATGGCTGGGGTGTTAAGCATATCCCAATTTAGGTCACCAAGCAGTACGAACTCTGAGGATAAAATATATTTGTTTTTACCAAACTGATTTTCATGTTCTAGTAGCGAAAAAGTACAGAAGTTTCGGTATACCGTGCAACACTAGGCTGGATGTGTGATGTATATTTTTATTTTAGTCCTGAGTGTCTTGTTGCTAACACTTTCTCTCTCTGTAGGTCCGTGATGAGTTGGGGAACCAGATCTGGATCTGTCCTGGCTGTAACAAGCCTGATGACGGCAGTCCCATGATCGGCTGTGATGACTGCGATGACTGGTACCATTGGTAAGAAACAGGCTTGGCTTCATTCATTCATTTATCTACTGTGGTTCAGTCCAGCTGATATGACTAGTTATTGCTGTAGAAGCATAGTGAGGAACATGTACTAGGATACTAGTTGTTGAACCTAAAAAATATACTTATGCTACGATGTGGAAAGGTGATATCCACTTTTACTATGTATGTATCCCTTTTTGATCCCTCCATCTTCCCTCTTTTTTTCACTCACTCACTGATTCCGTCCTCCTCTCCTCAGGCCATGTGTTGGGATGGTCTCGGCCCCTCCCGAGGACCAGCAGTGGTTCTGTGTGAAGTGTGCCGGCAAGAAGAAGGACAAAAAACACAAGAAGCGGAAACACAAAGTGCATTGAGACTATGCAAAACAAAGCACACTTTGGACTTCTCATTAGCTGGACTGACTGCTTCTTCAAGCCATACTGGAACACTCCTGGCACTGCTGTACAAAAATAAAACAAAGAAGTTAAAAACATGACAGATGTGACATTCACACATCCTGATGATTTTAGTGAACGTCATGAGCCTAACAGACTCTTTAACCAGCACATATTCAACCTCAGCTTTTAAGGCTACGTCCTAGTTCTGTACCCTTCTCCCAAAGGTTTTTATTTTATTTTATTTTATTTCACCTTTATTTAACCAGGTAAGCCAGTTGAGAACAAGTTCTCATTTACAACTGCGACCTGGCCAAGATAACGCAAAGCACTTGGCTTGCACACTCCCCGTCATGGATTTAAACGCATTGGATTGATGTAAGCATTGGCTGGAGAGAGTTTCCACCATTGTTTAAATCTAGAGAATTAGGTCGTAGCCTTTGTTGATGTGAGAGCCCTTGGCTCAGCGTTCAGGTGGTGTGATGTCGTCACAGAGATCATGCCTTTCCATCATTGTGGTTACAAACCGATCACTGTTGAGTTCAATGTTGTCAAAGAGAGCATGGACATGGTATAGAGAAAAATCTACATCCATCATTCATCCATCGTCATATTATTCTTGTTGTTTTGTTAGTATTTCCATAGCCTGGTCCCGTATCTGTTTGTGCTGTCTTGCCAACTCCTATGGCCATTGGCTTGAGTTGGAGATGGCAAGACAGCACAAACATATCTGGGGACCAGGCTAGTATTGCCACAAAAGGAAGGTTAATAACATCGAACTGAATGACAGATTCAGATCCTGCCTGTTTAACCCCCCCCCCCCCTTTCTGCAGTATCATTTAAATATGTCATGTATATAAAGGTGACTGCATTTGTGTGTATTATAAAATGCGTCAATACCAACTTCCAACCAAGCCAAGTGCATTTTGTTCATAGGAGGCTTCTTCTGACTTGTTAAATCCATTTCCAAATTATTGGTTTTTAACTTGAATGATTTTCTGTAATTTCTGTATATTTTTTTTTTTTATGAAAGTTTGTATTTTTATTTTTTTCGTTCATATGAATTGTCCCCCGATCAGAGTTATACTGTAGCTGTGTTGGTTGTAAACGTATCTAATTTTGCTGATATTTCCAATATTAAAGCCTAACAGTCTGTTGTTCTCAAAGACACGTAAATCTAATTGCCATAAACATTTTTTCAAAAGAAGTCACTCATCTGTACCTAAATTCTCTGTATGCAGCTATACTTTGATATCATTTGAGTGTGTACGCACTTCTATCTTCCTTCATGCATTTATACTGATTGTTCTGTGCAATTTTCACCCTTTCCCTAATAATTATTTTCCTTTGTTTTGATGCATTTAATTCATGAAAATACATTGGAAATATTTTAACAAAACAGTGAATTTGTTAAATTAATCAGAAAATGTTTTGATGAAGAAGCAGTCTGTTATTTTTGCCGTCTTTGGATTTCTGTCTGAGGCGCAGGGAGTCATACAGCTCAAAACATATCCGTGTGCCTCCAGCTGGAGGTGAATCACTAGCAGTCTCAGCTGTAGCAACCAAGAAGAGCCTAGTGCAGAATGTTCGAGTAAATGTTTCTGCTCCCTTGGCAACTCCTTATGCGTGTCCAATACCATAAGAAGTTGGCAATAGAGCAGAAATGGACTGGCACCCAAAAGTCTAGTGTATATTTAAGAAACTCCTCGTGTAGAATGCTCAGGTAGAGCCTAATAGAATGTTCAAGTAGGCCTAAAGCCTAGTGTAGAATGTTCAAGTAAACTCCTTTTAACATTTAACTTACTTAAAGACGACTGGTGTAATGCTTTATCTCTTGTTATAAACATGTATGAACCTTTTATAATTTCTTAGTATAATGCTTAAAAAGCCTAGGGTAGGTAGAATGTTAAAGTAAAGCTTAGCGCAGAGTGTTTAAGAAGTAATATCTTCCTGGTGTGATAATACACCAAATCTAATCTAATTGTATTTATCACATGCGCCGAATACAACAGGTGAAATGCTTCCTTAGAAGCTCTTTCCCAACGATGAAGAGTTAAATAAGAAAAGGAAAAAAGAAGGGAGTTATTATATACAGGAGTACCAATACCATAAAGGAGCAAGGTGCAGAGATACGTGGTAATTGAGGTAGATATGTACATGTAGACAGGGCAGAAGTGACTAGGCATCAGGATGGATAAGAGTAAAAAGTAAGAGCAGGGTAAATGTGGTGATACAAGTGGAAAATATAAAAAGATCCAGTCCCTTACACTTCAGTGTTGTGATGCAAAAATTCTAGCAAAATGTATAGCGCATAGAATTAAAAAGATATTGTCGGATATTATTCATTTTAATCAGACAGGTTTTTTACATGGAAGATACATTGGAGATAATATAAGGCAAGTATTGGAAACAATAGAACACTATGGAAAATATGGGAAACCAGGCCTGCTATTCATAGCAGACTTCGAAAAGGCATTTGATAAAGTACATCTGGGGTTTATATATAAATGCCTGGAGCATTTCAATTTTGGAGAATCTCTTATAAAATAGGTCAAAATCATGTATAGTAACCCTAGGTGTAAAATAGTAAATAATGGCTATTTCTCAGAAAGTTTTAAACTGTCAAGAGGAGTGAGACAAGGTTGTCCACTATCGGCATATCTATTTATTGTGGCCATCGAGATGTTAGCTATTAAAATCAGATCCAATAATAATATCAGAGGATTAGAAATCCAGGGCTTAAAAACAAAGGTGTCATTGTACGCTGATGATTCATGTTTTCTTTTAAATCCACAACATGAATCCCTCAACAGCCTCATAGAGGATCTAGATCAGGGGTGTCAGACTCATTTTAGCTCAGGGGCCACATGGAGGAAAATCTATTAAAAACAACAACTTCAGATTGTTTTCTTTGTTTTAATACGATCAACATACAACATAAAGCTGGAGCCTGAGGACAGTGTGTCCAAAATAGTACAAGCACAACATCACTATTAATCATAAAACACATCAAGTTTATTTGAAAATTCTAAAGAAAAAGAACACACAAACACACAATGCCTCAGTGATTCACAGAAGTATATCACAGATCACAGAACTATATCAGGGTGTCATTTCTCAGGCAGAAATGTAGATAAAAATAATGAAATCCTGTTCCCCAAACAAGTGCAAGAACCACAGAGTCAAGAATAGGTTAAATATACAAATAAAATAAAATCAATTAAAAACAATAGCACATTGTATAACATATAAACATAAATCTGAAAGCGTTGCTCAAACTCCCGTAACAGTCCCGTTATTTTATCTTTGAACCGCTTCATGTCTGCCACGTTGGGTCGCGCACACATTTTTCAGACAGGGGAAGTGAGCTGCATCACCACCGGCAAGTTGCGTCTCCCACAATGACAGCTTCAACTTGAAAGAACGTATGCTGTCATAATACTGCGTGACAACTTTGTTGCGCCCTTGCAGCTGTTTGTTCAAGTTATTCAGGTGCTCTGTAACATCCACCATAAATGCAAGGTCCTGCATCCATTCTGCGGAATGAAATTCTAACACTGGTTTGCCCTTTTCTTCCATGAACTGTTCAATTTCTTCTCGTAAATCAAAGAAACGCCTCAGCACAGCACCTCGGCTTAACCATCTTACCTCAGTGTGGTATGGCAGGCCATAGATGTGGTCTTTCTCTCTGAGAAGGCTGTCAAACTGACGGTGATTCAGGCTTCTGGATCGGATGAAATTAACAGTTCATGACGTTATCCATCTTTAATGACTTGCAACACAAAGCCTCCTGGTGCAAAATACAGTGAAAAGTCAAAAAATCACGTCCTCCATTTGCAGATTGTACTTTCTCTCTGAACTTTGTCACAACGCCTGCTTTTTTCCCGATCATTGAGGGCGCACCATCTGTAGCCAGGCTGACAGCGCGGGACCAGTCCACTCCGACCCTGTCCAGCGCGCCGACGAGTGCGGTAAAAATATCAGCTGCTGTCGTTGTATCTGTCATCGGCACCAACTCCACAAACTCCTCGGTGACGGTCAATGTGTCATCAACTCCGCGGATGAAAATGGCCAGTTGTGCAACATCTGTAATGTCCGTGCTTTCATCAATTGCAACCGAAAACACAATAAATGACTTTACTTTTTCCTTCAACTGGCTGTCCAAATCCACTGAAAGATCGGAAATCCTGTCTGCAACTGTGTTTCTTGTCAGGCTGATATTTGCAAAAGCCTGCCGCTTTTCAGGGCACACAATCTCCGCTGCCTTCATCATGCATGTTTTTACAAATTCACCCTCACTAAATGGTTTTGAAGGCACTGCGATTTCATTAGCAATGAGGTAGCTAGCTTTCACTGCAGCGTCACTGATGTCTCGGCTGTGAGTAAACACAGACTGCTGTTTCTTCAGACCCGCCAACAGTTCATTCACCTTCTCTCATCTCCGCTGTCCTTGAAAGTTGTCATATTTGTCGGCATGAAGACTCACATAGTGGCGACGAAGGTTATATTCTTTCAGCACTGCAACATGCTCTGAACACACCAAACATACAGCTTTCCCATTCAATTCCGTGAATAAATAGGAGTAGAAGCCGTAATAAATATCGCGGGCAAAACAAAGTAGCTCATTGGCTGCACGTGCTTGACCTACTTGCTCTGCCCCGGTATAAACAGTTTGCTTGCTTAACACAATTGCTATTGCGCCATCCAGTGGACGCAATTGGAACAGCAGTTTATTTTATTGAAAAATTGCAGCGCATTTTTATACTTTACCAAAAAAAAAAAATAATAATAATAATAATATTTTATTTTTTCTATTTTTTCCGAAATCATCTCGCGGGCCGGATTAAACCCGTTTGCGGGCCTGATCCGGCCCGCGGGACGGACGTTTGACAGCCCTGATCTAGATACATTTTCTAACCTCTCTGGATTACAACCAAATTATGACAAATGTACTATATTACGTATTGGATCACTAAAAATACAATTTTCACATTACCATGTAGTTTACCAATAAAATGGTCTGATGGTGATGTGGATATACTCGGAATACATATCCTAAAGGAAATAAATGATCTCACTTCAATACATTTTAATAGAAAGTTAAAGATAATAGATAAAATCTTACTACCATGGAAAGGAAAATACCTGTCAATTTGTGGAAAAACCACCCTGATTAACTCTTTAGTATTATCCCAGTTTACCTATTTACTTATGGTTTTGCCTACGCCTAGCGAACAGTTTTTTAAATTATATGAGAAAACAATATTCAATTTTATTTGGAACGGCAAGCCAGACAAAATGAAGGGCCTATTTATATAATGAATATTAATTCGGAGGACAGAAATGATTAAATATTAAAGCATTAGACCTATCACTAAAAGCTTCAGTCATACAAAAGTTAATCTTAAATCCGAACTGGTTCTCAAGCAAATTAGTAAGATTGTCTCACCCAATGTTCAAGAAAGGCCTTTTTCCCTTTATTCAGATTACAACAACTAATTTTCAGTTATTTGAAAAGGAAATAATCTCCCAAATATCACTATTTCTAAAACAAGCCATAGAAAGTTGGTTGCAATTTCAATTTAATCCTCCAGAAACGACAGAACAAATAATGCAACAAATATTGTGGTTAAATTCAAATATACTAATTGACAAAAAACCTTCATTTTTAATGTATATAATGTTATTTATATGGGGGATACAATCTTCCCAGCTCTGCAGATTTTGCTGTGAAGAGACAGAATCATTAGATCATTTGTTTTGTTTCTGTCCATTTGTAGCTTGTTTTTGGACACAGGTCCAGGAATGGCTAAAGGATTGCAATATTTACCTGGAGCCAACCTTGCAGATAGCATTACTGGGTGATCTGAAAAGTCATAGTCAATCGATCAATAATATAATAATACTTCTAGCAAAAATGTTTATTTTTAAATCACAATCTGTATATGCAATGAGAATAGAAAGGTTCAGAACTTTTGTAAAACATCACAGTACGGTTGAAATATATATGGCAAATAGAAATCCTTTATGGATGGTGTTAAGAGATAGATGGGAGGTATTGAATGGAGTTGAAGGATGGGACTAATAACAAATAACAACAAATAATAACAAGATAACTAATAATGTAAGCATACTGTGTCCATAATAAGTATATAGGTTGTATGTTGGGAGCTTTTGGGAAAGAGCACAGTTAGAAAGATATGGCATATAGAAGCAAACCGGATGGACATCATGAAAATGATCGGAGAGGTTGAGAGTAGAAGATGTTCAGGAGCAAAAAAAATAAAAATAGAATTATTGTAAAATTGACTGTGTCCATAAGGTGTAGATAGTAAGTATAGGCTGGAAGTAGAGGCCTGGGCATTGTTGTTCACTAATTTACCCCAAGTAGGGAAAGGATGGCGGGGTTGAAAAGTAATAAAGGGGAGTATATATATACAGTGGGGATAAAAAGTATTTAGTCAGCCACCAATTGTGCAAGTTCTCCCACTTAAAAAGATGAGAGAGGCCTGTAATTTTCACAATAGGTACACGTCAACTATGACAGACAAAATGAGAGAAAAAAATCCAGAAAATCATATTGTAGGATTTTTTATGAATTTATTTGCAAATTATGGTGGAAAATAAGTATTTGGTCAATAACAAAAGTTTCTCAATACTTTGTTATATACCCTTTGTTGGCAATGACACAGGTCAAACGTTTTCTGTAAGTCTTCACAAGGTTTTCACACACTGTTGCTGGTATTTTGGCCCATTCCTCCATGCAGATCTCCTCTAGAGCAGTGATGTTTTGGGGCTGTCGCTGGGCAACACGGACTTTCAACTCCCACCAAAAATGTTCTATGGGGTTGAGATCTGTAGACTGGCTAGGCCACTCCAGGACCTTGAAATGCTTCTTACGAAGCCACTCCTTCGTTGCCCGGGCGGTGTGTTTGGGATCATTGTCATGCTGAAAGACCCAGCCACGTTTCATCTTCAATGCCCTTACTGATGGAAGGAGGTTTTCACTCAAAATCTCACGATACATGGCCCCATTCATTCTTTCCTTTACACGGATCAGTCGTCCTGGTCCCTTTGCAGAAAAACAGCCCCAAAGCATGATGTTTCCACCCCCATGCTTCACAGTAGGTATGGTGTTCTTTGGATGCAACTCAGCATTCTTTGTCCTCCAAACACGACGAGTTGAGTTTTTACCAGAAAGTTCTATTTTGGTTTCATCTGACATTCTCCCAATCCTCTTCTGGATCATCCAAATGCACTCTATCAAACTTCAGACGGGCCTGGACATGTACTGGCTTAAGCAGGGGGACACGTCTGACACTGCAGGATTTGAGTCCCTGGCGGCGTAGTGTGTTACTGATGGTAGGCTTTGTTACTTTGGTCCCAGCTCTCTGCAGGTCATTCACTAGGTCCCCCCGTGTGGTTCTGGGATTTTTGCTCACCGTTCTTGTGATCATTTTGACCCCACGGGGTGAGATCTTGCGTGGAGCCCCAGATCGAGGGAGATTATCAGTGGTCTTGTATGTCTTCCATTTCCTAATAATTGCTCCCACAGTTGATTTCTTCAAACCAAGCTGCTTACCTATTGCAGATTCAGTCTTCCCAGCCTGGTGCAGGTCTACAATTTTGTTTCTGGTGTCCTTTGACAGATCTTTGGTCTTGGCCATAGTGGAGTTTGGAGTGTGACTGTTTGAAGTTGTGGACAGGTGTCTTTTATACTGATAACAAGTTCAAACAGGTGCCATTAATACAGGTAACGAGTGGAGGACAGAGGAGCCTCTACAATAAGAAGTTACAGGTCTGTGAGAGCCAGAAATCTTGCTTGTTTGTAGGTGACCAAATACTTATTTTCCACTATAATTTGCAAATAAATTCATAAAAAATCCTACAATGTGATTTTCTGGATTTTTTTCTTCTCAATTTGTCTGTCATAGTTGACGTGTACCTATGATGAAAATTACAGGCCTCTCTCATCTTTTTAAGTGGGAGAACTTGCACAATTGGTGGCTGACTAAATACTTTTTTCCCCCACTGTATATAAAACATGGGGGACTGGAAGTGATGCAGACAATTACATTGATAGAAGTTACAATCTATCTGCAATATCAAGCTGATCTACCCCCATAAAAAAAAAAAGAGCAGGGTAAATGATGGGTGTATGTGAACATTTTGCCCATTTCATGGTTTTTCTGTCAGGCAATGTGCAGCACGGTTATGTACCATTACACAGCAATTCTTCCAATTTTGCATTTCTCCATATGACCACATGGTGTCATTCTTAATGCAGAAGCTAGCAGGTTTCTTCACATGCCAAGAAGACATGAGAGAGAAGCTCTTATCCAATGTTTTGGATTCTGGTGAATGACGAAGTGGAATTCATTTTGCTCACAGCATGCTCATCAAAAAATCATGTTCTCCAAAATAATGAATGTAGAAACTGGAACTAATGTCTCTCTGGTGTATAGTTTAGCCCATGTGGAGCACTTCACTTACTGCCTTTGAACTGTTATCATGAAAGTTCACTTGCTTTTGCAGTGTCTGTCTCCTCCCCCATGACGCAACAAACTACAGGTGCTATGGGATTGATAATAGACTAGTCAATTAATTTCTGATTGGTTTATAATGAGGCTTACATCATGCAGGGGACTATTTTGTTGCTTTTCTACCTGTAGGTAAAATGTTGAGCGCAATGTTTGATTGAACAGCGAAATGAAACCCAAACACTCTTCCAGAGATCACAAAATAAGTCGCTGCCACCCAGTGAATGGTGTGTCATTATAAACAGAATCTAGGTTTCTGTTTTGCAGTCTGTATAGGAAGAAAGCATGTTGCTGTTTGTTTCTGTGCTCCAGATCACTTATCCTTTCATGTACAGTGTATAGGAGTATCTGTGCAAATAATAAGAATAGTAACACCATGGGAACTCATCTCCATAGTAACAGGCAATATTTTAATCTTCTGTCTCTCCATGAGTTGGGAGGCACTTAGTTTGTAACTTGCATCGGGATGGTATTTAAAGCTACAATCTGTACTCCAATGGGTATATAATATATCATTCATTTAAATAACCATTGAACAGCGGGAAATATCACAGAGTGCACATTTAAGAAGCTACAGTATTAGTTTCTGCTGTCTGTCACATCTTGATGGTATTTGAAGCAACAACCTGTATTCCAAATGGGCATATATTGAATTCATTGCTAAAGGTGTAATCTGCAATAGTTACAGCTGTTCAATGAAATAACCATTGAACAGCTGTAACTATTGCAGATTACGCCTTTAAGGAGAAAACTAGCTACAGTATACGTTTCTGCTGCCTGTCACAGCTTGGTACATCTCACGCTGGGCGTTTCATCTTGGTCTATTTTAGACCACTTGATTCAGTTGATGTGGGCTCTTCATCTTGATGAGACCTTCACAGTAAACTGACCATTTTGGCCAGGCAGGAAGCAGAACTGATGCATTATACTGTCATGCTTGGGCTGTGTTGTGTTTTGTTGTGTGGGTGGCTGGGTGGGTGGATAGTGTAGGTGTGAGCTAAAAATGGAATGCTGCGCATAGGCCTTTAGAGTACATTATGAGATAGAGAAAGTGTGTGTGTGTGTGTGTGTGTGTGTGTGTGTGTGTGTGTGTGTGTGTGTGTGTGACACAGCTGGCTCTCAATGGAGAAGAGACACAAGGTCGTCTGATGTGAAGAAATCAAGGAGGAAGTGAAAGGGGACTGGCCTTGGAAAAAGAGAAGTGAAAAGTGTCCTATTGCACATGCAAAATAAGCGAATGAATGACCTAAGGTGGTTTGTACAGATAAATAAAAATGTTTCTGCTAGCTTTATCAGGTTATGCAACACCATGCATTCATTCAACAAAACACAGATCATTCAATATGTAACAAAGTTTATACAACATGCCTGTATAAGAAAGTGTGGTAGGCTCATAAAAAGCCATGAAGCATTATACGTGCAGAGTTAAAACATTTTGTACACAAGTTTGCCATTTGAAATGAAACTGGACTTACACAAGCTCTTCCCTGCTAATGTAAGAATAATGTCAATGTCGTACAAATCCTTTTAACAAGCAAACTGTATCCTCTCCGATGTGATATATGAGACAGTAGAAGATATATTGGCGACATGTGAGACCTTAGACCTACAAGGAGATAGTGACGTCTAGGAGTAACGAAGGACTAGAGATACATGACCTCCTCCTCTCGTGATGACCATGACTGTCTAGTCCTGTCGATAATCTTAGCCACATTTCTCTTATGGAGTTGGGTAGTTAATATTCCCTCCCCACACCACTCTCTTTCTCTCTTCCCCCCCACCCCCCCACCCCCCCACGTGCTGCTGGGTGTCAAGTTTCAAATAGTCACAGCTTTTGCCGGGGCATCTGTTCAATCATAAATTGTTCCTCTGAAGGTGTTTAGACTACCCAATGAAAGCTGATTAGCACAGGGCTTGGACTGGAGTATTTCTCCCAGGCCAAAAATAGCTTAAATTCACAACCTGTTTATTTACTTAAAACTATCAGACACCTCAAACACCCAGAACCAAAGCATGTGGATGGAGGTTTCAACAAAACAAGACAGACAGCGGTTTCAGAATCTGTTTCCACAATCAAACCCATCTGAAAGTGCAACCACTAGTGAAATTAGAAAGTTGCTGGTAGTTGTTTTCCGTTTGCGTAAAAAAGAATTCCTGCAGTGCTAGTGAACATCGAGTCACCAGACAAACTGACCCTGTCACTTTGGGTCATGGGGAGCACGTGACTGAGAAAGAGTGAGAGAGAAGAGAGACAGA
Organism: Coregonus lavaretus; assembly: GCF_964263955.1. Lineage (NCBI taxonomy): Eukaryota > Metazoa > Chordata > Actinopteri > Salmoniformes > Salmonidae > Coregonus > Coregonus lavaretus. The sequence continues at coordinate 6,159,240 of NC_139998.1, read as the reverse complement.
CAGAGGTCTCAAACCCTTTCACGTGTCTTTCAGTAGCCTAACACGTGGTTGGTTTACGGATGTGCAGACTTTCCTTTCAGGTTCTATTCACCTTCTGGAAAGTGTTACTTTGAAATGGATGTTATTTCCTGAATAATATAACGTCAATGTTTCTGTAATAGATACAGCATTTTCAGCAGGTACAGTCGTGGTCAAAAGTTTTGAGAATGACACAAATACTAATTTTCACAAAGTCTGCTGCCTCAGTTTTGATGATGGCAATTTGCATATACTCCAGAATGTTATGAAGAGTGATCAGATGAATTGCAATTAATTGCAAAGTCCCTCTTTGCCATGAAAATGAACTTAATCCCAAAAACACATTTCCACTGCATTTCAACCCTGCCACAAAAGGACCAGCTGACATCATGTCAGTGATTCTCTCGTTAACACAGGTGAGAGTGTTGACGAGGACAAGGCTAAAGATCACTCTGTCATGCTGATTGAGTTAGAGTAACAGACTGGAAGCTTTAAAAGGAGGGTGGTGCTTGAAATCATTGTTCTTCCCCTGTTAACCATGGTTACCTGCAAGGAAACACATGCCGTCATCATTGCTTTGCACAAAAAGGGCTTCACAGGCAAGGATATTGCTGCTAGTAAGATTGCACCTAAATCAACCATTTATCAGATCATCAAGAACTTCAAGGAGAGAGGTTCAATTGTTGTGACGAATGCTTCAGGGCGCCCAAGAAAGTCCAGCAAGCGCCAGGACCGTCTCCTAAAGTTGATTCAGCTGCGGGATCGGGGCACCACCAGTGCAGAGCTTGCTCAGGAATGGCAGCATGCCATACTTTTTGAGGATGGCCTGGTGTCAAGAAGGGCAGCGAGGAAGCCACTTCTCTCCAGGAAAAACATCAGGGACAGACTGATATTCTGACAAACTCCAAGCATTGATTATGCAAGAATGGGCTGCCATCAGTCAGGATGTGGCCCAGAAGTTAATTGACAGCATGCCAGGGCGGATTGCTGAGGTCTTGAAAAAGAAGGGTCAACACTGCAAATATTGACTCTTTGCATAAACGTAATGTAATTGTCAATAAAAGCCTTTGACACTTATGGAATGCTTGTAATTATACTTCAGTATACCATAGTAACATCTGACAAAAATATCTAAAAACACTGAAGCAGCAAACTTTGTGAAGACCAATACTTGTGTCATTCTCAAACTTTTGACCACGACTGTACAGTGTAAGAATGTTACATTTCGATCAGAGGTATTTCAGGAGATACTATTATCAGTTCATTAGTGCAGGCCAAGAATACAATAACTTTAGTTGCTCTCTGCTTTATATGGTGCAGCAACACATCACAAAGACTAGCTAGGATTTCAACATCAGCGTTTAAATATTTATGTCAGCGGAACTAATAGTGTAGGGCTGAAACCAGAGGGATTCATGCTCAGATCAGAGGAATGGAGGATCCCCTTCACCATGTCAGTCTTATCCCCTATGATACCCACCCGGCCCACATGCAACACACACACACAGCATACATTACCCTGATTAAAATGACTTTCCTCTTTAAAGTCAGAGAGAGAAAATGAGGAAGAGAGAGAGAGAGAGAGAGAGAGAGAGAGAGAGAGAGAGAGAGAGAGAGAGAGAGAGAGAGAGAGAGAGAGAGAGAGATAGAGAGAGGAGAGAGAGAGAGAGAGAGAGAGAGAGAGAGAGAGAGAGAGAGAGAGAGAGAGAGAGAGAGAGAGAGAGAGAGAGAGAGAGAGAGAGAGAGAGAGAGAGAGAGAGAGAGAGAGAGAGCAATAAAGAACGCCTATGGGGGTTGGAGGCGTAGATTTCTTTTCTCCTGGGCTCTCAGAGTCAGAGAAGGATATTACAGAGCAAATCTCACCTTAAAGTTGTGGTAAGGGTAAAGCACTAGGATGTTTCTTTATGTACCTGGAATGAAAGGAGTAACTATATGCATCAACAGGAAATAATCTGGCTGCATGGCATAGTCAAATATTTTCTAGTTTATTTTCTCTGCCTACTGTATTCCTTTCTGCCATACTCTTCACTTCGATAACACTGTAGTGTAGTCCGGATGGGCTATGGTGAGTTGCCATGCAAATGACGGTACTAAAGCAGTCATTTTAAACAACATCAAGTTATAAACAGGAAATGATCTGACTGCATGCCATACTTCTTTTAATATTGGTAACTCTGTATTGTAGGTGTATAAGCTATGCTGAGTAACTATGCAAATTAGGTCAGTACTTTGAAACTACATAAGGGTATGCCTCTTCATGTTTTGGTTCCTGTTGTCAGTTGATGATGGCCAATCAGGGTCTGTGACAACACTTTATGTAAAACGACTAGTTTTGGATCCTGTTTTAGTAATATACTGTATGAAGGCTACTGTATGTACATGCCCTTCACGTGTGTGTGTGTGCTTATCTTATGTGAAGAAGTTGAGAGTGCATTTGACTGGCCTAGTTACCAGATCTGTTTGTGCTATAGCCAACATCTCTACCATGTGTTGTCATGCCAAACAAGACAATGGACACACATTAGAAGAACAGTTGGCTATACTACATACAGATATGACAACGGACCACACTAGTATTTGACATAGTCAAACAACTAATACGCTACACTGCCATGGGATATGATCATGGTTGTATCCCAAATGGCACCCTATTCCATTTATAGTGCACTACTTTTGAACAGGGCCCATAGGGCTCTGATCAAAAGTAGTGCACTATATGGGAATAGGGTGCCATTTGGAATGCAGATCATATCTCACTGGGGATATATTTCATATAGCAAAGTATTGCAGAGAGATTTCTGTTCACGTCAGGCTTAACGTGCAAACAAAATGCCATCTGAGAGAGGAGACTAGCGTAATCCTTCCTTTATTAAAAGGTACCTATGCTTACCAGAATGTTTGCTTACTGGCTAAACATACAGCAAGCTATGCTCTCCATCTCTGCCCCAGTGTAATAATGACAACATACTGTAGTTTGAGAGAGGGTACATAGAGGTAGACAGGGTTTGCTCTGTCTCCCCCTCTCTCAAGGTCTCTATCACTCCCTCTGTCTCTCCTCTCTCTCCCCCTCTCTGTACCTCTCTCTTCTCATCCTCTGGTTTATCATCAGTCAGTCCAGGGAACATGAAACATGTGACATATGCACACCCTCCTGTCAGAGAGGAGATTATTCAGGAAGTGATGGTATGACTGGACTGGATAGCGGTTTTGGATAGAAGCCAGGCCCCAATAAATATTTCCTGGTGTTAAATATTTGGTGTTTTCACAGCTTAAATCTTGGGCAAAGACCTGCATGTAATTGCAGAGTTAGTAGCCGGAGTAGTTAGAAAAATTGGACACTTCAGAATCCAGTTTTTACATACATATTCCTGTATCTGTTACAAAGGGTGTGGTGCTTTGCTTGTTGGATTGATTCCCCTGTTTGACCCATAGACTGTGGTTCGACCACAAGTGCAGTCCCTGAGGTTTAGCCTGTATGTACAGTATTTGCTTTGTCACAGCAACACCTGGTTTTGACCGACATTTGCCCTGTATTTCCCCTGTATCCAAGCATTCAAATACATGCAAAACATGAAACCGGGATCATGCCAAAACCCCCTCAACCCCAGGACCTGAGAAAGAAACAGATCCAGAGAACCATTGGCAAACTTTGCAGATGTTTCCCCTTATTAACCCCATGCATCCTAGTCTACTCAGTGTGACAGTAGGAATAAATCATCCTTGTCCAATTTCCTGGACTCTTCCTAATATGGGTGTCAATTAGAGGAAGAGCACTACTGTGGCCGCAGCTTTGCAGCCTGCGAACCGGGCTGCCGCGGGCTGCACAATGCATTAGCCCACGATGAGCTGTCAAAAAGGCTTATTTCAGCTACGCCAGTCAGCAAAAGGGGTGTGCGCCGCTCTACTGCACTAAATCCGAGGGCGAGAAGGAGAGGGGCGGGAGAGAAAAACAGACAGAGAGACACAGATAGAGAGTGACACAGAAAGAGAGAGAGAGAGACACACAGAGAGAGAAATAAGCTACCCAGATAGAGAGGAGAGAGGGAGAAATAGTGAGAAGACGAGAAGTGTCCATTTAACACACACAAGGTGGATTTTTCTGGAAGAGTACCGTGCGATGTTGGAACACTCGTCGGAGCTAGCCCTGGTGCAGAGCTTATACGTCAACAGCATGCGTTGTCCCCCCTCTGCCTCCTCCGCCGGTGTCCCCGTCAGGAATGAGGACCTAGGATCTCTGAGGTACGTTGTCCTTGGATGTTGGGTTGGCCCCTCGTTCATTCAGAATGAATCAGATCTAGCCTGGCTGGCTTTTGTTGTGGTTGGGGTTGGGGCTTTAGCCAGTGTTTTTAATGCGTATTTGTCCCTGTGGTGGTGAATAATGGATATTGTTATAGGAGCAATTCATTGTTTTCAGTTGAACTATTCATTCTCATGCCATGGTGTGTTAGGGTAGATTTGTGATGTGTATGTTTTTCACTGAAAAGAAAAGAGACACAATCTATCTTGTGATCTGGGGGAAAATCTCCCCCCTGCTCAAAATCCACCCCCTTCAGTCATCTTTACAAAATCGCCTATTGATCCTATTGATTGAAGTTATCATCAAATCAATCGTGAATAAATACATGTGTCTTCTTATATTATTTGACTCAAAACCAATGTATTGTGAATACACAATACTAATGTATTGGTCCACAGGGATTGGGATAGTTCCGTCACCCTGAAATGAAAAGAAATTGAAGAAAGAAAATGGGCAGATGAGAAATCACAATTTAAAGATGATGAAATGAGGCTCTGTCAGTCTGTCAGTCAGTGATGCACGGACAGGGATCTACCACTGTATGAAAGAGAGGCCACTGAACAGGACAGTGGTGCGAACAAGTCCATCCATCCAGGCCTTGCCCTAACGCCTTCAGACAAAACCAACATGAGCTGTAAGTCTACTGCAGGGCACAGAAACATTTACATTATCCAATAAGACATTTGCATAAACCAGTATTACCAGCACCAAAAACGTAACTCAAAACCAATCTAAAAAGGTTAGTGTTAACCAACATAACAGCCAGCCGAGCTATAAAAATCGGCATTTATTTTCAGATTAGATTAGAACATTGAGTCATACTCAGATCTTCTCCCACTCCTTCTCCATTTTGAGAGTGCCAGCTTCAGTTGGTCGCCATTCTGCAAATGCTTTCAGAGCTGAGAGAAAGTATGTCAGCCAGGCAGATGGGCAGGCAGCAAGTTCATGGCGACATATAGAAACAGAGGTGATGTAACCCATTTGGGTTGCTCTGTACATTTGGCCTATTTTTACTTGACCCGCTCCACCATTGGTTAAGAAGGGGTGCAAATCAAATGCTGGATGAATTGATTTGTAGGGGCTAGGGATTGTCTGGATAGTCCCACATTGCAAAGGAATACCACAGAATAGAAAGATGTAAACAATGTTTAAAAAATTATTAGTCACAATTATAGCCTAGTCAAAAGCTTTGATGTTGTGTGAGATAGTAATATTAGATTAGAGTCCAAATGCATAACATTCCAACATAATATCTGAACCAAGAGATGCTTTGATAGATGCTTTTTATAGCAGCCCCAGCCCCTAAATCCTAATGGGCATTCATAAGACTGTGTATGTGCCTGTCTGAATGTAGCCTATTTGGTAAAATAGGTCACAGTCATATTGTATGTGTGTAGGCTATGCATAGCGCATAACTATTTGAAACTCTAACATCAACACAATCTGCACTGTAGTCTGCCTTGAAAATTGCAATGGATACAAGGATTAACCGGGATTTCACAAATAGGATATTTCTTATCAGTGAGTCTGCAGAATGAACCTGCAAGTAGGAATTTTGTTGGACGATGTATACCATGCGTATCCCGTATGACTAATAAAACTTTAAACTTGGTGAGACACTCCCAATAATATTTTTGGGGGTTGTGAATGTGCAGCTGCTGCGAGTGAACAATCCCAGTCCAATTAATTAGGCCGCCAGCCCCTCTCTGCTCCGGGTTGTATTTATTAGGGCACAACGTTGCAAAACGTTTTGCAATGGAAAGAGGAAACACGCATTTCTTATTGGACAATTCAGCTAGTCCCTCCCTCTCGGTTTCAGTCCGTTTTCTTCCATTTGGTGCCTGCTCTGCTCTGCTGTGGTACAAACAGTAATTGACAACCGTGATCTCAGTCCCCCCTCGATGGGGGTTTGTATAGGGAAACCTCACCCAGCAAGTCGAGTTCAACAAAGAAAGACAGGCTCCCCACCCCCCAAGAAAACAACAGCAATACCACAAAGGGGGAACATGACCTGTGACACTTATCGAAGCAATGGTAATGTCCCAAATGGCAAGCTGGGCTCTGGCCAAAAGAAGTGCACTACATAAGGAATAGGGTGCCATTTGGGACACATGCAAAGACTCAGGATGACTGGAAAAAAACACAATTTTAAGGATATTTTCTTCTTGGCCTATATTCACAAAGAGTCTCAGTGTAGTAGTGCTGATATAGGATCCTTTTGTCTTTTAGATAAAAATGAATATCATTATATGGACAGGGGCTACCTGATCCTAGATCAGCACTCCTACTCTGATGAGCTTTTTGAATACTGGCCCAGAATCTAATAGGGGGGGACTCGGAGTCGAGTGGCTCAACCTAAAATGTGGAGCATTTCATTTGAATTATTGGAGAGGAGTATTATAGAAAGGGGATTTCCTATTACTACTTGATTGGTTCAATAATAGCCAAGTGCTTGAGCTAAGGACTCATGGAATGGGGTTGCCATAGCCTATAATTTTCCTTTCTCTGATAATCTCTTACCTCTCACAAAATGTCCATCTCTTTTCCCTTTTTTTGTTACATATAAATATCCATCTCTTTCTGTTATTGTCTGTCTTGGTTCTGTAGTAGTCTAGCCAGGAGATGTGGGGGTCTCCATTTCCTTCGATCAACACCTGTCATATTTCCCAAGCATATCGTTTAGGTCAGATTGAGCCATTTGTGTAAACTGCAGCCAGCTTCAAATAGACTGACAATAAATAGTCAAATAAGGTATGGATTCTATGGAAGTGCCAAACAAGATAACTGGAAGCCTGGCCTAGTCAAACATTTTTGATATACTTGACAGGGAATGGAAGTAGCCACGCCCCTCTCTCGCTCCATGCAGTTGACAGTTGCTCGCCTGTAGTCTATTTTTCAACTGGGGATTGGAGGAGAAATTAGTTGGGGGATGCAGAAGACGAATGTCAACCGCTTCTGATGACTAGTATTCGCATTCTGCTGCTTTGAGTAGAAGGGCCCCCTCCCTGCACCTGTCCCGCTTCGTGGTCGCGCAGGAGTTTAATCTCGAGGCATTAACGTAGACATCACTTTCATTGTTGAAAGACTACGGCGTGGTGGGTTGTACTGTAGCTCCTGAACATGACTTCGGCATACAGTGGTCAGGATTTTCTTCCGGATAGGACGGTAGAAAGCCGGTTGATGCTAATCTCGGAAGATACAATGTAAGTAGCAATTGCCTTGTTTTTAGACGCTAATCATAACCGACATGTATTTGTCAATTTTTGAAAGAATTGCAAATAAATTATAACGAGCCACAAATATCGACATGTTTGAATAGGAAGCTAAATGGGTAACGTTAGCTTGCTAACGTTATACAGTAGCTAACTGAAAAAAATGTTTACTTCTTGGTAAAGGAAATGCTAGTCAAGTGACATTTGCTTCCGGAGTTGACGTTCCAGACAGGATCGGACTTCTCGTCATTCTAAAGTTTATACAAGCCAGGATTGCTTGTGTGTTTCGGTGTATGTTTACTGTGCGAGCGGGAGAAACGTGCACACGCGGCAGCCGCCCTTTTGATTTTTTTCATGCGGCTTGCTTGAGCAGAACGAAAGGAATAGAACAGCAACGGAGTCTTCGGTTCGGGTAACGGCGGGTAGGTCATGATAGAACATTACTTACAATGCTACTACCCACTGCAACGCTTTTGATGGCAAGCATTGCACAACAGTAGCTATATAATGTAACAGTTAGCGTTATTTTTCACGAGATATTTCATGCATTTGTACTCGGCGTGTTTCGCGAAGAGGCAGTTTGATACGTATTTGTAGCGAGCAGCGACCGTAGCTAGTTCCCCGTTAACACATCGATTTCCCGTAATGGAGATTCGTGTAGGGTGGTTTGCAGAACACACGTGGTACATTATTGAGCAATTTTAATGAAAATCGTGTGACAGCCGCATAGATTGTTAGCCAAGGAAGCCAGTAAACACAGACGTGTTGTTTTCAGAAATGCCCCAGGCTAATTCGGCTTAACATGAGTGGATTTCAACTCACACCCATAGATAGGGTATGAAGCTCTACGGTGCTAGTCACAGTTCACTCTGAAATCCCCCCAGCTATATCTAGAAATGGGCTTGGCTCTGCAGCTAAGTTCCTGAAACATACGGGACTTACATGGCTACAAACGTAAACATTTTACAACAAATCCCTTGCCCTGATATTGATTATTAAATGGGCTGATCAATGTATTTGCGTTAAAACACGGTGACTGACAAATAGCCTACGCTTTCCTACTAGATAAGAACACACGGGAAGCATTCTCATCAGTTTCCTCTTTCCATGCAAGACGGATTTTTTTTTTTTTTTTAACTGTAACAAATACGTTTGTCATAATGCTCATGGGAAATCTTTCGAACCCCTGGCCTGTCCAACTCGCAACAGTTATTTAATTATGGACTTATGCATGTTTGTCAGAGAGGAAGAGGCGAAGCGAGAGGTTTTACTCCGCGTAGTAGAATATCCTAGCGGAATCAAATCTTGAAAATCAGAAATGGGAGTTGACTCCGGGGGAATCGAGGAATAAATTATTGGAGTCGAGAAAAATATTATTTTGGAGTCGACTCTCCACCACTACGTCATCGTCTTAAACAGTTGGAAAAATGGCAGAGAAGGCCAAGCGACAGCAGCGAAGTCCTGTATGGCAATACGGTGAGAAGTTAAATGAGAAGGAAATGCAAACTTTGCGAGTTGGAATTGAGGTACAGTAATAGTACATGTGCAATGATGAACCATCTGGAAGATGTGCATCGTGAGACCCAAACCTCTGCTGGCAGCTGCTTTGTGAATTCACATGGAACTTTATGAAAATTTCTCATCGTTTTATTGGAAAACCGATAAAAAATGGCAGTTTAAATGTTAAAAATGGTCACTTTGTCACAGCCGTACTTAAAATGGAGATGGCCTCAATGTCGCTGCCCATGCTGTCACAGACGCTCTAATGGAACATATAATAGTGGCACATATACAAAGATGAGTCCTCTACCTATCTCTATGGCCTGTTGTTCACAAGCGTACCTGCCCTCTCATTGGCTAGAATGGCTCCACCAGTGGTCCCTCCTCTGGCCTGCCTTCCATCTTTGAAGACATGTATTTCCATTGTTAGAGAGGTCACATAAATATCTTGTAAATATAAAAACAATCTTTGTGTTAGTGTGATCCCCATATCACTCACCACACATCTCAGCGGAGGTCAACAGCTGAGGTCAGCAAGTATGCTGTAGCAACTTCATGCACTTGATATGCATTTCCCACATCACACACAAATACACATATTGAAAAAGCCAACAGTGAATTTACTGGTAATAGTATCACCTAGGCTAATATCAACAAGGGATGATTGATTGAGTGAAAATGTAATCATGGCTGTCTGGCAATTGAATTGTAGTTAGTCTAAAGCAAGGGTGTCAGGATTATTTCGACCTGGGGGCCGCATTTGCTCTTCAACGAGGTCCGGAGGGCCGCACTGAAAATTGGTTATATTTCCTTTCCGTCGAAATTTGCAAAAAATAGTTCTCTGTCCATCATTTTTTGATTTTTTTATACTACCTGACTGTCTAGCTTTCATTTAGGTGATTATTGGCGAGATGGACACAATCAAGAAACTGTTTCAATGTAGGTCCATTATTTTCCGCAGGCCATATTTGACACCCCTGGTCTAAAGGCTAGGGGTGGTCTGGGACTGGAGTGATGAATGCAAGGAATCCTATCTTTTGGCTTTGGACACGCACACACAAAGGTGATAATCTCTGCCTAACTAGTGTGTGTTCTGTGATTGATTGAGCCTCTGATAGAGGATAGTGAATATCTGGGCTTAAGTGTGATCCTTTGGCACCATAGTGTACTACCTTTGCCCAGGTACTACTTTTTCTCAGCACTTATTTTACCCTATGGGCCCTGGCCAAAGGTAATGCACTATATAGGGAATAGGGTGCCATTTGAAACGCACACGTGGTGTTATCTGGGCTAAGCTACGTGCGATGATGCTGTGATCCTTTTGTTGTGGACACTGACAGTGGTCGGGGTGGCTGTCTGATCTGGGCAAAGTGTGGCTTCTTGGCACTGACTCCTGGGGCTGAGAGAGGGCCAGCTGTTCGCATAGTGTGTGTGTGAGCCATGTAGACAGATGTTGAAGGCTGGGAGGGGCTTGTCACCTGTTCCACATTTTTCCACCACTTCCTGCTGCTGGTGTGGCGATGCACCATGGAACTATGTTTAATTAAAGAAGAAACTGTTCCCCTCCCTTACTTCAGACATTGTCTAGTATGGTAGTCTGGCATTCACAGGGGATACAGCACCATGACTCATCTTTGACCTTTATCCTACATGAGGGTTATAAGAGAGCTGCCATTTTGTCAAAACCATGCAAAGGATTTAAAATGAGAAACTTGGTTCCAAACTACATACAACGGCCTTGGCCTACATCTTCACTCCTCTCTCCTTTCCTCCTCCTACTTACCAAGTTTGTCCAATTGTGGTTTGAGGTCGCTACAAAATACTAGGCTAATGTCCATCTTTCTTCACCCTTTCCTCCTAGTTCCCTAGTTTCCCCAAGTGTGGTTTGAGCAGAGGTCACAACAAACTACATAGGCCTAATGTACATATTCACCACTCTCCTTTTTCCTCCCCAATTTGTGTGGTGTGGTTTGAGGCAAACTACATGGGCATTCATCTTCTTCAACCCTCTTTCTCGCTCCTGTTTTTTCCCCATCCAAAGCCGCCTCCAAGTTTTGTTTGTGTGGTTTGAGGTCGCAACAAAGTATTCAGTAATTGTAGTCAACTTTCACGCTCAGATGGCTTTGTGGCGTGTTTATTTTGCAAAGATCAGATACATCCACCAGGGTGTTTCTGTAATTGACACAGTGGGATAGCTAGTTGTTATTTACCCATATACAGCACGTCTGGTTGGCCGGTACACTACAGAACACATGAACAGGATATACAGCGTAATATCAATGTACATTACTTTGGGGGCTGAATGTTAGTTTGAACCACTACGACAGAAACTGACTTGGGAATTTGAGTCAACTTCAGCCAACCAAGGTAAATTCCATTAGGTTGTACGAAACGTCCCTGTGGCAGCGGCACATGCTATAGGCCTTGCTAATAAAATGTTGCCGATTGCAATGGCATGCATATGTTCTACCAGGGGACCATAGACTCATGGTACACAACACATGGGATGAGTTAGAAGGGTCTACTGTCCAAGTTGAGTGGAATCAGCTTAGTGTTGTCACGATACCACTTTTTTTTTTACTTCGATACCAAGGGGGGAAAAAGGTATTAGCCAAAGTCACTGAATGGCAACTAATCCAGACAGATCTTTTGAGTTCAATATCATTACATTTGAAATGTTAGATTTTTTGATAAATCAATTTGACTTTGGTAAAAAAACAATCTAACGACATAATGTAATAATTTATTTGAATGGTAAATCTCTAGTCTATTGATAAACTGCTTATATGAAGATGTAGCCTAGGCCTATTTACAATACAGGTGAATGCATATTCAAAAGGATTGTGTGCATGCATTGAGTTATTTAGCATTTTTTGGCTGAATTCATGGGGCTATAGATGAAAAACAATCTGTTCCCCTTCCCTTTGGGACTTATTTTATTGTACTGATCAACAACATTTGCATTGAAGAACCTATCTCTTCTTTTATAAACGTGCATGCGGTCTCTTTTTAAGACCTGTGATGTCATTCACACACACTCATTTCGAGGCTCGAGCAAAGATTATCTTGAATGGGAGCGAACAATAATTAAGTTTCAACATTTCTACATGCCGTGTTGAATTATTCAATTGTGTTAACTTCTGTGCAGCATGAGTGGTGACGTAGCCCAGACTCCCAGTGAGTGCAGCGGTTCCTCAGGACAGGCTAGAGCTAGTAATGAGTAAGTGCAGCAGGCACGGTGCTCTCACGCTATAATGGGACATCGTCTGTGCTGATACAGATCCTCAATCAGTAGTCGGCGCGAGACACATTTGACAGAAGTACGGAAAGTAACACATTCTAGTACCGAAACGTTTTCATGTTCTAGTATCGAAAAAGTACCAAAGTTTTGGTATACTGTGCAACACTATATCAGCTGCCAGTCCAGGGTTACGTTCATGATTGGGGCATGCAATGGAAAACTCCCATTTCTCCAGATGAAATCCTGCTACTAGTGAGATCCGGTCGCCCGACAACCTGCCTGCTCGATCCCATCCCCTCCTCCCTTCTCCAGACAATCTCTGGAAACATTCTCACTTCCCTCATCAACTAATTCCTGACCACTGGCTGCGTCCCCTCTGACTCCAGAGTCACTCCCCTCCTCAAGAAACAAACACTCGACCCCTCTAACGTCAAACTACAGACCGGTATCCCTTCTTTCTTTTCTTTCCAAAACACTTGAGTTTGCTGTCTGACCAACTCTCTTGCTATCTCTCAGAACGATCTTCTTGACCCTAACCAGTCAGGCTTCAAGACGGGTCACTCAACCGTGACTGCTTTCCTCTTTGCCACTGAGGCGCTCTGCACTGCCAAAGCTGACTCTCTGTCGTTTGTTCTCATCCATCAGATCCTCCTCTCCATCCTCTCAGGGCTGGGTGTCTCAGGCTCTGCACACTCTTGGATTGCATCCTACCTGGCAGGCCGCTCCTACCAGGTGACTTGGAGCGGTTCTGTGTCTGCACCACATACTCTCACTACTGTTGTCCCCCAGGGCTCGGTTCTAGGCCCTCTTCTCTCGATACACCAAGTCACTCGACTCATCATATCCTCACATGGTCCAATTTGTAAGTCGCTCTGGATAAGAGCGTCTGCTAAATGACATAAATGTAAATGTAAATGATGGTCTCTCCTATTATTGATATGCGGATGACACTCAACTACTTTTCTCCTTCCTCCTCTTCTGACACCCAGAGGGCGACACACATCTCTGCGTGCCTTGCAGATATATCAGCTTGGATGTCGACCCACCACCTCAAGCTCAACCTCGACAAGACAGAGCTTATCTTCCTCTCGGGGAAGGCCTGATCGCTCCAAGACCTCCATCACGATGTCCCCCTCCCAGAGAGCAAAGAACCTTGGCATAACTCAGGACAACACCCTGTCGTTCTCTGCAAACATCAAAGCAGTGACTCGCTCCTGCAGGTTTATGCTCTACAACATACGTAGAGTACGACCCTACCCCACACAAGAAGCGACGTAGGTCCTAATCCAGGCATTTGTCATCTCCCGTCTGGACTACTGCAACTCGCTGTTGGCTGGGCTCCCCGCTTGTGCCATCAAACCCCTGTAACTTATCCAGAACGCTGCAGCCCGCCTGGTGTTCAACCTTCCCAAGTTCTCTCATGTCACACTGCTCCTCCACACACTCCACTGGCTTCCAGTTGACGCTCGCATCCACTACAAGACCATGGACCTTGCTTACGGAGCAGCAAGAGCAACTGCCCCTCCCTACCTTCAGGCTATGCTCAAACCCTACACCCCAACCTGAGTATCCCGTTCTGCCACCTCTGGTCTCTTGGCCCTCCCACCCCTACGGGAGGGCAGCTCCCACTCAGCCCAGTCAAAGCTCTTCTCTGTCCCTTCAAAGAGTATCTTTAAATAATCCCACGGCGCTCCCCCACCCCCCCATACATTTTTTACAATAATTTCTGAGCTTGCACTTGACTCTTCCCCCCTTTTACTAGCACTGACATTGCTGATAGCTACTTTATTGAGGAAAATGTACTTACTATGACTGAGATGTCGTTGTCCCACCTAGCTATCTTAAGATGAATGCGCTAACCGTAAGTCACTCTGGATAAGAGTGTCTGCTAAATGACTAAAATGTAAAACATTTTGCAATGGAAAGTTACAATAAGCATTTCTTATTGGACAAGTCGAGGTAGTCCCAGTCCATCCCTGTTTCAGTTTGTTTTCTTTGATTGGTGTCTTATGAACAGGACCCAGATGGAACAAGTGCACACAACAGGGAGAAACGACACGCAGAACCAGTAGACAAGCAGTAACATTCAGGTGGCCATGTATATAGCATGCATAAGATGTAAGTAGGAGCCTATGCATTGTTGTTCATTATTTTATTCAAATTGGGTGAGGGGTGGTAGGATTAGGGTCCAATAATAAAACATAAAGTAATATACAAAACAAATATACAGACAATTACATTGATAGAACCCACACTCTCTCTGCAATATTAAAGCTGATCCACCCTTAAAAATAAAGACAGAAAACAATTACATTTAAAAAAACATCCAGGCTAGGTCAGAGAATGCGAGCAGCAGCTTTGGATAGGCTGCAGGAGCCAGGAGAGCATGTGGGTGGGCTGGGTAACCTTTCCCTCTTGGACAGAGGCCTAAGTGGAGCAGAAAGCCGCTCGCTAGTTGGTGACTGACAGTTTTAAGACGCGTTGGAGGGACGCCATCTAAGCAGAAGACTGTAAACAAAAATAATTGGACTTGAGTTCTGTGACGTTGCTTATTTTTTATTTTAGAAGAATGTTATTTCTTTGTTAAGGGCCCGTCTCGAACAGGACTTTACTCTGGTTGTAACAACTACAGTAGTAGCTTATTTTCTTTATTTGGGGGGCTTTTCTAAGCCGTAAATACACCAGAGTAGGAACCTTTGTTTTATCTGGGTCTGCCTTCAGTGTATTTTGGTTTGTGGTAGCCGGTTGTAACAGGCTTCTAGTCTTTCTATATCCCTGCTGCCTGCACTGTTCCTGCCAACAACCTTCTTCACCTGATGCTAGATTTGCATTCTAGCTCCAGCTAGACCACAGTTGAGTTGCTTCAGCCTAAATCAGGTTCCTATTTGCCTATCTTCTAGAAAATGTGAATATCATCCATCTAGTCATTCACCCATTCACTAGGGTCTCCCATCAAAACCACCACCACAACATGCAAAATTCTTAAGTTGCTTACTCGAAGTGGCACTGCTCTGTTAACAGAGCTCGGTGCTTATTATCGGATGTATTAGGTACTGTATGTTAATGATATGTTAAAGAAAGACCCCACTGAATCATTCAGAACATGAAGAAATTATATTTGTCTTGGTCAAATGTATTTTATAACATAAGGAAGTGAAATTTCATCACCAAAGTGTGTTTTCATCCACTCTGGGCAGAGTGGGTGGCATCCCTCCTCATCCATAACCACTGTCACCAGGGACACTCCATATGATTATGGAGCTAATGGGGCGGGTCTTGTCATCAGGCCCTGGCTGCCTCTTGTCAACATGGAGCCCTATTCACAGCGTGATTGGACACGTCTGTCTTCATCAGGGGAAATGCAACAATGAAATTTAGGCCATATTGAGGCAGAATTGGAGTTAATGTTGGGATGGAAACGTCTTAATGGGGCCTTCATCAGAGCACTGATGTACTGATTATGTACCACTGTGATGGTCCTCCAGCAGGCAGCAGCACCTTGTATGGAAATCAGATGAGATATCACAGAGCTGTGTGTGCCCGTAGCCGGAGTGACTCGAGGTGCAGCCTGCCCTGCCGGTGTGATCTGCTCCTAACCGCCACCTCGTATGGAAATTGGTCAGATATCACAGAACAAAGGCCAGACAGACTTGCAGACATCACACCAGAAACAGACATTGCTATTTCTGTGGCGCCTGTTGTCAGGTGCCTTGCTGGAGTGAGATTGAGAGTGAGGTGGAGCCTGCTATGCCTGTGTGATCTAACCGGTCTCGAACTGCCTCCGCGAGACCTGCCTCCGCGCCGAGGCTAGAATACACAGCCCTGTGGCTACTGCATCTGGTTGAGTGGTATTTCTATAAGGAGATAGTCATTATTCATCCACTCTGACAACCAATACCTGGCTGGGCCCTGCCTTTGTGACTTGTGTCAGTTTGTGGAGATGGAGACCCATTATACACTTGGCAGCGGTCTGATGTTAGGGGTGGTAAAGAAGAGATATTCTGTGTGTTTGAGAGTGACAAGGCTACATTGCAGTCAGACTGCGCAGAACCCCTGATCTACAAAACATCTTGCATCCCAAATCTAACTACTTTATTATGGATCAAGATAAGTGGTTTCTGTGCCTTGCCTTGCTCAAACTGATCCCTTCCAACATGCGGTTTTCTCTCTTGGTCATGTTGAAGCAGCACTCAGTGACATAAATTACTATGGCTTTCTTGAAGAACAAGTATCACGATTCAGGATAGTCAGAGTTTTCACTTGACTGCTCATCCTCAGAAATGTTAAGCGCTCGTCCACGACTCCACAATGTAAACTGCGACTTTTCATCCCCAAATAAAACGAGAGTGCCAGAGCCCTCCTGAGGAAAGGAGCATGAATTATAACTACGTTTGGGCGGTATCCAGATAGTCATACCTTCATACCGTTCCTGTACCATACTGGGGTACACGGTATTGCCGGCATTGCACACAAGGGGCGCTATTTCTTTCCAAACATAAAAACATGTATCACAATTTCTTGTTTCAGGAGGGGATTGATTGTCTCTGCTGCAAACCAAATGCATAGCTGGCATCCTGAGCTGGAGAGAATTTATTTGGCATATATAAAAAAATGTGGTATAGAAAATAATAGTCTATTTCAAAATACACCGGTATATACGGGATACCGCCCAAGCCTAATTATAACCCAAGGAGGGAGAGCCTTGCCTTGCTAACATAGGTGATCCTTCTTTACAACAACTATGAATTGAACCAACACATGAAGCAACACTGGATTATATCACGGTGTGGGCCTATGAATGTAAAAAAAATAAAATGATGGTAGAGAGTCTTGAAACGATCCCAACCAAGCCAAGTAAAAAGCCATATATTCCAAGTCGATGGTGTTGTTAATGGTTTTAACTGTCCATTAATTTAGGATGCATACAGAACACAACAAATGTGTGACGCATTTGAGCTTTGAGAAGGTGGCTGATGACAAGTAGTCTAGTATATAATATTGGTGGCTCGGTGCTGCCTCGGTAACAGCCTCTATAATGGGAGCTACTAGGAAAAGTGCAGCTGACGTGCTTCTGCGGTCAGACCACAGCAAATCTCCAGGCATATGGTCTCGGTAAATCATGTTATTTTGTGGGAAGAGCAACAGCAGGTATGCTAATGTCAGCTCAGGCTCCAGCGGACTCCAGGACCTGTCAGCTGCTCCGGGGTGTTTTGGGGCCAGGTCATTTGCCCTCCTGACCTAATGGACATTCTCTGGTCTGGGTCATAATTATTGGGGCACGCTGTAGCAAAACACGTTGCGACTTGAAAACAACTGTTTCTTATTGGACAAGTTGAGGCCAGTTTCATTTGAAATGATCCCCTTGCCTTCCTCCCTTCACTTGGAGTGAGCTCTCCAGTGACAGTTCATGACATTTATGTGTGGGAGCCCTTTCCAAGCAAGGGGTGAAGAAGGGGAAAAGGTTGTGAGTAATTTGGATTGGAACTTGCATTTGGTGTGGTGGCTGGGCAAATGACTCCACCACTGGCACTGACTGTCCCGATTCCCGGGACCACCCATACGTCTAGCTTGGGTAGTGTTGAAGTGTTCATCCAGCGTTGGGATCATTATGTTTCAGCAATTCACTCCACATGCATCTAGTTATCAAGATAATTGTATTATGTGTAGGCTGTTGGTTGACCAAGATTTTTTTTTTGTAGAGCAGTAGCAAATATCGATATTTTTTTATGGCACTAATCCATTGCGGAGGCCGAGACTAGTCCATTGCGGAGGCCGTGGGGATGGCACAGTCCAAGAAGAAGGGGAATGTGGCTGAACAATGCACGTCTCTCCAGAATGCGCTCTCTTCTGCCAATTTGTGCACATTCATTGTTTCATAACTTCATTGTGTGAATTGTTTGCGTTTGATTGTTAGTGTCTAATAACATATGTACCATTCATTTCTAATTCTAATCTACAATGTTTGTTTGGTTACGGTAATGTCTGTTAATGCATTCAATATATCATTATTCCAGTCTTTTACCGTTCTCATTGTTGGAGTGAGTGGACACATTGTTTGCAGAGCGCACAACCTATGCTACACTTGTGAGAATTTTATTATTTAACTCCATTTACGAGATTTGTCAATTTAGTCATTGTCTTTTGTTTGGCACGCTCCTGTCAATGTTGAGTAAGGACGTGCACCTGATTACGCATAGAAGTAGGCCTATAATGTGCCTATTTGGGGATCTGATAGTATTTCTGATTGGCTTAATGTACCACCACTAATGAGCTGTGGAGCTTCTCAAAGTAATGTTTTCTTCACCTCAAACAGCAAGCTAAGTCGGTTTTACAGCCGTTGAGAATGACAATAGTTCCTCAATGTATTTTAATCTTTCCAGCTCTCTCCCTTTCGATATCCACTCAACGTGAAAGGGAAAAATGTCATGCTCTGATCCGGTGGAAACATCATAAAATAGGCCTACCTGATTACTTCTTATCCCTTGCGCAAATAGCCTACAGCTGTGGCGGGAAACTGAGGGCCCAGAATATTTTATACAATGTTGCAAGGAGCTTCAGGCAGGACCAAAGTTAATAGTTGATCAAATGTTTCAAGGTCATTGCAGACAGGCCATGCGTAGCCAATGTGATTTATAGGATATTTGTTTTATCAGGACATTTTCTACCTGCAGGCTGTAATGTTTTTATTTGTTTGCTATTTTTATATAGTTGGCAATGGCAATATAAATTACTTTTTAGGTTTGTATCATTTAGATTTGGATAGCATTTTGATTAACTACCTGACAATGATTTTGAGATATGAAGATGTTATTATACATGAATTGAAACTTCCCCCAAAATGTTTTATATGAAAACCATAACTAGCACGCAGATCGGTAGAAATGGTAAGATAAATTGGCATTCAACATGAGAAAGGTTGCAGACTCCTTGTGTAGCCTATTACTGGCAACTTCAGGAGAGTAACGGCAGAAACTGCGAAAGTTAGTAGGAGCAGGAGGAGAATGTTCGGGACAGGGTAAGTTTTAGTTATTCTGGTTATCTTGATCTCTGGCTACCTCTCCAGTCAGTTGACAAGCTCAATGCATGTATAGTTGATTTTCTTAAAACACATAGACACACCCTATCTATATATACATATATATATACATATATATATATATGGAAAAATACACGTTACATTTTTTTGCCCAATCGATTGGTCGAAAGAACAGACTACTTTCGGTCGACCAAGATTAGTTTTAGTCGGGGACAGCCCTAATTATGTGACAGGCAGCTGTGTCTGAGATTGTAGATGTATGAGAAGGCAGGCAAAGCACTCAGCAAAGTGTCGTCAGAGAAAGGCTGCCTGGATCTGGCTACTAGATAAATGGTGTCACACACCACAATGCCCGTTGTGCTGGTTTAGTGAGACGTAGCATTGGATGGGAGGATTACAAAGGGTCCCTCTGACTCGCCACAGGCCCATTGTTACTGTATATGGGATCTATCGGTGAATAGTGTTCTCTCAAGCATCCGAACAATATGCAATTGTTTCTGCTGTTGCTGCGCATTGGGATAGCATAGAGATAGAATTCCTAGAATGGGCACCCATCACAGTAGGATGACTGTAGGCTGGGGTTAATCCATTCTAGTGATTGTATTTCTAAAGGATGATGGTGGAAGCTGGTAGGTTACTCCCTGTTCCATCGCCAAGCTAGACCAGCGCCTGAGGAGAGAGATGGTGATGGGCTACAATCCTCTCTCTGCTAACTCCCAGCGTTTTTAGAGAGGTGTTAAGAGGGTAAAACATTTTTTGCAACGAAAATAGAGAGGGAGCTTTTCTTATTGGACGAGTTCAGATAGTACCTCCCTGCTTCACTGTGTTTAGGACTGCTATCATCCGGTTAGTGCTGACTGACCACGACACTGCTGTGCAGAGGCCTTGCTGCTGAGTGGATCTTGTACAGATAGCTGTCAGGGGGTTGGTGGTGGGGGGCAGTGAAGTCGCCCCTTGGCTTTGTGAGTGTCTTTAAATCGTTGTTTGGATGTATTGGCTCCAGTAGGAAAGTTTGTGCCTCCATTTTTCCCCTGAAAGAAGTGTTATTTGTAAAGTGTGTTGGATCTGGGTCTTTTTTAAGAGTTGGATTTCCAGAGGACCAACAGTGAGGAGTCAGAATGTCATTTAGGTCGTCCCTTGGTGTCTCGGCCGAGCGTTTGGGCTCTATGTGTAAGAGATGGATGGCTCGTGTCCAAAGGTCTGTATACTTTAACTCTTTCTGTCCCTTTATTTGACCTAGTCACCCTCTCCCTGTCTCTTTACATTTACGTCATTTAGCAGACGCTCTTATCCAG